>NC_092231.1:43613785-43626285 GCF_036320965.1 Panulirus ornatus
TATATATATATATATATATATATGGAGTCAGAATAGTCAATTCTATCGTATATATGAGTGGAATTACTTTTGTGGTCGCCTACCAAACCTGGGAGACCCTGGCAGCTATCTCTTTAAGTCTGGTTGTCCACCAACCTGCCGCCAGGTCCCGCTCACCCACCACACTGTAAAAAGTCGTCCTATTTCTTTTTTTCCTATTCTTACATTTTACTTCGTACCCTCCTTGGCCTGCGGGATTATGGCTCCTCCTCTCGCTTCTCACGTCCAATTATTTCATCAAAGGACACATGGTAGATGGAAGTCAAGGTGGCATGAAGGAAGAAAATTTCAGGGAGGGGGAAAGAAGAAAGAAGTCAGTAATGAATTCCCATTTTTATTGAGACTTTATTCAACTTTTCCACAGAGCGTTGTTAAGGCTACAGTTGCTCCTTCCCTCGTCGTCTTGACGTAGATCATTGCCATCTTTCCCGCCAACTTCGTTTAGCGCCTTGTCTCTCATCACACAACTTGCAGCATACCCTCTCGACCCACTTTCTTGAAGTGGGTTAATTTCCTAACTTTTCCTATTCTCATACTTGACATTGTTTAGTTCCTTCATCACTCTTACGGGCCCAAGAAACTGGAGCATCATGTTGATCGTATCTGGGGAATATTTGTGTGGTGTGTGTGTGTGTGTGTGTGTGTGTGTGTGTGTGTGTGTGTGTGTCTCAGTTGACCTGCCTTTCTCGGTTTCTACCTGTAGTCTTGTGTTTGTTTAATTACCTACTTATAGTTCCCCGTAATCTTCTACCAGTAACTTAGCTTTAGTTACTCAGGTACAGATCCTATTGGCCTGCATTAAACCTGTTCCAGAAACTGATCGACTGATTTCAAAAATAATTTGTCAGTGACTCAATCTCAGGTTATCTCATTCAGATGTGTGCTTCTGTGTTTTTTTTTTTTTTTCTGGTGACAGGGTAGGTTTTGATTAGAATGTCCCCTTTCACATGTAGGTGCCCGTAATTTGCTCCTTGCGATATGACGATCATTCCCTGACTCCATCTCACAGTGTCCGAAGCCTCTACTTTACATTAGGTTGAGATGAATGTCATGAAGCACACATCCAATCAAAGCTCGAGCCTACAACATCTCTATGCTTTTAAGTTCGATAGAACAGGACATATTGCTCAGAATATGGAACTTTTTGCATCATCTTTCCCAAGACTTCCTCAACTTTGTCTTTCAGTGCTGATGACGGCCAACTTCCAGAAGAACGTGGAGAAGAACCTGGCCAAACTGAAGGAGCTGCAGCCTCATCGTCCTCTCCTGGTGACCGAGTTCTGGACTGGTTGGTATGATCACTGGCTGCAGGAGAGCCACTCCACATGGGAACCTTCCAGTGAGTTCAGCACTTCGATCCACTTTCATTAATCACAACATTACAACGCTGTTGCCAGTGATCTGAGGCAGACGAACAAATAGTGAAACCGAAGCATTGTTGTTCATGATTGGTCTCATTGGAAATCAGACTGCGCGAAAAATAATTGGCTATCCATATAAACAAATGGTAATAAAAGGTCTATATATATATATATATATATATATATATATATATATATATATATATATATATATATATATATATATATATATATATATTTGATAAAAAATGTAATTTTGGGTCACTTTGCTTATGTCCAGATTAATTAAAGAACTCGCGGTCTCTTCTATATTGTAAAAAAAAGTCCTGATTGGCCAAGGAGCAATTAGGGATTTTTTGGTTGGCGTTCTGTGCCCATCTGCCACGTTACGGTCGCTAAGGAGATGGATGACGGGGCTGAGGAAAGCGAGGACAAAGGCAGGAGAAGAGAGAGAGAGAGAGAGAGAGAGAGAGAGAGAGAGAGAGAGAGAGAGAGAGAGAGAGAGAGAGAGAGAGAGAGAGAGAGAGAGAGAGAGAGAGAGAGAGTACGTGAATCAAATATCTATCAGAGGACCTGTTTACTTGCTGGAGGAATTGAGGATCTTTATTTACTTACCTGATTAATGAGAACCAGCCGACTGGAAGTAATCAGTTGACTCTTGTACGAATCTATCATTCTGGTATTTAAAGGAGTAAGAGCCGAATAACTTTAGCTTTCAGTTATCGTTCTTGTAAGGCCCTATATCCGTAAGAAACCATTTGCTTCTATCCTTTAACCTGGTATTTCTGGGGGTGAGGATCTCTCAGTCAGAAATCTATCGTATGTCAGATGCCTCCTGAACTGAAAACACTCTGATCATCATCTAATTAAGTTGGATGATACATATTTCTCACAATTCAACTAATTAAAAGCACTGTACTATCATTTTCTTATACATCCACTCACTGCAAGAAAGACCGCTATCTGAACTTATCTTAACTGGTTCTTATCAACAGATCACCATCATCCATGACTTCATAGGAACATTACGTATGCTTTGCACCAACTAAATATTTGTTTGATTATAGAGAGTTACATGCTTAAGTGTTTATAGCAAATACAGATATGCTACATAACCCACCAAGGTAAGCAGTGACGTAATAGTTTGTTTTTTCTTGTTCAAACAAATGTTAAAGGAAGATTTATCGTTACATATCGATGTTTTCGTTTAAACATTTCTTAGCTTATATCTTCTGGTTTCACGTCTATATAGAATAAAACAGGTGATGTCTTAAATTCACTATCATCAACAACTTCGGGATGTCAAATGTTAAGACAAATGATTATAATTAGCCTAGAATACACTCGGTGTTTCAGTATGGTGTCATTACAGTTGTTAAGATCAATATTTACTCCCACATAAACCTTATTTCTGTACCTGTGCTGAGTATGGCAACTATAATGAAATTGATGGATGAAAACGGTCTCAAAAGTACTTAAAAGCAGAGAACACAAATTAGTAGTTGGACACATAAAACAGGATGTGCACTGACAGTCATATGTTTTACTAAGTAATGCGAAAGAATACAAAGCAATTCAAAGAGCAATAGACCATTTGGTTCTTTCTATGCTGTTTGCGATATAGAAAGATATCAGAAATTCATAAAATAGTGTGGTAAAAGTTAGAAGGAATACAAATGATTCTAAGAGAATAATCTTGAAATATCAGTGTGATTAAGGAGGCGCAAATGATATAAGCCGTAGATCTGAAGCAAATTATTTGTCAAGTCTATTCTCAAAAGTATCTAAAGTATTGCTTTCAACCATTCTAAATGTTAAATCATTCCATATGTTAACAGTCATGTTAAGGAAAAAGCACTTCGCGTCATTCAAAGTAAAATGCTTGCCCGCGATTCTTCTTTATCCATTAGTGCAAATGAAACCAAACGATTCAAGTCTTAAGCATCTTATTCATAGATATCAAAATTTGTTTACCACATTTTGATAAGTACAGTCATTGGCTAGACTATCTAGTATTTTGCCTCTTTCATCGTCCGTGGATAAAACTTACCAGGGTCTACTGTTATATATATATAATCATTGCGTTTATTGCTGATAGTATGCCTTTAGCTTTTATGTCAATTTCTACAGCTCTTTTGTCAATCTGTTGCAGCTGATTGTTGCTCTAGTATTCAAATGATCATGTTCCCTTATTGTGCTAGGAAAGGATATTCACTAAGTAGATATCCTGAAAAGCGAATATATTGTTGGGATCTGTTAGCTCCAGTCGAAAAGCATTTCTTTGATCCTGTACTTGTTCGTATGGGGCAACGTCTGTGTTTTCTTTTTTTCCCTATTTCCCCTCTTTTCCTAATAGAGTTCGCGTCGACACTGGAGCAGATCCTGCAGCTCAACTCCTCCGTCAACATGTATATGTTCATCGGCGGCACTAGCTTCGGTTTCATGGCCGGAGCCAACACGATGAATGCCTCTCCTCATTACGCCTCTGACGTCTCCTCCTATGGTAGGTCCTGGCATTTTATTCTCACACCATACTTTCATTCCTTACCTCGCGCTGCACAAACCAGCCTTTTGTTCCCTAAGTTCTAGGTGCAATCACCTATTCCTCATTTAGCCTTCGATACATTCTGGTCTTCGTTCCCTCGTTATATCTTCTACTCAAGCATATAATGTGTGTTCTGTTTCGCTATCACTCCTCCTACAGCACCTTCTGCGGTAGATGTCCTGGTGCTCTGTATTTTAGGACTTCATAACCAGCCTCTGCCGTAGATCCTGAACATCAGAATCCTTATTTCATCCACACCAGAACCTATTGAGACAATTCCTTTAACCTTTTAGCCAGACTATAACAGTGACGTGGGTTTCAACAGCTTGATTTACACAGTTTCAGTAAACTGCAACTTTCTCTTCTTCTAATTCCTATAAACTCCTCCAACCATTCGCTACTATAACTACCATAATTCAGATATCTTCAGTTTCCATCAGCTTCCAAAGCTCGTTTACATTCATTTGCCACCTGTGTCTAGTTATATGCCTTCCCAGCTACAACCATTCTTTCTAAACTATCTTGAATAAATATCATCTGACATCTACATAAAGCTGCAATTCCTCCAAATGCAATATTAACAAGACACGGTTATTATCTCTACAAGTCTCAGTCCTACGTGGGTCAACCCCTGCATCGATATTGTCACTCTTTTCCTCCTTTGTCAGCATCCTAATGACCCAATTGTCACACTTCCCCTCCCCAGCACCCTGCTGATGGAGATATGATCACACTTAGCCTCAGGTGACCCTACTGACGTATGTATAGTTGCACTTCCACTCCACATTAACCTGCTGGTGAAGCTATGACCACATTCACCCCTCCTAGTACCTTACTGGTGGAGCTATAGTCACACCTACCCTTCCCAGAAACCTTCTGACGGAGATATGATCATACTTACCTATCCCAGCGTCCTTCAGTGGAAGCTGTAGTCACAAGCAACCTTCTCAGCACCCTGATGTGGGAGCTATTGTCACACTAACCCTTCTCAGCACCCTGGAGGTAAAACTATATAACATCTTCCCTTCGCAGATTCCTTTATTTAGCCAAGATCCGCGTGAATCATTCCTGACCTTCAAGAGTGCTTATCCCTCCACCCCCTTACTAATGCCCCATCCTTGAGTGCTCTAAGTCCACAGTCCAGACTCTCGCCTTGATCATTATTTGTTCTAGCCAATCACTTCTCTACGTCGCTATACATTAACAATTTCCTGTAGCCTCTCCCCTGCAAAAGACACACTTTCTCTGATCATTATTTGCTTTATATCTATGAACAACAGCTGAAACTTTATATTCTTAAATCATTTAACTTCAAGACATATCCTGCTTATTGGTATATCAAATCTTGACAGACTCAAATGTTTTATATAAAAGAAATCCACGAATGCAACTGTTCATTCCTTTGATCTTCCCAGTTTCTTGAGGACCTCACTTTCCCTCGGTCTACACCCAGTACACTCTCCTCTTTTGCTGTACACCTCACCTTCCTCCTTAGATGTGGAGGACTACTGGCCTTCAGTGAGCAGGGTCTGTACTTTCTCTACACACTCATCAGACACTTCATGCAGGAATCAGCGGCCTCTTGAATTTTCTGCAAAAAGCATGAGAGAAAAGCCTCTGCCATATTTCTCAACCTCTCCTCCCAGAACAGACGGTACAGCTGGTGAGGGAGACGATTCATTCCCTTGGATGGGTAATATTTTCCACATTCTCGAGGAGACGATTTTCTGTGACGATGTAAGGCCTTCGTACATTCAAGGTCGCTGCATCGTAACTTCATTTCTCTGATTGTAGTATCTGTCGCCAATCTGTGCATTTTTTCTCTTCCGTATATTGTTCAGGAATCTCTATCACGCCCAGGAGCCAGGCAGTCTTCCCCTCAATATATCAAACCTACGGATGACGTACATATCTAAATTTTCTCTTAGAGTCCGACAGTGATATAGTCTTTACTTGATCTCCATCATCCATTCATACGATCCTTATCAAAGACCATTAGGTTGAGATGCTATTCACCCCCAGCTCATGCCAAATGAATACTTGTGTATATTTCTTGTTACAATTTCCATTTAACATCTATGATTCTCATTTATGAACATTTAACTATATCGTCTGAAGTATGCCAGATACTTGTCTTTCTCAGTGCCTCTGGAGAACTGACCTCTTTCATGTAAACTCTTTTCTATGGTAACTGGCATAATTTCATTAATGATCAAAGCTTACAAAACAGAACTGTTATGAGCACATCTACTACGATAGTGACATTGATAGCATATCAGTTCTCCTATACACATGATCAGCTACCAGATAAAAGGTGAGTTTGTCTTTCATTGCAGCCAGGACACATTCAGGAATTCCAATACTATCACTGTTTTGTTATTCCTGCATACTACATTACACACATATGTACAAGAGCTATTTATGAGTCAGTCCAAACTATTTGTGGAGAGCTGACTTATTTCACTATGTAGACGTTATCAGTCTCTGGCATATAGGTAGTCTCGAGGTCACATACAAAAGTGAAGATTTTATCTTTATTAGCCTATTTTGTTTCATCTCACGGCAACTCAAAAATCTCTGCAAATGCTGGCGAAAAAGAAAAAAGAATGTACATATATATATTTTCCATTCATGTATGATAAACTTAACTACATACGCAAGAGAGTGAGATTTCCTGTGATATACACTAGGAAATTTAAGCTTAATCCCTAATATTCAGAATACTCGTCATGTTATATCTAACATTTCTATGCTGAAGCAACAAAACATTATTTTCTATTTCTTTTTTCAAACCTTGTGTCAGAGAAGCTGATGTGTGAGATATCAGGTCAGACAGTTACTCACTGAAACAGTCTGATATCGGAACCTTGGAAACGGCTGAGTGCTCTCTACCATCTTCATGCAGTGAAGATAGATAGTGATTCATTTTGCCAACTGATGTCTCAGGCAATAGTGACGATAAAGAGCCTAGTGTCTACAGTTACTCTTCATTAACGCAATTTACAGTCGTTATTAACCATTATCATAGATGAGTAAAATGAAAACTAAAGGGAATAATTGACGGTAGTATGGCCTCTTTATCAACCTACAAAGTTTAAGAACTACAATTCTACGAAATTCTGGAGAGTAGATTACTCAAATTCTTTTAATGCTAAAAATAGATAATGTATGAAGTAGATGGTCCTTCCTTTTTTCACATAATACGCTTCTTTGACTTCAGAAGTTGCCGAAGAATAGAGGAGAGAGAGAGAGAGAGAGAGAGAGAGAGAGAGAGAGAGAGAGAGAGAGAGAGAGAGAGAGAGAGAGAGAGAGAGAGAGAGAGAGAGAGAGAGAGAGAGAGAGAGAGAGAGAGAGAGAGAGAGAGAGAGAGAGAGAGAGAGAGAGAGAGAGAGAGAGAGAGAGAGAGAGAGAGAGAGAGAGTGTATGTGTGTGTGTTCATATGCCTTGGTGAACACTTGCCATGCTATTAATACTCTTCTCTCCCTGCACCTTTCCTGTAGACTACGACGCCCCGCTGACAGAGTCCGGTGACTACACGGAGAAGTACACACTCGCCAAGGAGATCATGGCCAAATACAACCCACTGGAAGGCATAGGTGAGGCCTGGGAAGGATTCTCTTGCTCTTCGATTCCTTGTATGTTACACATTCTGGATCTGTTGTGGTGGGAGAACCAATACAGTTGGATATCTGGCCATGTATACCCTATAGTCTGTGTGTGAGTGTTTACCTGAATTTACATAAGAAAAACAGACAACAAGAGGCCTGATTTACCTTCAGCTGGGTTGTCTGGTAAAAAGAAAAAAGAATAAGAATTTTAACTTGACAAGATGTAATTCCGCTTAGCAGTTTTTTTTTAAGCTATTATCGACTCTCTTTCTAGTATCCCCGTTACTGCTCTCGTTTACACAGTTTATTTCTGGTGATTTTCTCAGAGTATACCTGAATTTATAAAACATTTGTGGGTGGGGGGACTGGGTACTAGATCAGTAGATACTTGTGGTCTGGCTGTATGGGTATGTATGCCTGTAGGAGTGAACAACCTTTCCCCAGAAAGATAATAGCCCACATCCTAGAAAGTATGTATTGAACATGAAGTACCTCGGAGAAGTATTGAAACTGAGGATGAATCGAAGAATCAGTGACTGTGTAGAGTTTGTTGTATAGCTCCTTAATAACCAAATGTTATAGGAATATATACCGCTAGTGAGGCAGTTTACGGCTCTGGAGACGATCGGTCATGAAGTATATACAGCTCAGAATGGTACGTTTTATTTAGAATATTTACATGAATGCCTGGTCTGTAGTATGATAGTATGTTGGTGTGTATATGAGGACACCATAATTGATGAATCTGCTGTCTTTTGATCAAGTACTTATATATATCAGCTGCCAAAGCATTAGACATGACGATGCTCACCCTAAAAGATATCATGGCATGAGTTGACCCACTGTGTGTATGTCCGTCCATATCAGTGGATCATCCAGACCCACCGGTGGAGCGTATGAAGGTGGCCTACCCGTCCTGCCCCGTCACCCAGACGCTTCCCCTGTCCACACTGCTGGCTCAGGTACGGTCCTCCCACACTGCTGACCCAGGTACGTTCCTCCCAAACTGCCGGTCCAGGTACGTTCCTCCCACACTGCTGGCCCAGGTACGTTCCTCCCCCATTGCTGGTTCAGGTACGTCCCTCCCACACTGCTGGTCAAGGTACGTTCCTCCCACACTACTGGCTCAAATACGTTCCTCCCACACTGCTGGCCCAGGAACATTCCTCCTACACTGCTGGCTCAGGTACATTCCTCCCACACATTTTACCCAGGTGCTTTCTGCTCAGGTACGGTCCTCATACATTACTGGCTCAGGTGCGTTCCTCCCACACTACTGGTTCAGGCACATTCCTCCGACGCTGCTGATCCAGGTAAGGTCCTCCCACACTGCAACACTAATACTATCTAAAATCAACTCAGCCAAATTGCAATCCAGTGTATCGCCTACAGGTTACAGCCTCCATGATGAGGCAAAGGGTTCATAGTGAGTCTATAGGTATGAATTACTGAGGAATCATGATGAAATAAAGTGATAAAAATCATTGAATTAATCGAAATGAGAAGAGGGCAGATAGAGCAATGTCACACACACACACACACACACACACACACACACACACACACACACACACACACAGACACACAGACACACAGACACACACACACACACACACACACACACACACACACACACACACACACACACACGCACACACACACACACACACACACACACACACACACACACACACACACACACACATAATGTATATTCTCACGAAGACTTATAGACAGATGTGGGCAACACACCAGACATCTTAGATGCTAACAATACCTCTCTCATTAACGCAGGAGAAATGAAAAAATGAAATAAAGTCACGCCACACAGTGATAGGAATAATCTGGGGCAACTTGAGGGAAAGGATCATAAAAAGGTAACAACAAAACTGGCGACCGAAAAGTGGGTCGTTTTGATACGTGTTTTGAGACCGGGTTGGAAACATTTCTGCTGCGTCTGAATGCACTCATGCATTTCCTGAGTCACATCACTGAAGGAACCCACCTGAAAATGGATTACCGCCAGGAAGAAATGAGCCAAAGAGGATGAATCGTGGACACAGGAAAGTAGGTTATTTTCTCCCGAAACTGAGAGAGATCTTGGGATTTCTCGCACATTCGTGTGCTTGTGGCCTGAGTGATGGGGAGAGGGATGTCTGCAAGGTGAAGAGGGAGAGCCTCGAAAAACAGCTGCTGAAGATCACTTGTTAGGTAATGCTCAGATGATATGTTCACTACAACTATTGCCATCAAGCAACGATTTCATCTGAACTGTCTGGCTTTGTTTGTAAACTGAAGCTTATGTATGAAAATGAAACACATCTCATGACTACTGCCATTAAAGAATATCTAAATGAGAGACATCGTCTACTTAGTACTCAAATGACACAGGAATACCTCGATAAAGGTTTGGGTTTCGAGGGAAGTGAGATTTTACGATGATGATCCCCATCTCTATCCCTTGGCGTGTTTCATAACTGGAGGAGTTCCTATAACCGTTATACCAAGGAGCACAACTATGAAGACAAGAGTGGTCATATTACATGTAATTTGTGAGGGTGGATTTATAAACACAATGTAGGAAAGATGACATAAAATGCATGACAGGTTCAAAGATGACCATTACTTGGAAATTGTGGAGAATGTTACATATTTCCTCGTGTGCACACAAGTACACAAGTTCTTCCGATTCTAGAAGGGATTATCTTCAAGCAAGATGAGTGTCTGCACCAAGGCGTGCCTGAAAGAAATATCTAGGTGTCTGTACTAAGACAAGATAGGCCTGGAAAGATCAGAACGAGCTCAAAGGCACACTTTCTTCGGGAAGAAGAGGGAATGCTATCTGGACAATACGACTTACTTGAATCTGGGAAAGTACTCGGAAGAATCTGCGTGAGAAAAGTATAGGAGGTAGCATAGATTCAGTTGGAGGATTTGGGGAAGAAGGTAGAATTAGTGTGGAATGAAATACCACAAAATACATCTATATCATTTAGAGAGTTAGCTGTAGATTGATCAGATTGGAAGAGAGGGGGAAGAAGGGACGTATGACTGCTTCCCAGCCACGATAATTTTCATTACGTGTTCAGCACAGTTAGACGCATCCCGGTCAGAGAAGCAGTACTCATCCCAAGGAATAGTCAGTAAAAATGTTACTCAGGAATGACTGGTGAACTCTCCCTGAGTGGCAGAGTTTCTGTGTAGAGAGAAGGACTTATAGAGATCGTGATCAGTTACATGTGTTTCTTCAATAACAACTTATCGTTTCATTTGATCTTATTTCATCGTTTCATTTGATCTTTATTTGGAAGACGATGAGGTATCTGCATCACAACATAATCAATATCAAATGGTCACAAATTATTACCAGAATATGAAAGCCCTGCTCGTGCACTGTAGAAATACGATTGTATTATTGATCATAACACCGAAGCTCAGACAATATGTTATATTCTTGAACATAAAGCTCAAAAGTATCTTATTTTTTCTTAAAATATATCTATTATCCTTATCATCCTCACAATATATTCCATATTTCCAATATTTTCACCGTCTTAGATATGATTAGGAAGACAGGGGAAAAAGATCTTAAAGAAGTTCTGAACAATGTCCTAAACGTAAGTTACTTGATAAGTCATTTGCTGATAGCAAAGAAATGGTCGATCAGAAGCTAAAGAAAACAAAACACTCGATTGCCATATGGGCAAAAATTAGATTATCCTCTATACCAAGGGTTTGCTATCTATCTATGATCTGTATAAAGAAAAAACAAATATCTTTTGTCTAAGTGAATAGAAAGAAGAGAGAAAACGGCTATTAGTCAACTGCTGAACGATAAATCATCACACAGATATCTAAACACAGGCATTCTCTTGGCGAACTAAATGTGTACAGCTGTTGTGGGAGGTGTGGCAAGGATGACTACGCGGACACGTGTGCTCAGACATTGCCTCTGTCACGAATGATTTAATCACGAACGTTCTCTTGCTATACACATGAGACAAGAGAACGATCAGGCTCTTTGTGGAATTGGTTTAAGAGGAATGTGATCACACGGTAAGGTCCTGTTAGGGATGCGGTCACACGATGACGTACTGTTAGAGGTCTGGTCACACGATGACGTACTGTTAGGGGTGTGGTCACACGGTAACGTCCTGTTAGGGATGTGGTCACACGGTAACACAAATAGTAATCAGTAATCGTAATCACAGAGGACGCACATACCTGTCAGATGTGTAAGTCATTCACGTCTGTTGTTAAATCATATCTTGATCATAAGTGTTCGAATTACAGAGAAATATGCTTCATTCATATGTCTGTTATACTTATCAGTAATGTACTTCCCTGATTTCATCCACCTTGTACGTATGTCATACACATCTATCAAACGGAGATGTGTACACAGATGTTGCTACACATCACCAATATAATCATTTGTCATATACAAATCTTTGAAAAGCCTCTGACTAATAAAGTCGTCAACCAGTCATTATGGAGAGTCATCTGGTGCGGTGATCTTGCGATCGATCATACAAAACACAAGGAAGGTCCTCCACTCTGACGTGGAGTTATAAACACACTACTGTCTTAGAATGACTAGTTGGGTTGGGAGGCGAGGGACGCCCTTATTGTGATCATGGACCGCCCTTTGTAGTGTCTGAGCTAGTAATTTCGGTTCGATTTCTCGATGAAGGAAGTTGTTGCGTGTATTTCAGCCGACGTGTATATACGTTTATATACGCAATACTTATCAAGTTTCTCTCTTCTAGCACGAGAGCATTGAGAGCTTTGAGGGACCCCTCAGCATGGAGTTGCTGCCCATCAACAACCAAAGTGGCCAGGCCCACGGGTATATCCTTTACACCACGAACGCCTTCCTCGCTGCCACAGATTCCACCCTAAAGATCCGGGGTCACGTCAGGTCAGTGAACACATTCCAAGGTCACG
>NC_092231.1:43631285-43671285 GCF_036320965.1 Panulirus ornatus
TGAATGGATTAGGGATGGGGCTTAAAGCAAAGGAGGGAGAGATAGGTGAGCGCGGGGTTACGGATATATATGACAGGAAAAGGACAAGTTGATTGCGTACATTAACAAGAAAGAGTGATCAAAATCATATCCAAAACAAACAAGTTCATATAATTTTCTCTTCTTGGTTTGTTTTCACCCTAGTAGAGAAGCCCAGGTGATTCATAATACAAGCCCCCTTCCTGCCTAATATATCAAGCATCTTCGCTATGAAGTTTCTCCTTCGCAGATATTGTATTTGCTTTCTGTCGGATATTTTTACACATAAGTAAGGGAGAGGCTTAACCACTACTGCAAGGTTCCACATATGTCCTGTTTTTGCCATGGTCTAGCCGTATGCCTGTCGAGCAGCTATAGTTACGAAGACTGTATCGGAAAATTTTTTTGCAAATATTCAAATATGTCCTCGGAACTTAGGTAACTGGACCGCTTAACGCTCCGAATAAACTTAACGTCTGAATCTTTTATCTATAAATCTTCCACAGAAAGTGTAAAACTTGAATAAAGAGGGAAGAAAATCGGCATATTTTTTAATCTCTATGTACAATACAGAATTTTTCCAATATATTACTACTCGTTTTGTCTAACGAGAGACCTTGTTCCTCGCCTGGTAGTGACAAGGAGCTGAACCTCCCTGGCGCAGATGCTGTAGCCAAGGTGTCCATCCTGGTGGAGAACTTAGGTCGGGTCGACTATGGCCAGCCGCACAAGTTCCACCAGAAGAAGGGGCTGTGGGAGGGCCCGGTGCTCATAGACGGAATGCAGATCGACCAATGGCTCATGTACCCGCTTGAGTTCAAGGCTGATCAAGTCAACAGGTGAGAGGATATGGAGTCAATAACGGATGACTAGGAGTAAAGATGTGCTACAGTAGGTGAGTGGGAATGAGGAGGTGACATCAGAAGAGTTTGATATGGAAAATTGCCAGCGGCAGGTGAGCAGAGTGTACGGTTGCTCCCAATACATAAAATCCAAAGAATTGGCTTTCTAGAGACGCCACTGCAGAGGTAGGGAGCCTGCTTCAACCTCAACCGATGCTTGTGGTATGATTTGTGAAGTCTGAGGTCGCACGTGGAGTGCTTTGAATACTTTAAGAAATAGACTTGATAAACATTTCATTTCAAGTTCACGACTGACACTATTTGTTCCTCTTTAGCCACACTGACAGCTTGCGTGTTTTTCTCCTTAAATTATCTGTACACCTTTCTACTTTAACCACACTTACTCGTGAGTTTCTGATATTTTCCCCTCTCACAAACTGCCCCGCAGGGACTGATTCGTCTGTTGCAGTTTTAATGCCTTTGTAAATTCATAATCCGAGTTGTTTGTAACAAATGTAGTATAAATCTAGATTCTCTAGTGTTTTTTATATGGGCTGAGGTTTGAGCCTTTATAAGGCTCTTAAAACCCAAGCAGCTTATTCCTCACGTCGTCATTAATACATTACATGATACATTCACCTTTCTTCCACTCCTACATCTCTTTCTCTTTCAGTCACTCTCATATATACATAGATGCGTAAGTCATATGTACACTCTCAATGTTCCAACAGCACCCTGTTACCAATCAAACATCCATGCTGCTGAAACATCATCATACCTCCAATACACTGCACTCCCATACTGCGTAAGTATGACGACCACAATTCCTACCACTTGCAAATCACTGATCTCAACAGTATGACGGGGTGGGAACCATTCAACGGGTCACTGGACGCCCCCGCCTTATACCGTAGCAGTGTGCAGATCTCCGGGACGCCCCAGGACACCTGGCTAGATATGAGTAGCTGGGGTAAAGGAGTCGTCTTTATCAATGGCTTTAACCTGGGCCGCTACTGGCACGGAGGTCCGCCTAGGAGTCTTTACCTGCCAGCGCCGCTGCTGCAGGAGGGCAACAATGAGGTTGGTACAACCTGAGAACCTCAGACAACTCTTACCTTTGTTCTTAACCCCCTTCTAGTTGATATTTTCAATGTTATCTGACACATATATGCAGGAAAGTTTGGTAGGAATAATCGCCGATAAATCTCTTTTGAGTTAGCTTTCAACACTTTTCATAATGCTGGTCAGTTCGACAGTTGAGAAACAATACTAGATTTTAGAAAAAAAAATAATCTTAATAATAGTAGCCCTCAAAAATTGTTACACGAAAAGTAATCTGGGCTCGAAACAATCCTAAAAACGATTACAGATTTTTTTTATTGTGTGAAATGTTTATCTATAGTGCAACATGATAGTAATTAACTGTCCACATCCTTCAATTCTGCTCCCTCTTTTCTCACTCGATCGGCTTCTCCTCTTGACACAGCTTCCTCAAGAAACTCAGACTTGGACAGGATATCTCAGTGGGGTACACAAAATCTTATTAGTTTAATGCCTCCAAGACCCAGTTTCTACCCATCCCTCCATCGAAAACTCCTCACAACTCTCGTCTTTCCTTTGACGGTTGTGTAATTCCACCTCTTGACTCAATGAACATACTTGGCATTACTGTAACATTCATTCTTTCTTGGAAACTCCACATGACGGCAATAGCTAAGTTTGTCTCTATGAAACAGGGTGTCCTGTTCTGATGTCGAAACTTCCTCTTTTCTGAACAGTTGCTCCGTTTAAACAAGGGATTGATTCGTCCTGGCATGGAGAACTGCTCTCACATTCGTGGTGGTTCTAGCTCTCCATCTTTACCTGACAAAATTGAGCCGAAAGCGGTCCCAAGCTAACTTCTAAACTTGACCCCCCTGCCTTGCGCCGCAATATTGGTTCACTTTCCCTCACCTATAGGCATCACTTCGGTTATTGCTCACGAGAGCTGGCTGTTTATGTGCCCACACGACAAGCTAGATCCCGTGATACTTGACAAGCTGCTGCGTCACATGATTATGGTGTGGGTGTCGGCAACTCAAGGATGGGCCGTTTTGATACCTGCTTCTTTCCCTACGCGTCGAAGCTTTGCTACTCTCTACTTTCTCATGCATTTCTCCTTAGCTATGACTTGGCACTTTTCAAAAGACAGGTTTTTCACTTCCTCAAAAATTCGTGAACACATTCCCTTGTCTTTTCTTCTTCCGTTTCATAATTCTGTCTATATTTCAATTAAGGCCCGGCCTTGATGTGGACCTTTGTCTGTGACTGAAGGCTCCATCATAAAAAGAAATAGGCGAAATCATTAAAGATGATGGTGCTGAGCTTCTCCTTGAAACCACCGGTCAAAATGGCCGGCGCCACTAGTCAAGAGTCGTTGATCGGATAACAGCGCTAACTTGACCGCCATCATGCAACTAGGATCCACCCCACTTCCATGGATACAGCTTTTAGACCTGGCCCTTTTTCATCCATATCTGCAACATTCGTTGTCATCATTCTAACTTTACTTCCGTTAAACACTACATGTTCATTTCCTCCCCGATCTTCTCTATGAAGTCCAACTGTCCAAAGGTGCTCCTCTTTTGCAGTGTCAGATCTCCAGCTATGATCTTAAAGGCGGAGTTTGTGCCTACGGTAGCACAAAGATGATCTTGAGTCTCCTAAATTTTTCTACCTCTATCATCTTGCTTTCCCCTCCTGTTCCTAACTTTGTACAACTTTACGATTATTTGACTTCTTGCCACGAAGGTCTACTCTGTTCACATACATGCCCATAGATTCTCTTTGTAAGGGATTTCAATATGCTCCACAAGGATTGCTTAGGCAGTAACCGGGACGATCTTATGTTTTCTCTCTTATGACTGTTGCTTTGTACTTCAACAAACTCCGGCAGTTATTCAATAATCATTTCTATGTACCGACAGGTCGTGGTGTTTGAGCAGTACACAGCCGCCTCAGAGATCGTCTTCAGCGACACACCCATTTTCTCCTAAAACCAGTGTCGTGGGTCTTGTCAATAAAACATTACACATTCAACGTGCATAACAGCTGACCTATGATTCTGTAATCATGTGTCATATCACTAGATCGGTGATAGTGTTTCCTAATAACAATCACATTGGTTGTGTTTGCATGGCCCAGCAGAGCCTTGAGAAAAGGAGGGATACTTGGAATACACATCAAATATATATGAAAATATCAGTAAAGTTTTGAACGAGATAAATGAAGGTATGAATCATAACTATGGTATGCTCTTTTCCTGAAACGGTATCGCAGGGGTACATAACTGGGGGGTACACTTTACGAGATCAGACGCAATGCACGGTGACAGGAACGGCAGGGGCATACCTTCAAATTGGGCGGAGCTGTTGGTAGATGTTAAATCATGTATGATTGATGGGTAAATGCCAAAATAATACACAGAAAAGGAAATGATAAAATCTCGAAACAGAAAAAAAGTTAACCTCTATCTTGTTTAAAAGACTTAGTAGATATTGCGACAATTCGGGTTTAATGATGGTAACAGAAGAGCTTGATCATACCGCTAAAGTACAGGAGCACAGTGTATGTTACAAATGTGGTATCGCTGGCTACACACACGCCTTTAGTTTGGAATACTCTACCTGATTCCCCTCATAATATAATGTTCTTTCAAAACTCTTGTAAAAAGACGATTAGTATCCTTACCTTATATATGACATGTTCATCGTATTGCTATGTACTCATCAAACGCATAACATTTAAGTATAAATCTTGATTTCATTGTCGGATATTTTCACGAACAGAGTATTATTTCTTTTTGATTGACATACAAGATTTATGAGGCAATATTTCAAGTCTAGATTATATGTTATCAGATGTGTATGACTTACCTTATAATGACTCCTATATGATTAAGAAAATCCTTGTAAACTCGATATGAAAATATATAACGTCAGAAACTATGCTTTCTGCAACACATCTTCATCTGAAATTCGGAAGACTCTGATGCCACAATAGAAGATACAGAGTTTCGACTGTCTTTGCTCCTTTTTCTCATCCTGTTAAACCCCAACCCAGGTTATATGTGACATGTTCATGAAGTACAGAATAGTACAGTTCCCACATTTTCTGTCCCGGTCTCCTGATTCTCCATGACGTATACCTGATGAGTTTTTCATGACGTATAGTCCATTCCCTTCTGTGCACGTATCCAAAAATGTTTTATTCTACTTTACTTTTATTCTTCAGTTATCGCCGGAAACGTTATCAACAATTTGCATAAACTCCCAACGTATATTATGATATATTCTTCAGTACTGTGTGTCATTCCTAGTCTTTCCTTATCCCTTCTCCAATTATAGTCATCATATTTGTATCAATTCTACATTCATATTCCATTTACTCCACATTTCCCTAATTGAATTTTACCATGTTGACCTCTTCTGACCTGTTTCCCGGATACACAACTTCTCCATCACATGTGTGCCAGTCCCAGCAGTAAGTCCCAGCGCCCCGTCAGCCATTAAGCCCCATCTTCTCTCTCTGTCTCCTCCAACTTCGTCGGAGGAATTGCTATAGTTTGATTGCCTTTACAACTTCCAAACACATCTCGATTCATCCGCCTCAGTCAATGCACTGGAAATCAGATATCTTAGTATCTGACTCTGTATCATTCTGGAGCGGGATAATTCGGGAGCTCTCGTTGATATCTGGTATCTGTGTTCTATATACGTCATCACTTCTTTTGTATTTATCATCCCTTACGGTATTCAGTTGGATTATTTCTGTGTCATATCTCTCACTAGCTGATACTCTCTGCCCAACAATTTCAGCTCACCTCCTTTCTCTAATACAGTTTTTCTGATCTCATCTGTTTTACATCTCAGCTTGACTGACCCTTGGTTACCTCAGAACGAGGCCCATCTCAGGACCGTAGAGCACCACAGGACTTCGACCCACTTCAGAAGTGTCACTGACTTTAAAACTGCATTCCACTTTAGGGCTGTAGCCCAGCTGTGGGTGGAATGATGGCCGAATAAAGGAAGCTGTTGTGTTTGCTTCAGAAAACGAAGCAATTCACTTTTCTTAGTATCATATTTTAGGCTTCTGTTTTGAGTAGTTCTTAGCTTTAGGTAAAATTATGCACGCAACAATTTTGTCGGAGGCAGACATTTTCCCTAAAGTCATTTGACGTCTATTCATAAGATGTCTTGTATTTCTGAAGGGCATATTCATTGGGATCACCGTGAATAATATTTTTCACTTCTCGGCAACAAAATTCCTTGTCCTTAAGAGGGGTCAGAATTTGAGCGTCAAGATCGAGAGAGTTTCTGCTCCAAGGGCTTATTCTAGACTTCAGCGGAACGTTGTTCCTTATAGTTTGTGTTGAGAAAGTAAAAGTTTTATGTCTAAGCTTTTTTTTCTATGAGTTGAGCACTTTACGCTGAATGCCGAGCATATAAGTGCCTGAAGAGTGAAAAAAAGATCTTTGTCTCAGTTGAGATTACACCTTGACTTAAAAGCTGGTAACACATTCTCAGCCTAGGAATTGAGGTTATTTAGTCTCACAATGATGGGTTCTGGCTTTCGACAAGGGATGCGCTTAAAGAGGATGCATATCGTGTCCACTTTACTTTGGTATCGAAGGACAATCTGGCTCAGAGTGAAGAATGCTACGGCCCAGCGAATATCATTTTGTAGTTAAGGATGTGATATTACTTCAAGCGTTTTTCCTTTTTCCTTTGAACGAAATCTTAGAAAATTATTTCTATGACGCTAGAGGGAGGATTATTTCCTTCTGTGAGGAGCATTATGCAAATCTGGATGTGATATTTCTTGTATTTGCACACTAGGAGCAGGATTTTCTGTCTCAATGGGGTTCATTCAATGACCAAAGGCTGAGGTGGCTTCCAATCGCAATTTGAGACGCATGTCGTTTCCTAGATGGCTAAGAGCGGCCCAATCAACATTACCAGAGCAAACGCTACTTCAACAACTTTGTAGGTCTATTGAAGGCATGGAGGATCACGGTTATCCTCACTATGATACCGGAGTCGTGAAAGCAATACCATTTGATAAGTAAAATATAAATGAAACCTCTATGCACGTTACAGTGGGGTATCTGTTTTAATGTTTAACTAATCCTCGTCAGTCAGGTATCTCATCAGTCTTAGAGTCTAGGGCTCCATATCTGGTCTGTGAAATCTGTGGCTTACTCGAGAAATTTTGAGCAAGGGAAAAGTGATCCTCTTCGTAAGGGATGCTTAGTCCATGTGCCATTTTTGCAGCAGGGAGAGTGGAATCAAAATGCTGATAAAAAGATTACGATTATACAATTTGCACTGAAGATGAAAGGTGAAATTCCATCGACATGATAACCTGTAAATAGATTCCCATCATTTAATTCTGCTCTCTTGAGCTCGAGCATCATCACATTTTTAAGTTGTATGATTCATTACAAGAAAACCATAACGTTATTTCAGGACAGATGCAGAAGACACTCAACAAATAGTCTGAGTCCTACTGACCTAAGCAACAGATTCTTTTTTTTCTTTCTATCTCTTCACACTCACGGCAGCTGCCTTTTTAGTCCCTCTTTCCTTCACTCTGACCTCGGGAGTCCCACAACACTTGCAATATATTCCGGCTGGTCTCCCAAGGGTGTTGCCTCAGGCCAAGTTGAGGGAGTTCGTGGCTCGCGCAGCCATCTATATATATATATATATATATATATATATATATATATATATATATATATATATATATATATATATATATATATATATGCTCATGTAAATATGCTGTGACGGAATGAATCTGAACAGTGCGAAAAAAACAGACAGCAGCATTATACCAGACTTCTAGCGATTGGTTTTCATAGGTCGTTCATAATCATCGAGTTTTTAGATTCTGGGAAAACTATAATGAAGTTCCGATTAGATTGAGCAAGAAAAAAATAATGATAAGCAAAACTGATAATTGAAAATAATGAACAAGAAATAAAGAACGCGTATAACAGTATATTGTTCGCGCGTGAACACACACACACACACACACACACACACACACACACACACACACCACGAATACCTCGAAACAGCTGCATTTATCACAATTTGCAGGCTTTCCCACACTCGGTGAGAACACCCTTGATATCACGTTAACCAATATGGCTTACCAGTATATGCCATCCCAGCCGATGCCTCCCATTGGCAGATACCCACACATATTACTTCCCTGGTCCGCCTCCCATGCTCACATGACAACTCCGCAGTACACCACCTCAGATAGAGGATTGCTCGTATCCTTGGGTTAAAGTGATAAGCATAGATGACATGTGAAACTACATGAGAAAACTTACGACAGCACCATCACGGTAATCTACCATCGCTTCTTCCCCTAAAGATACGAAAGATTACACCCGACTGACGTATCGTGAATTACACTCAGGATCAAGGCAGTAATGTAGCAGCAAGACCCGATCTATCACAACAGTGACGACGCGGCTTCTCGTAATAGAGATATTCGTGATATACGTGCGACGATTATCTTGTTACCAAGTAAGCTAGAAGGCCAGAGGAGGTCCAGCGCCAGATCAACCAGTGATATGGAGTATTAGTAGGGGAGTGATATAAACAGAGACTCCCTCTTTCCCACTATTAATCATTGATGAATCAGCTCATCTTACTGAAACAGAATTCACTTATGCACCACAAGCCTGAGACTCGAATGTTTTGACACAACTTTCCTTCTATCTAATTTTCCACTCCAACCTCACCTAATAGTGTAAGTGCATAAGCTTTAAGTCAATAGAAGAAAACAAATTCTATAAGAGCTCTTCCCTGAGCTAGTCATTACCTATGCCTCTCAACAGCAGTAAAAAAATGTCCTATGACTGGAAACATTTATGTTTCTCTGACTTCGAAGTGAAGAAGCCTACATTACATCGCTGAAACTATACTATCATTCTGGTCCCTAGCTTGCTCTGTGAAAAGAATTGTGTTTGGCTGGGCATCCACACGTATTGAAAGTTCCAGAAACACCAGCAGTTTGACAATATGGAGATTTTGTAACATTAAAAACACTTGACCCTTACGGTTCTGTCTATCGTAGAAGTTATCAAAGCGTTTGACCTGGTTAACGACACCATGATCTTTGGTATTGTTATAAGTCTTAAGCGAAAGAGTCTCATTCCATGGCTTACAGACTTTTCCATTATGAGTCATCAGGCTGATTGACAAACCTGACAGATGGAAGTACATGGGTGACTCTGCTGATAGTATTAGTATTTCCAACAACTCTTCCGCCCTCCGGAACATCCTCAACAGCTTCCAGAACTGGACTGTCACCAGGCACTTCACCATCATCCTAGATAAAGCCATGTCGCTGCACATCAATCGCCATTCCATCTTTGTCCCACCTCATTCTATCGCCCAGGCTCAAGGCTCTTCCAGATTATGTAATTACAAACCTGTCAGTGCCTCCCCATCCTCTTCTTCTTCTTTGACCCCTAGACATCATGACAGCAAGAAGAGGTGGAGAAAAGGATATCGAAGATTATCCTCTGTCTCTCTTGCACTACCTATCAAGAGGAGTTCATCCAACAGGTCTATGCGACTCTCTCCAACCAACATATGGTCCTCATCCGACCGTTCGAGGTAAAATTACTAACTCATTCTCTCCACCGTTACCTCTGTTACCTCCTGCCATCCATCACGCGCAGTTCAACAACATAACTGCATTGTACTCATATGAGGTCGTATAGAATGCCATAAGAACAGTTCCACTAGAAACACTGGGAACATCAATGATTACTAAATTTCACGTAAATCTCCATGCTTCTGATGGTGTAAATATTGTTTTTAACGCCTTACTTTAGACCCCTGCTGTTTATTGTTGTATTTTATTGTATACATATATAAAAATCCTCAAACATTCTCATCGCACCTCTCTTTCCTCTGCTAGGCTCTTCTACTGCTTTAAAGGGGACTGCATCTTTTTCAGTAGTGTTGAGGCCAGACTACCTGGCTTAGACCTTGGGTCTGTGTGGTCTGTGTATCTCTGTAAGTCTATATAACATTCTCTCTCTCTCTCTCTCTCTCTCTCTCTCTCTCTCTCTCTCTCTCTCTCTCTCTCTCTCTCTCTCTCTCTCTCTCTCTCTCTCTCTCTCTCTCTCTCTCTCTCTCTCTCTCTCTCTCTCTCTCTCTCTCTCTCTCTCTCTCTCTCTCTCTCTCTCATACCCATCCGTGTGTAAATGACAATACTCCCAACGGGCAAGAGGAACAACGACTCTCGTTGCTAATTTACTGCCGACTGAATCTGTCCATCTATTTCTCCGTCCCTCCGGAACACGCTTCCTGGAAATATCATGTTGTTGGCCCTTCGCTCGGCACCATGTGCCTCCATTGGACGCTCCTACTGCTCATTTGGTCTCGCTCTCACGGCTTCACTACGATAACTGAGCATATAGCCCTCCCTCCTCTCCTCTTCCCTCTGAAACACACACACACACACACACACACACACACACACACTAGATCTTATGGAGTTGCAGTAGCCATGGCAGTTCGCTTTGACTCAAACACTTGCTCGAGATAAAGATTCATATTACACCTAAGCCACAGAAACACAGTGAATCTAGCACCTCTTTTTAAGAGAGAAAATATTGTACATTTAAGAGGGTTTTGAGCGTTATTGTTTCGTTCTGAAATTTCAGTGGACTTAACTGGAAACGCTATGGCTTTTTTGACCTCGTTGTCACCTGTTGTTATCATACGCAATACCATAAATGATATCAAATTTCGTTTGCTCGTAATTCGATTAAGAGACTGAAATATGCCAGTCTTTGGAGACATCTGGAATCACATCTCAGTACTTTCCATGGAAAACATAATGTGACGAACACAAACTCTGCATATAACGAAAAGATAAAGAATCACTTGTAGACAGACGTTATAAGAAAAAGAAAAGAAACACACACACACACACACACACACACACACACACACACACACACACACACACACACACACAGAATGAGCTCTGTTTTGGGCAAAATGGGAGGATTGTTTGTACTATCTAGACTTCCAGAAAGCATTTGACACCTTACCGCAGAGGATGCTGATTAAGAATTGTATCATCCTCAAGCTGCCTATAGCAAGTAGAAAGAAAAGGATGATAAAGGGAAACACAATAACGACCTATGGATTCCTAGGAGACACCATGATGCCATTATCAACCACTTCCCTGGAATTCCTAGATCAGAGGACGTACCAAGAAAAGTATCGGAGAAAAGTAATCTTACTCAGCAGTACAGAAGTAGACAAATAGTAATCACATTCACCCAGCGTCGTTCTGTCCGTCGCCCCCACCTGCCCTATATCGACTCCCAATATTGCCTACCTTACCCATCACCACCAACACCTGCCCCTAACAACCACCTAGTGCCTCCACCACCCAGTACCATTTGCTTCACCACCTCTCGTACAGAATTACCCATCACCACCTACGCCATTCACCATCACCAACCGTAATTATCAATCATAAGCACAACATGAAATCCATCGTCTGCTTACCATCGCCGTTATTATATACCAATCACTAGTGTCTCCATCAACATCCTACATCACCACCTGTTCTCCTTGTCCCCTCCATCAACATCATCTCCCCCTACCCTACCTGCCACATCTTTACCATGACTTACACTAACACCAACTGCCCTGCAATACCACCATCTCCCTGCCTCAGTTTACACCAGTATCATCATTGCCAACCCAACAGTCACCGTTGTTATCATTTACACCAGTGTTACCTGTCTCCTATCTCCACCAAACACACATAAGAAAAAAAACTGAATCCTTTTCACCACCACTATTCATCACGAACACCATCTCCTGGGTTTAGTCTCTGGGAAGCAGGGTGATAGGCTGAATCAAGGTGTATGGGAAAGGGGAGGAGGTAGACAAAGATTCAACAAAAAGGAAATGAATGTAATGACAGTGAAAGGTTGAAGGAATGGAAATGATGGGAGAGTTAAAGAAGAATCATTGAATGAGAAATAGTGATAGAGAGAGAGAGAGAGAGAGAGAGAGAGAGAGAGAGAGAGAGAGAGAGAGAGAGAGAGAGAGAGAGAGAGAGAGAGAGAGAGAGAGAGAGAGAGAGAGAGAGAGAGAGAGAGAGAGAGAGAGAGAGAGAGAGAGAGAGAGTAATATAATAAAGTAAGGAGGAGGAGTGGAGGAGAGTAAAAGCAATAGAGTGGTGTCCTCATGGTGAGGGGTGGAGGAGACACTGTGGAGGCGGAGAAATACGACGGTAGATAAAACCAGCTCCTGGAATGGTCCCGCAGAACAGAATAACACATAAAACACGTGGGGGCCGCTGTATCCAGCCGCTGGTGAATATTTCCTAAAGAGAAAAGCAGTAAGACACACCAGGGAGAAGAGGCCAGCTGAGAAACGTGAGCCACTGAGATTAAAACACATTTTATGCAACGAACATCAACCAATATATATATAAGGCAGACTGTTGGGCTGTAGAGGCAAGGTCTTGAAACAGATGGAGTATGGTCTTGTGAGGGGAAAGTTCTACTTTCAGTGAAAATTCTGAGGATTTGAGGAAAGAGGAAAGGTTAGTCAAAGGAATAATGGAAACAAAAGCCAAACGGTGCTACAACAAAAGTCAAGGAATATGGTACTGGACTTTGGAATGGCTAGACATAAGGGTCAGCTGGACTGGTGTTTCCAAGGGAACTGTGGTAAGGCAGAAAATGAGAATCGAGGAAGAAATGACGCAGCCCTCACAGACATTAGGTACCACAAAGAGGAAGTCTTAAAAAGATATTCCTTCCTTTCATTGTCTTCTGTTGAAGCTGTGCCAATAACTTAGGAATTTCCATAAATCTTAAAGTCAAGGACTTACCTCCTCCGCTCTCCGAACATTCGTCAACATTATATAGACTTGCAGCTTAGACACGCTAGCCACGTGGATTAAATCCATTTCGCGCGCATCTTGACACTTTGTTGGGAATCTTCAGTTACTGCGCCATTAATCACTTAACTCAGGAACAATCCCAGCCAACACTCGCGTTTGGTATAACCCAAGTAACACAAATGTTGCAGTTTATCTATATGCTTTTCACTACACATACAATGGTAGGATTTCGCCTTATGACTAGGTAGGGAGTATAGTCGTCCAACAACCTCAAACAATTATTCATTTTCTTTAAAGGGGTAACATTCATCACATATAACTAACATAATCATATAGAACCAAAAATGAAATATTAGGTGTCATAGATACGCATTTAAAATTACCCATTCATTTATGTATCGTCATAACTCGTAATCTATGTCATCCTTTTAATACATCCCACATCATCATCGAGAACAGGAAGACTATTAATCTCTCTTTATCAGCCTATCATCACTTGTTGATATGCATCAGTAATGATACCTATTACATTCGTTTCTCATAACTTTTACATCCATTACGCTAATTCTCCCCTTTAGCTTCTAGGTTTTTCAGTCTAATCTTTATCTCTTACACTTAAGCACATCCTCTGTTCCCCCCCATCCCCTTCAAAATCCTCAGGATCCTACCCTATAGCTTACACTATTTCTCCTATTCATAAATGATCTATTCAGCTTCTAATCCTACTTACTCATACACTAATGATTCCACTCTACACGCTTCAACCCACTCTCCCTCCCCTCCCTGCTCTAATACTCATTCTTTGTCTTGCTTGAGCCTGTACAGGATTTCGGGATCGGGAAGCAGTAACCTTGTTAGATTACCTAGTAATTAAACGCCATTTCGGCCTGCAGTAAGGTGCCTGTTTTCGGTCTCCTTTCCTGTAGATAAACAGTATTTACTACGTGGCCAGTGGGCCCCATGTGTCCTGCACTTGTTTCTCCTGCGACCCGAAATAAAAAAGATGAAGAAAAAAGTGTAGAGGCTTGATGCAATTATTTCATATGATGAGATACCTTTTTGCAATTCTATTTTATATGCATATATCTTAACAAATCCTTTGTGGCTCGATCGAAACTTTCTATTGGCCCAACTAGTCGTCATTATCTTTCCAGTAAACACCACTTTCATAGATAGGTGTGAAGTCTGCCCTTTTCTATTCCCTTGGCATCCTGCGTCTCTCTAATGACATCTTGATCACTATTTCATGAGGTTTGTCTTGCTATGATGGACACATTTTCAGAGCGTAAGGTAAAATTTACCCATAAGCCTTGTAAAGGTTAAAACCGCTTAGCATTTTATAAGTGTCCTTTCTAGATAACTTGATGTTTTCTAAAACGTTCCTCTCCACTCGATCTCACTGGTTACAGGTATTGTGTCTTCCACTGTGAAACGCATTTGAACGAGATGATTAAATTTCTCAAACATCCTTTCATCATCCCCTATTATTCTCCCGTCTGAGTCCTTTAGCCTGATTAGCTACGTTTAAACTGACAGTTCATGCCAGATGAAATCATGCAATATTTTGGATTTTCTCCTACCTTGCATACAATGTCCTTTTGAAAGTTTCTTTGTTCCTTGGTCATGCCTCCTCCACTATTGTCCAGTGCCTGAGGAATTATGGTGGGTAAAGGATCCTTTTAATGTATATAGAATATCATATACCGCATCGCCTTTTTGTTAAATATGCTTACCTCTGAATAAGTTTCTAGTTAATCCTGTTAAAGATATCAAGTTGTATAGGGATTACCCTTAAGGACTTTGTCCGTTTCTGTCCCTCTGAAACAAGATATAACGCTGAGCTGTTCACGTAAGAATATTGGCTATCCCATCGAAACGTTTTCTTTTGCTTTTAGGAAAGTCATCCTAATATGAATATACCAGTTCGACACATACACCTGTTGAACACGGTACACTACACGTTACGCTACTCTCGATGTGGACTATTGTCCGTGGTTGAGTCTCCAACATAAGAAAAGAAGAATCTGATTCTTCAAAATCTTCGTTTTTAATCAACAGACTCAAGTAAGAAGTCTCAAGATCATCCAGCAGAAAAAAAAAGGCATTATGTTACATAATTTTTTCGCTCTCATTGTACTTTAACATTAGGCTTCATAACGTTCATCTGTCTCCTGTACATCTTTTTCGGGAAAAATGCTCTGAATTTACACTGCGGATTTATTTCTTTATATCAAGCTGATCCTATATACTGCCCTTTCATGATAACACATGTGTGGTATCACATAACCTGCATTCAGAGTGTGGATAATGACCTTCCATGAATCCAGTAATTATCTACTAGCCTATTATGATCATAGTTTGCTTACAGTAACCTGAATTTTACATATCACATTAGGGAGACCCGATATATCTTTGCAACTTGGTCCCTGAAATAAGCACTGTATGCGTCTTTATGTAAGACATATAAACGATACATTAATTACATGAAAGTGATGCTACCCAAACGATAATCTTCGTCTGTCATTCTTATTTGTGGTGCAACTGGATTTTGGGAGAAAGTTCCTATAGCTAAAACACGGGGAAAGGCTATGTGAAACCTGGAGCGGTTGTAAAACTGTGGGCCACTGGGTATTACCCGTAAAACTGTCAGACACATATAAACAGCGTCCTGACCAATAGCCTCCAGAGCTTTAGGGAGGCTCGCTCCTCTGACCCACCAGTGTCCTTGATGATCTCGAACATAACCTGAGTCCCAGGTGGAGAGAATGGCAGTGACCAGCCTGGGAGAGGATCCTGGCCCTACTCCTAGAAAATCTTAATATGCTAAAAGTATCAGATTACGGTATGATTTTATCAATGAACACAGGTTTGCATGCGGTGGGTTGTATTGTCATATCATACGTAATAATATGTAGTAAAGAATTGTGTGCAATGCTGAGTAAAGAAAGCCAATACAAGTCTAGACATAATAATAAGAGATTTGGGAGGAAGAGCAATCATGAAAGGATAGATTACAGTTCGTACCTAAAGTAACAATTTTGGACCCTTACATTTTGAAGTTAAACATTTCACTGCAACAGTTATGACAATTAAGAGGAGCGAAGGTTAAAATGGTAACTTTATACATAAAATCCATTATCTGAGTGGAAATAAACCGGAAACTTGACTAGAGTTTAAAATGAATCACAGAGCTACAATGAAAAAATGGCATTAAGAATAGATGCATAACAAAAGATTTTGTTTTATGTGGAGTAGATTTTTGACAATAGGCTGAGTCAGCCTCGGTACACCGATAGACTATTCTATAGTTGACAGAGAATGAAAAGCTGACTAATACCAGTTACTGCAGGGGTGAACAAACTATGGTTTTCTGAGACTGAACAGAGGGGAAACGGATGACATTTAGAACGATATTCTGGTGAGACTCGCATTTCAACGCTATCAGATTCAGCTAGACATCTTCGCTGATCCGACATACTGCATAGTCCCTCACCACCTTCCGCTTTTATTACTTTTCCTCGGGCCCCTGCCACTCTTGTGTGTCCTCCCCACACGATGCCTTTTTCAACCTTGTCAAGTCCAGCTCTTTCATCCCCCCATATGGTGCCATTCCCACCGTCTTCAGCACCCAATTGTCAATTCTTTCCAACTTTGTAAGCCTCCACTCTCACCCGTCGTCAACGCCTCCGCTCGTGCTCCCACCAGTTCTCTTCACCTTCGTCAGTCTTCTCCCTTGTGACCCTCAGCATCCCTCTCCACCGTCGTCTGCATCTCAATCATGACCCTCGTCGGCCCCCTTCACCGTCGTCATGTCCTCCCTTGTGACCCTCGTCAGCCCTTTTCATCGTCGTCTGCTCCTTTCTCATGACCTTCGTCAGCTGTGTACATCGTCATCAGTTCCTCCATTCGATTTTTGTCAGCCATCTCCACCGTTGTCGGTCCCTCGTTTGCGACCTTCGTCAGCCGTCTCTACTATTCTCAGCTCCTCCCTGGCGGCCACCATCAGTCCTCACCAGCGTCGTCAACCCCCAGCTCATGACCCTCGTCACTCTCCCCACCCTCGTCAGCAAGGGCAGGGCGCACGGTTGGCCTTGTGTATGCGGACAACGACACTGGCCCAAGTTTTGAACGAACTTCATTTCTGTTTTAATGAGTTTGTGCTCAGGCTCCCAGCTAGTCCAGCCATTTTGCCTCGCATTCTTTCGTAAAATGAAAAGTTCGTTTCATTACACTTAATTTCATGCATCGTATTCATAGATACATAGAATGAGGTTAATGGATCATTGGGTGTGCCACAGAGCCTAGAGACACAGACATACTTATATCCAAGAGACAAGCAAATAGTATATGCAGATGTGTAGCGCAAGGCTGCGGGGGGCGGGGGGGGGGGGGGCAGTCATTACCGTGTTACCCACCACAATAAAGCAGTGTTATTGTTTGACCCCATGTTCCCTGGCTCACAGCTACTCATGAGGGTTCAGTACTACCCTAGCCCACGTGCCACCTGAAACCCGTCTGCCCAACACTCCGATCACATGCCAGCCAACTTGGCCACTGTCATCTCCTACAAGGGAAGATCCCTTGCCCTTGGTTTGCAGTCCAGCACAGCAAACGAATCCATCTCAAATGAGCTCATACAGGCCGCTATAAGAACATACCTATCCCAACTATCTACTGTGAAAAATTATCATCTACTTCTGCAGACTTTCATCCCAGTGTTGGTGTAGAGATTATCACCACTCCCCCTTTTCATAACCCAACTCTGGAATTTAATGTGCATTTTCCCTGTACATATATCCAGCCTCTGGCTGCAATTATTTCAACGAACCGTTCATCATCACGGACGCCCACACACCCTCGACGTGTGGCTTCCCACACAGCCTTGTTATAAACAGGACATCCATCTGAACTGTTCTGAAGTTTTTATCATCCTGATATATGACGACAGGTAATGGGGGTCTTCATTGATTGTATTATTGTAAGTGCTTTTCTTCAATTTGGAGGATGTATCCGAATCAACGTTTTATAGACTCAGTCAAGGATAATGTTCATTGTAGTAAAAATTTTAAAGTTTATAATAGATACAACACTACAGAGGGTCTTTTTGTCTTAATTGAAGGGATTCGAAATGCTTTGAGCACAAATATCATGTGCATTAGATTTTCTTTTTAATGATGAAAATGATAGTGATATTAGTGAAATTGATAATGAATGATGATGATAATGCTAGTGATGATAATAATGATAAGAATGAAAATTATAATGATAGTTGTAATGACAATAATAATAATGATAATAATGATAATGACAATGGTAATAATCATGATAGTAATAACGATAATGAAAATAGAATAATAATGATAATGATAATAATAATAATGATAATAGTAATAATAATAATAATAACAATAATGATAATAATAATAATGATAATAATAATGGTAATAATAATAATAATTATAATAATGATAACAATAGCAATAATAATAATGATAATGATAATAGTGATAATAATGATCATGATAATAATGATAATAATAGTGATGATAATGATTATGATAATAATGATAATAGTAATAATAATAGAAATGATACTAATGATAATGATGATAGTGATGATAATAATAATAATGATGATAATAACAATAATAATAATAACAATAGCAATAATGATAATGATAATAGTAATAATAATAGCAATGATAATAACAACAATAACGATAATAATAATTATGATAATAATAATAATAATTATAATAACAATAATGATAATAATAATAATAATAATAATAATAACAATAATAATAATAATAATAATAATAATAATAATAATAATAATAGTATTTACATATATTATTTATTATACTTTGTCGCTATCTCCCGCGTCAGCAAGGTAGCCCAACGCACCCACATACACATGTATATACATAAACGAGCACACGCATATATACATACATACCTATACATTTCAACGTATACATACATATACATACACAGACATGTACACATATACACACGCACATATTCATATTTGCTGTCTTCATCCATTCTCTTCGCCACCCTGCCACACACACCCTGCCCCCTCCCCCGAGCGCGCGAGGTAGCGCTAGGAGAAGACAACAAAGGCCACATTCGTTTACACTCAGTCTCTAGCAGCCATGTGTAATGCACTGAAATCACAGCTCCCTTTCCACATCTAGGCCCCGCAAAACTTTCCATGGTTTACCCCAAACCCCTCACATGCCCTGGTTTAATCCATTCACAGCACATCGACCCCGGCATACCACATTGTTTCAATTCACTCTATTCCTTGCACGCCTTTCACCCTCCTGTATGTTCAGGCCCCGATTGCTCAAAATCTTTTTCACTCCATCCTTCCACCTCCAATTTGGTCTCCCACTTCTTGTTTCCTCCACCTTCTTTGTTAATCTTTCCTCACTCATTTCTCCATGTGACCAAACCATTTCAATACACCCTCTTCTACTCTCTCAACCACACTCTTTTTGTTACCACACATCTCTCTTACCCTTTCATTACCTAGTCGATCAAACCACCTCACAACACATATTGTCCTCAAACATCTTATTTCCAACACACCCACCCTCCTCCGCACAACCTCCTCAAGAATAATAATAATGATAATAATATTAATAATAATAATAGTAATAATAATAATAATAATGATAATGATAATAATAAAATGATAATAAAGATTATTATAATAATGATAATAACAATAATATTAATGATAATGATAATGATAATAATGATAATAATAATGATAACTTTACTACTACTACAATTACTACTACAACTACTACTACTACTACTACTACTACTACTACTACTACTACTACTACTACTACTGAAAATAATAATGATAATACAATAATAACAATAATGATGATAATAATAATAATAATAATGATAATAATAATAATAATAATAATAATAATCATAATAATCATACTATCATTATTATTATTAGCATAATTATCATTACTATATTAATCATCATCCATTCTCATTATTGGAACATCTGGAAAGCGAGAGGTGGTTTATGGCAATTTATCCTTCCAGTTGACCTTGAAAGAGCGAGTCTCCAGCCAGCGTTACCCTGTGTTCCTTGGTCTCCGCCTCATACAAAGCCTGGAACGATTTTCTGTTTTGTCTCTCTGATAACAAGAAAGGTTTGCACATGAGAGGCTTCACACCTCACTGCACTACTCGAGAAGGCGGTCTACCTGAACGGGAGAAGAAGGATTAAGGCTGGCATACCTGAACGGGAGAAGAATTATTAGTTTCAGGCTCACTCCCTGGCGAGCTAGTTTCAGTGAGATCTTGAAGCTAGGGTAAAGCAGTAGTCTTATCGACAACAGCAGTCAACGGCTTTTTCAGGATCATATGTACTGACGTGATCTGGAAATTTGATAAGGTAGGGCCCGACGGTTGTCCACGTAGTAACACTCCGATGATCATTCCAGCGACTTACACGACGCTGAAAATTCTCTTGATGGATCGTTACGCAAACACAGATGGTATAAAAGGCAAATGTAGGGAGAGCAAAAGTCACACACACACACACACACACACACACACACACACACATCTAGAATGATTCACGTAAGATGGCAGAGAAAGAATTAACTATCCAAAAGGGAAATGAGATGAAAGTCAAAAGAATCTAACAAACATTAGATCAAGAACATAAAAAAGAATTTTCTTTCAAAATATCACGAGTTACAGAGGCAGAAGAGTACGAAAAGGGAGACAGAAATCATACAAAAACATACTAATGTTTTGCATAGTCAATACATATTGGATTATTATTGTAAACAATCATATAAAAATTATCAATCTAACTGAATAACACGAAATAGGTGCATCACAAAGTTTGGTTTATCATCAGACACCAAAATTTATGTAGCTGTGTATGAGTGAGTATTTCCGGATATTTGGATGCTCAGTTTTATGTATTTCCTGGTATACCGGGTTGATGTGGCTGTTCTGCGAATATCAAGCTATATATGTATATGTCCAGATATGCCTATGTCCAGGTCGGTATATATCTAGATAACTTAATAATAGGCTTCTAACAAGGTAGGTAAATAATGTGGTTGTAGCGTACAAAACATTGCTTTCTGTAGCGCGTTTGTAGACAAGCAGATCAAATGTTGGTCTTCCATGTGAGTTAGTCCTCTGTCACTTTAGATTTCATCTCATCTGGCCTGTTTACCTGACGACCATGTCAGCTCCTTTGTCAGTCAGATCAGAGTCCTTGTAAGCGATTTCGGCGTTGTTTTTGGTAAGGCTAGTTCTTTTGTCAACAGTTCAAATCCATCTGTCTATTAGGTAGAGTTCGTGTCTTTCAGGCCTGAGTTGGTTTGAATTCACGTTCACCTTGTTCAAGATCATGTCGCTCAGATCAAAGGTGGCATCAGGCCAGTCAGAAGTCGTGTTAATCAGAATACGGTCCATGTCCTGAGTGTCAAGAGGAAATATCTATCTGGTCAAAGTTCATATCAGTCAGGTCAGACCGTGTTCCTCACATTTCCTGATCGTCAGTCAGAGTTACTGAGGACCAGGATTTGGGCCTTGTGTCAGCCAGACCGGAGTTTGGTGCTGGACGGGAAAACGACGTCATTCCCCGTCCTATAATTTTCCACTGGAATTCTGGCATATCGACACGTGTGAGTGTTCCACGAAACTCTTGTATATGACTGCAGCTTCCAGGACCAGCACCAGCTGATGGCGCAGCTTCTGTCACGGGGTTGTCGTCAACGATGAGGAGAGCTGTGCCATGGTATGCTGCAAATCGTGGAAGCAGCGCGGGGCCAGGAAGGGTAGTGACACAATACTCCACCGCGGATATTTTTCATCCACCTGGGAGTCATGTATATTCAGGAGTGGAGGATATCGTGGATTCTCGTAATGAAAAACGAATTACGAGTTGGAGAATCGTCATCTAACAGCATATTTTACACTTGTGTGTTGAGTTCGACTCCTCACAATACTCTGGAACAATTGTTATTCTTCACCCATGCAATAGTGCTATCAAAGGTTCTTTTTCTTATTCTGTCACTTACACAACATTTGCTGCTAGTTCGACTGGTAGCTATCAGCCGACATTATTTGCCAGACAAAAGAAATAACAGATCAAGAACATCACTATCAACAAACGTCTCTGCCATATGTCACCACTCTTATCCACCACTACTACTACTGCTAACTACCATTCTACCCACTGACATTTCTCATTACTATCCTCTGTCATTCATACCCGACATACGATAGTACAAAAACCTTTCTGTACCTCTTCCCATCATCAGTAACCCTTACCATCAATCTCAACACAGATCCATCTCATCTACAACCACCACTGATACCTACTGATGCCACCTTCCACCAACACCTACCCCTACCTCCCAACCCAGGAGCATCATCCGCTACCATCGACTGCCACCCATCAACTTCCTTACCTACCACCCTTCCCCAGCATCATCACCATCCTCTGCTAGCTACCATCATCATCAGCGCTGCATACCACTTCCCCTGTCACTCACCATCACCAGTACCCTACAGTACCACCACTACAAGTCACCATCATCTACTACCACCACTATCTCCGACTAATGTTCAGTGCTTTCCATCGCCACTCACAACCACTAACACTTCCAAGAACTATTCACCACCTCCATAACCACCTTCCACCGGCAGCTACCAACTACCTTCTACTACCGCCTAGCCACTTCTGCACAAAGACTCCTGCATGAGACGCCAATATCCCACATACTTCACTTTTATTGCATATTGGTTCTCTGAGTCGCTGATATTGCAGTTTCTCTTCCGCCTTCTGAAAATGATGGCTTCAGACGGTTCTGTCCCACGGTGATGGGGGCCGTTCGTGGTTCTATGGTAGATGTAGAGGATATGTGTGTAAGTTTCGTGGAACACTCACATCTGTCGATATGCCAGATATCCAGTGGAAAATTATAGGACGGGGAATATGAGTGGGTCCTGCGTGGGGAAATATCTTTGTTCTATTCAAAAAATATAGCGAAACCCAATCATTCCGAAAAGGACATGTAAGCGGTACTGGGACGCCGGTGTTCTTTGTGTGTATATGCCATAAGTAAATGCATACTAACTACGGGTTCATCTGTATTTCCGAGCCAGATATTTATGGTCATTTGTAGTCTCGTTACGAAACTACAAGTCATATCCAGCTGCTGCGCATGAAAAACGATATACGAAACTACAATACTTGTGATTCAGAAGACTTATTTTTTCAGTGTATGATGGCACTTTAGAGGGAGTCTGCGGTTCTATCCTGGAGATAATAAGTCTCGTCTGTGGCTCTGCAGTGAACTATGAGGCTAGTCTTTGGCTGTGCACCAGGGAGACTGAACAAGTCGCGGTTCTAAATATCGGCTTTTGGGTCTGTAGTACCGTGTCTAAGGTTTAGATTCACTATGCAGCTCCTTATCACTAACATGGATCATTAATCTCACATTCACTGAACCGGGAAAGCGAATCTTTACATTCTATCGACATTTAGGTGTTTAATCTGAGTATGTGTGTATATGTAAGCACATAAGTCTAGAAATATCCCATTGTGTGTGTGTGTGTGTGTGTGTGTGTGTGTGTGGGTGGGTGGGTGTGTGTGTGTTGGCATAAATGACTTTTGTACCCAGTCTGTACAGCGAGCCATCGACCGCTTCCGTTCCCTTCCCCAACACTAACCAGGGACAACGTCGAAATCTATGAAAACATCTGAAAGTCAAAACGGATGAAAATAGTCTGAAACCACATGTATAAGAGAGTTTCTTATGTTACGTCTTTTATGCTCAATAAAACCTTTATCGTCCAGTTCTTTGTTTTCCGCTCGGGTCTGAGAAACACTTTAATTCGCATATTTATACATCTCAAGATTTTCCTTTAAGAATTACCTTGTAGCTGTTGTGTATAATTTAAAAAAAAAATCAAAGTCCATAACTTCAACCGGTCCTCTCGTCAACATGGAGTGAGTATGAAAAAATCATATAATAAGAACAATTTTATGATCTGTATATCTCGAAAGTTGTACGTAATAGGTCCTTTTAAGATATACAGAGCAGATCTAACTGTACTGCTCTGGTGCTCGAAATATTCCTTGATCATAGCAAATATTTTGCAGAAATTTTGAATAATGCAAAATTATTAAATTACTAGATATCAAAGGGACTACGCCAGCCTCTCCTGAGTAGTTTTAAGTATCATTATGAAACTTGCAGCGTGCACTCTGGTGAGGCGTTGCAGGTAAGAAGTTCTCCAGCTGACTGAATTTATACACAATACAGCCTTCAATCTCCCTCCCCACCCAGTTACCCTCATCTCACTATCTCCTAAACACTCTTTCCACTCCTTCCTCTAGGTTTACCTCCACATCACTCTACACAACCTATCCCCCACCCAATCCATGGTTTAACCAATCATATGTTACCTTCACAGCCAAGAAATCTGGAAGAATATTCTTGAATTCGTTCAAAAGATTATCATGATTCTCTCTCAGTCGGATCTGTCAGACGGACCCACGTCAGAGGCTTTGTTCGCCGCAAAGGCATGGGGGATTTATTTTTGCCCACAAATAAATACTTACAGGGGTGAAGTATGTTCTCTAAGCATGGTGAAGAGGGATCACGACTCCCCTAGATCACCTGTCCCATCACCTGGTACAGGTAGGTATGCTATCAATGGACCACGAGGCGACAAAAGCCCTCCATCTCAGATCAAACACACGGTAGGACCGAGGTTCGAATCATCGGCGCCCAAAGGTGAACCGTTATTAGGACTCTTTCATAGAAATTGATCCAGGAGCTGTGTAGCACCGTCAGTGACGACTAACTTCAAGGACTTATAACGAAACGAGAATGCGACGGCGCGGTCACTGCCACACATGACGTTGCAACTCCCGTTTCCGACTAAAGTTCAGCCACAGGTTTGTGCTAAGGCCACTCTCCGCACGGGAGGGGGCGGTAACCAAAAGTCAGGATTACACTGTGAAAGGTATTATTAAACTAAAGTTTAGGAGGAAATAACGATATTTCCTGCAGTAGAGCGGCCTGAAACACCGACCTCAAAGCCAGGATATTGTACGGATATTACAGCTTAGCCGTGGTGACTAGGGAGGTTCCCTGCTACAGAAGGGTGGTTTAGCCGCTGCTGTTGCCGCTGCCGGTGTTTCTCCGGTAACGATTCCTATCTTAAGGAAAAAGTCTATCTCCCGGGTGCCCATGAGCTGACAGATGCCTCTAGTGTTGGCAAACGCAATCATTATTTAGATTCCACTACCATGTACATGTAAATTTCTTGTTCACGCAATATTCCTATGCATGGAATTACCTTACCTTTTACATGCAACTTTCATGTACAGGTATCTTGGACATGTAATGACCGTCTCTATATCATTACATTCTGCCCTCTACTAAGTTCTCTGTGCAATCTACTCTACTGTAAGGTACCAGGATCTGTACAGCCTGTTCTCTTATCAAGACTTGTAATGATGTTATGTGGTTAAGGTTATGCAGCTTTTCTGGTATGTCATCCTCTCACCATCTTTGACAATGTCGCTGGATTCTATTCTTCCAAATGCCAAAATAGTAATTCTCTTGTTTGTTTTTCCCACAATTTTTTTTCGAATCTGCTGCGTCTGGACGCCTCTGCCTTTTGGGTGTGTTCGGGGGTTATGTCGTCTGCATGGGAGATGTCCGTCCTCGTGTATCCTGCCGGAGGGGAAATGTTTGCTGTGTAGGTTATGGATAGCTTTGGTAACAGGACATCACCCTTGGGAACCCCAGTTAGGATCTGATATACTGGTGAAGTTACAGAGTTGACTTTTTTTTCGCGTTACGTTGGCTAAAGACTTTGTTTAATCGTTTTTTTTTTTTAGTGATTTACACTTTGTCAAGGCGTTTGTGCATTCTGTGAGAGGCCAATGACATTCAATGGTAGTGAACTGCGTCGAAAAGGCTTAGAAAACGTTTCTTGCATAAGCAGATGTTTGGCTAATAGAGATAATGCAGGACTTTAACGTAAACCTTTACCTATCTCGATTCATAGAAGCAGAAGCAGTTGAGCGTGATGGAATCTAAGCCACCCGCCTTTGTCATACACCAACGTTCGATATCAAAATATGACACCGTATTTTGGGAAGCAAGTGCCAGATTATTCAGGAAACGACAATGGAATTCCTCTGCAACGTCGTGATGTCCATGAGACTGAGACGAAAGAATTGATGGGATCAGTCAAGAGGAAAGGATATGAATGAGATGACTGGGGTGAAACTGTGCACAAAATGTCGGTGATCTTATAACAGCTGAAACTAATTAACGATCGGTCTCTCAAAAAGCTGTAAAATGGCCGCCCAGATGGATAAGTTCATCGGTGACAAAAAAAAAAAAAATGGGCGCGTTCCTAAAACTGTGCGATTTTCTCGATGTGAATGATGATTGTCAGTGTTTTCTATTTTTATGGCTGAGTTAGTAACAGTGATGAATAACTACTTGGAAGGAGAGGATGATTATTCAGCAAAACATCTCTCAGCACATTAACATCCAAAAGTCTCTCTTTCACACGCCTATCGATTAACACCTAATCCAGTAACGCTCTCTGGCCATCTCTCCTACTTACATATGTATACTTATGTATATCTCTCTTTTTGAACCAGGTATTCCCATTCACCAGTCCATTTTCAGCACACAACTCTACAAGCTCCTCACCATTTCCATTTACAACACTGAACACCCCATGTACACAATTTATTCCCATAACTGCCACATTACTCACCCTTGCATTCAAATCACCCATCACTATATATATATATATATATATATATATATATATATATATATATATATATATATATATATATATATATATATATATATATATATATATATATATATATATATATATATATATATATATATATATATATATATTCTTTTTTTCATACTATTCGCCATCTCCTACGTTGGCGAAGTAAAGTTAAGAACAGAGGACTGAGCCTTTGAGGGAAATCCTCACTTGGCCCCTTCTCTGTTCCTCCTTTTGGAAAATTGAAAACGAGATTTCCAGCCCGCCTCTTTCTCCCCTATCCCATGGATAATATATATATATATATATTTCTTTTTTATACTATTCGCCATTTCCTGCGTTAGCGAGGTAGCGTTAAGAACAGAGGACTGGGCCTTTGAGGGAATATCCTCATCTGGCCCCCTTCTCTGTTCCTTCTTTGGGGAAGAAAAAAAACAAGAGGGAAGGATTTCCAGCCCCCCGCTCCCTTCCCTTTTAGTCGCCTTCTACGACACGCAGGGAATACGTGGGAAGTATTCTTTCTCCCCTATCCCCAGGGATATATATATATATATATATATATATATATATATATATATATATATATATATATATATATATATATATATATATATATATATATATATATATATATATATATATATATATTTATATATATTACGTCATCCATGAATCTCCTTGAAAAGATTTGATTTTTCCATGCCTGGTCACCGTGCCATTGCAGTTTCATTCCTGTGGGTGATATCATTTTATGATTTAGATGTCGAATTTCCCTCCACTGAGCATTAAACGACACAAGAAAAAGGATCATTACGACTTTAAAACTTGAGTGTGACACATTACCTGCCACCATTCATCTATAGCTGATTAACTTACTGGTTCCCTCACCTGAGGGAGGATGTAGGGTGATCAGATCAGTCAGGTGTGTCCCCCATTGGCTAGCGTACACGCACACACACACACACACACACACACACACACACACACACACACACACACACACACTTCTAGGCTGGGATGCGCGTGCGTGTGTTTGCATACATACAGAGGAAGCAAAGGCATTGTGCATTCATACAAGGTTAAGAGACTGGGCAACACGACAGTAAAACGCTCTCCCTGTAACACACAGATACTAATCGCACACACAGACTCACAAATGGAGCAAACATCATAAAAATCAACTCTCACATCGTACCCACAGACGAGGAAATCTTACTAATGTTGTGAAACTGATAGTGCTTTGTACTGCACTATGGCTGAAGGATAATGTCCATGGGGGTGGAACATACCAGGTGCTGTTTCTGCATGAGTAAAACAGCTCGACAAAGAAAGGCAAACGCATATACGTGGTACGCAAAAGTTCCCATGAATCAAAAATATTTTTCAAGAATAAGATCGGCTGAAAATTATCATTATTTATCAACCCATCATATAAGGACATACGTCGTCACAGTATTTATATGTGATGGATATATTTATCATTGTAGGATGGTGTGACTTCCCTTTGAACATCCTTCGAAAAGGCATTGTAACCTGAACCTCGTCATTATGAGAGTGTGATCAAGTCGACACCACATAAATAGCAGTAATGATAACTGATTTGTACATTAAGTCAAGCGTGTGACAGAATAAGACTATCTTATTAGCGCCATCGATTATCGAAGTAACACATTAACTGTATGAAATGTCATGAATGACTAATGATTTGGAATGAATAACCACTGTTAAGGCTATCTCACTAATGTCAGGCCTACTAGTGTCATGATGGTCTCACTGGTTCTCTGAAGAGTGTCATAAATGTCTTACAGGTGTCACAGCGTCCAATGGTTGTCCTCTGTGTCAAAGACTCCCTCCTCATTTGTCTGACCAGCTAGCGTGAACACGAAAATTTGGGAAGGAGGCCATTGCAGAAAATATACACAGCACCGTTTGGAAATATTCTCCCTCGCTCTGCAGACCTTGCTGCCCGCTCGACAAAGGCCATATATGAACCTAGAGCCATTTGCAGTTCCTTGTCTCCCTCCGCCCCCACCCAGCCTGTCATATAAAGCAGGCCAGCACAAGACTGTCTGCCGGCTGGCACTCCGACGAGCTCTCACAGGGCTGCCGATGGTCTCTTACTCGGCGAGCAGTGGCCTGCCAGCTGTCTTCTGTTAAGGTTGTAGTGGGCTGCCAGCTGTCTCCTGCTGGGGTTGCAGTGGCCTACCAGCTGTTTCCTGCTGGGATTGCAGTGGCTTGCCAGCTGTTTCCTGCTGAGGTTACAGTGTCCTGTCAGAAGTCTCGTGCTGGGGTTGCAGTGGCCTGCCAACTATCTCCTGCTGGGGTTGCAGTGGGCAGCTTTTGGTATTCAATTGGCATAGTCCTACAGTGGGTTGTATTTGATCTGTCAATGAGAATGAAGTGGGATGCTTTTGGTCTCTCACTGGGTGTCATACTCGCTGAGCTCATGGAGAATTGTCATTGGTCTTGTAATGGGCTGTAAAGGGTTGTTCTGCAGAGGAAATAAGGATATCTAACATGAGATGAGGAACGTTTGAAAATGGCCATAGGTGCCGCATAAAGAATATGTATAATGACGAAATATTTGAAGGATTCTGTCATAATGTTCACAAAGTAATCTGAGAGAAGATCCTCTACATGCCGATAGTTGAAAAACTGGAGCTTAACGAACAAATATCTTAGAGGGAAGAAAAGGAAGTAAAAATCAGGTTATAGAAGCTTGAAATATGTCTTTTCCTCCTCCTACGCGACGAAACTTTGAAACTCTACTTTCTCATGTTTTTCTAACGGCTACGATCTAACCATTTATAAGAGACAGGCTTTACACCTCCTCAAAGCCTTTAAGATTATCATCCATGTTTTCATTCTTCTTTTCCTGTAGCCGTTTTTTTTTTATATATACATATCACTATTAACCACACCTCGACGAGGGCATCTGTCTGTGAGTGGGACCTTTGCCGACCTTAAAGTTCCGAATCTTATTACAGACGGTAATTATAGCAGACTGAAGCATACTTACATGGATACAGTTTCGCATTCCTAAGACTTCAAATAGATTAGACTATACGTTTGCAAGATCTGAGGACTGAAAGGCTCAGAAAAGATTATAACACGTTTAAGCAAAGCAATGACAACTGTGTTGTGACAGAGCCTCCTGAGGTGATGAACCTAATTATCCAAATGTACGAGGGTCTTATTTGTTCACTCACGTGTGTGTTAGTGACACCAATCTTAACGTGTCAAGGCTTGACATATCAATCTAAGTGATACAAATGTTAGCTTCAGCTATCTCATGCTTAGCTAACTCTACTCACGTGAAACGCCTTACCCACCATAGAGCAAAGACCTACGCACATTATTTCCTAGGAGCGTCATCTAATATGTCTCTTACTAAGGATAGCCCCCAGAGAAAAAATAGGATGAGTTTATCAGGCAGCTTCACTGAACCACAATGAAGGAACGTGATTATGCTTTCCAAAGCAGAGATCGCCTAGCCTTGCTGACATTACGATGACCTATCAACTTTACCTGAATTAGTAAAAGTACATTTGTACTTACCCATGGATGGTAAAGATATGATTTAGTGGAGAACAGTGGATGAAACTCCCGTTAAAACAGTAAGGATCATCAGCCAGAAGGATAAACTGCGTCCTACAAAGTTGGAGGGTTTATCCTCCAACCTGATGTTGCCAATGACGCTGGTGAGGACGTATAGCCAGCTGTTATTGCGATTGTCTAATCTGTTTCAATTGCAATAAACGTAAAAGAGAGCAATGAAGGAGCGAGGCTTGATTCTGACTTTAGTTCGCTGGTATTACTGCTGATCTATAGTACAGGGGGTTATGATCGAACCTCTGGGCCGTGGTTGATCCTGAGGGTGCTAGGTAATCTTGCCAGGGAATGTAGGTCGTTTGAAGTAGTGGATGGTGCGGGTAGCAGGGGATGATAAAAGTTGCATGTGGTTGTGGTTGTGTAGTCATGAGCGAGGTTGCCGACATTGTCGACAGGGAGGCATTTAGTAGGCGGTTATAAGGGCCGTGGATGGTGGAGTTAGTGACTGGTGGAGGTTGTGGATGGTGGTGGTTAAGAGTATTGAGGGTTGTGGGTGATGGGTGTTGTTGGTAGGAGGTTGTGGGTGGTAGTACCAGTTGGTATTTGGGGATTGCAGGTGTTGATGGTTGTGGGTGGTAGGGGCTGTTGATGTGGGGTTACTGATGGTGAAAGTTAAAGGGAGTTGAAGTTGTGAGCGGAGGTTATGAGTTGGGACGGAGTTCACTGTGAGTAGGAGGGGTTGAAGTTTGTTCAAAGACGTGGCTCATAAGAACAGCAGTCAGAGAAAATGGTTGGAATGAACTGTAGTACGTAAAGTGGTTATGAGATGGGATAAGGAATATGTGTACTCTGATTAAAGTATGATTCAGGTTGAGCAATGAAGCCAAGAAGGCTGTTCCAAGGCAAGAGCAGCAGTCATATACCCCGGAGACCTTCTCCCTGTCATTGAGATTGTCGAACTTATTTTATGACAGTCCCGAGTGTTTCGCCCCAGTTACTGTTGCGCAAATGTTTGTGTGGCTCGTAAATATATTTCAGCCATTCTCCAAGAGGCGCTCGTTTTCTTGGCAAGCAAAAGGCTGCCGGTGTGGAGATAACGTCATAGGGTGAAAGGTCAAACTCGGAAATATGAAATGTGTGACCATCTTCAGTCGACCAGAGAGAATGTTTGAAGTATTTCAAAATACAGTCATGAAGGGTGAGGTACCAGATCGAGTAATACACAAGTGAATAAAACCGTGACTGTATTCATCCTTTTTCACAGCTGGAATGTGAAATTTACCCATGCACGAAAACTGATATACATGACTATTGCAAGAGAGAGAAAAATGAGTTTTTTCTTAACAACATTTTAAAGTCTGATCAATTGTGGAGGACAAAAGCAGCCGCAAGTGTGCAAATGCAACTGCTCACCCGCTTGTTATGTTATGCAATGGTATTCTCTCTATCATCTCAACGAGTGTTTACACTCGTGTGGTTTGATTTGCACCAGCTGTATCTACAAACACACACACACACACACACACACACACACACACACACACACACACACACACACAATTACAATGGCAACGAGAAAAGAAAAAACAAACAAGCAAGGGAGGAGGAGATTAGATACTGTGAAGATATCCTAAAGTACGATCCATTAAAACAAAAGAACTAACGACTGAAGTTGATACTTTACAATCATTTGAAGGGTTTTGTTGAACCAGAGCACATATACAAAAATAACAGTGAGGGAGGGTTCGAATCCCGTGCGTGGCAGTTGGCCCTAGCGCAACCAAAGTGTTCATCCTCCCCTCGGGGCTGGTCGATAAATGGGCACCTGTCTTAAGCTGGTGCGCGCGCGCGCGCGCTTGTGTGTGTGTGTATGTGTGTGTGTGTGTGTGTGTGTGTGTGTGTGTGTGTGTGTGTGTGTGTGTGCGTATACACATAAAAACAAAGACACTGTACAATTATACAAGGTTAAAAGACGGGGTAACACGAATGTCAAGCTCACCAACCAGTCAACAACACAGTCACCCCTTTTTTTAATGAATTCCACTGCAATACCATCCAAACCCGTCGCCTTGCTGGCTTTCATCTTCCGCAAAGCTTTCGCTATTACACACGAACAGTAATCACTATAATAATCACACTGATCACCACGACGATGTAAACTATGGAGTATGGAATCATTCCAGTTGAAAGGCAAGAGATGGAGGATCTGCGATGATGGTGACAGAAATGAGGCCCCTGAAACGGAAAAGGATACAGAAGCAATGGACAAAGCAGAAAACTGGACATGAGATTTCCCAGGAAGGAAGCACAGAAACATTTCCTCTGGCAGGAGTAATGTACATTAGGAACAAGCCATGAAAATGGGAAGTTTTAGCAATGGGAAATTAGAATCTGCTTGAAAAGAACAAAAGGTTAAAAGGTGGAGGTTTTTTGAGGGTTAGACGCTCATACATGTAAATTACAGGGACACGTGTACATCTTAACCCACAATTATGTGAACACACCCGCAAGCACGATCACCAATTAACATGCACACATAGACAGTAGCTGAAGAACACACGCACATTACAACTAATCAACCAAGTCATCCACACACATCACAAGAACACAACCATTACTTCATGAACATCTGATAATTCCTCCTTCACTACTCAGTGTGTAAGCCCCTTTAATGAGTCCCTCGCCGCCTAGTAACACCATAATGGACAGTGAACATGACCGGCTTGGCAAAGGTTGCGACGTCTTACTTAAATGCATAAAAGCTAGGCAACACCAGCCCAGACATAAAAGGCATCATTGTCCATTGCAGTCCAATGTTCGGGTCAAAAACATAGACAACACTCTTGCCAGCACGGTGACGTAACTCCACAACTATGCTAATTTGATACTGCAATTCCACTATGCTAATTTGATGCAAAAATCCCACAATGCTAATTAGATATGTGCTAAATAAATCGGATTTCCGAAAAAATGTCTGCTTTCAGAGGAATCAGTTTTCGCCAGCTTTTATATATATATATATATATATATATATATATATATATATATATATATATATATATATATATATATATATATATATATATATATATATATATATATATATATATATATGTATATATATATATATATATATATATATATATATATATATATATATATATATATATATATATATATATATATATATATATATATATATATATATATATATATATATATATATATATATATATATATATATATATATATATATATATATATATATATATATATATATATATATATATATATATATATATATATATATATATATACATATATATATATATATATATATATATATATATATATATATATATATATATATATATATATATATATATATATATATATATATATATATATATATATATAGTGGAATAGGGAAACAGAAGTAGATTTAGAATTGCAAATGGCTCAAGATGATTTTAGTTGTTTCTTGAAAACTTTAACTTATTCACAGTTCATCTCTTCCCTTCTCATATGAGAGATACTTCTCATAACATGATGAGGACATCTGATATGCTGTAGGCAGCAGAAAGAAATATAATTGAAGGAGTTTGAGAAGGAAAATAACTATCAAAGATGGTGGTATCGAAGAAGTGAGAAATTATCATGTGGTAGGATGAAGGAAGTCCATACGTAGGAAAATGAAAGTTGTCTAGATAAAGAAATTCATCCACCCATTGAGGATGTGCCAAGGCTGAGAGTTACACTGGCAATATCAAGGCAGAGAGTACCGAGGTAGCTATAGGGAATCAACTGCTGTGGCAGAATCAAGAACGAAGGTACCATGGACGATGGTATCTTGAGATTGAAATAGAGAGATTCGCATGTAAGAAATCATAACGAGAGCATTGCAATGAAGGTATAGCGTCGCTGTAAACTATAGAGCCTACTTAACTGATAACTTGATTGATAACTTAGAACGAAAAGAGCTTCTTTGTGCAGGTAAAATGGCACGTGATATATCGAAATGAGATGAAAAAGAAAAAGAATTTTCGGTTTTTATGAGAAGACAACAAAAACAAGGAGAGGAAAATTAAAGCATCTTTATGTTGGAGTTCTACGAAAATAAAGTGATAAAGACAGTAGTAAAGATGAGACAAGAATTCAGACAAGACCTGAGGAGGTAACGTATAAAAGAAGGGAGCCTTCACTGCGAGGAGGAACAGGTAGAAAGAGAAGGGATGTTTCCTCGAACCTTCCCGTCTCTGGGGTGATAGAGGGGCTGATTCTGAGATCCAGGGCCATGATTTGGGCGCATGAGTCGTGATGTCTTCTGGGGAAGCTGTAAAGGGAAGTAAAACAACGGTGTCCCCAGCAGTATTGAAGCTAACACTGGAAGAATGGTTCACGGTGGACGGCACGATGTTGGAGGGAATGTTTGAGATTTACATGGCTGTGAGGGGTAACTGCTTTGTGCTGGAGAAAATAAATAAATGTGTTGACAAAATATCAAAAGAGTGAGACATAGTAATATTTAAGTATGAGAACGAGTCAGAATTTTAAAGATTACTTGGTCAAAGACATTATAAGACTGAAACAGCCCAAGAAAATTGAAACCGAATGATTTTAGAAATAAATCATCTAGTGATTTCTGATAGGAGAAAAGGTTCACTGGGAGGTGACACTGTGGAACAGTTGTATATATGAAATGTCTGACAACAGGTGGAATAGAAGGCTGAGGGTAATATGAATGTCCTAGATGAACTAACTTGATAGCTAGAGGACTCACGGTACAAGCGAAAGGACCCGGAACTGATTCCTGGGTAGAGAGCAATCTAAGGCAAGTATCGTTATTTCCTGGTCTCTAGCCGTATGTAAAGGGTCCAATTGCAAGACAATTTGCGAATCGCTTTACTGAAGAGCTGAGGGTCGAATATGACGTAAATGAACGAAAGATAATTCGGAAAAATAATACAGGCTTTACCGACTGTACGTTGTATATAACAGAATGAAATGATACGCTTTAAGGATTCTATATTCTTTTCGCAAAATTAGTACGCATGATTACTAAATGTAAACCGATTGCAAAGTTTATCATAGGAAAAGGCGCATTTAAATGTAAACAAGTGAATAATGAAGTGTTAATCTGAGTGGCCTTTTTTTTTCTTATTTCCACACGTACACCGTGATAATTTCCTAAACAGTGGTTGCGTCAGATCACTGGTGCTTTAAACCTTTATCCTTCAGGGCATAGTTATGATACTGCAGTTATTTCCAAAGTAATTGCATATTCTCCGGTGATTAGGCCTTACGTATATGACAACACTGAAGCACTCCGCTCCGACACATTGGCGTAGTCAAGTCTACTCGTGATATCTGTCTAAATCATAATAATGCCTTAATAATACTCTATTCAACGAAGATGATGTCATTTTCTTAGAAATTTTTATCATCTGAAATCCATCAGCATTCTCAAGGTTTCTGATATTTCCTTATAATTCAGACATACAGCAGCGCTCTAGTATTTTGAAGCAACTCATACGAAAACGTTAGTGCCAAAAAAAAAGAATATAGTTTTCTTCACGTTCCATTAGCATGTTTCACCAATAATGAGAAGCAGGTTCATAGGTTTAGGAAAGCACGAGAAATCTTGTTCCACTCACTGACTTGATTTTGAAAAAGAGATAAAGCCCTTGGAGAGAGAGAGAGAGAGAGAGAGAGAGAGAGAGAGAGAGAGAGAGAGAGAGAGAGAGAGAGAGAGAGAGAGAGAGAGAGAGAGAGAGAGAGAGAGAGAGAGAGAGAGAGAGAGCACCTCTACTTTAGTCAATGGCTAAGCCCTTCTAACAACAGTTGACAAGTGGATAGATATACTCGTCCAATACACTGACTTTCATTCCTTCCCAGACTACACTTGCTGTTAGGTAGTTCGTGGTTAACGTTAACATACAAGGATTTGTATACCTTTTGACGTCAGTGTCTTTGTACCAAGAGCAAACTGATACTCAGGGTTAGGGTTGAAGGCTTTATGTAGAAAGAACAACATTGATGCCTTAGGAGAATATAGGCAAGTCTCTGAAGACGATCTCTGCTCCAGCTGTGTATTGTTCAAACATCACTATCTGCAACACACCAGTCAAACATTATAATCAGTCATGAGACCATAAGGATCATTATAACGAATCTTTCAAGTCATACGACAGATAAATTCTTCCTGATATCTACCATGAACTTAGGTGGAATAACTGGTATCATGCAGTATCAAGGGAAGTTCACGATTAGATATTCAGTTAAGAATTCCTTATAATGAATAAAAAAGCACTAGAGATGTAACAGTCATGATTTCGTTTTATATTCTGGATAAACTGAAATATCAGGTAATTAGGTTAACTAGAGTTAAGATAAATAATGAAAGCTACAGAAAAGATAGCTCCTAGATGGACCTTCAGCCAGAGTTGATTCATAAGATATATTTTGAGAAATCTATAGAGTCAAGCAGGAATTAGCATATTAAGGTGATCTTCCCCCTCACTTCTGGTGGACTACGCGAGGGTATTCCCTCAAATTTATTGCAAGGATATTGCAGAGAAGTGAGCCATCGAGCAGACTAGGTTTTAACACTGATGTCTGTAGTTTGTTGGGGTACCAACCTCATTGTTGCCATCCAACAGCAGCGGTGCCGGCAGGTAGAGGGTTTTGGTCGGGCCGGCGTGCCAGTAGCGGCCTAAGTTGAAACCGTTGACGAAGACGACGCCTTTACCCCAGCCACGCATGTCCAGCCAGGTGTCCCGGGGCGTCCCGAAGATATGCATATTGCTACGGTACATGGCAGGGGCGTCCAGTGACCCGTTGAAGGGCTCCCACCCCGTCAGGCTGCGGAGATTGGGACACGATAATCTACAGTAATTACGAGGGAAGGGGTTTGTGATGGTACGCGTTATGGTAGCTTACTAGAACGAGTAAAGACGACAGTCTGATTGCGTTGGTCATGACGATGGTGGTGCGCTGGTAGTGAGGATGTGTTCGTGTGAATGACTACATCTGTTCGCGATAAGGGTGTGGAGAAACTTCATGCTTGTGATTACAAATTGTGTGTTACGGGGAGCGAGTTTAACACTCGTGTTGCCCAGCCTCTTAACCTTGTATATGTTCATCGTGTCTTTACTCCTATGTATACATGCAGACACACACACACACACACACACACACACACACACACACACACACACACACACACACATACACGCACAAAGACCCCAGCCGAAGTCAAGTACGGATTCATCGACTAGCTACGAGGGGAGGAGAAACACTTAGGTTAATTTCATCAGAACCATAAGACTTATATGATCAAGATCCTTACGCATTTTGCATATATCTTTCCTAGATGTCTCAGTGCTTTTCAAGACCTCCTCCCAGTTTTGTTTCCGTGATGGTTGGGCTATAGCGTCTTCCACTAAGAAAACACATGAACTTGTCGTTCACTTCATTGCATATCCTTACATCTTACTTAATGACTTCCCTCTGAAACCCTCAGCCATACAGCTGCTCATTCGTTGAGAATATACTTCTGATGACTCGACACAAAAGGTTTATATTGCCTTCTGCTTTGTCACCATTATCTTTCAAATTTCTTTGTTTCTCCTTTCTCATCCTGCCATACTCGGTATTTGCCTTTACAAATACTGGCTGGCTAGAGTACGGCCTATATCTTTTCCACAGCAAAGCTCCTTTGTTTTTGTCTAATTCTCTTGAACCACAAATCCCTCTTAGTTAACCTTCCCTTTGTAAATGGCATCAAAAGTGACTACAATCCTACTCCTCAACTGTAAATCTAATTACAACCTTTTATCAGTACTTTAATTCATGGCTGCTTCACTCATTCACTTGTTGTTGGTCCCTTAACCCTACCCCTCACTCACTTGTTGACCTGATCAGCCTTGAACTCAAGCGGGTACATGAGCCATTGGTCGATCTGCATTCCGTCTATGAGCACCGGGCCCTCCCACAGCCCCTTCTTCTGGTGGAACTTATGCGGCTTCCCGTAGTTGACTCGACCCAGGTTCTCCACCAGGATTGACACCTCAGCCACAGCGTCGGCGCCAGGTAGCGTTAGTTCCTTGTCACTGAAAGATAAATGACAGTCAGTGAAGTCATAATCAATACAGCTTCTCCTCTTTTCTCATGGCTAATCAACAAGAACATAACATTAACATCTAAAAAACTGCAAACAAAAATGAATGAAAAGCATTCGGATATCAAAACGTAGGTGACAATTTCTCGGAAGCGAATTACGAGGTTAAACTGGGATGAAAGAGAGGGATGAAAATGGGAATTTCAAGTGGCATGGAAAAGCTCTGCCACCGTGCAATCACTGCAAGCTATATCCACATTACCTCGGGTTGTTTGCTCCCTCTTAGAGACTGAAGGTGATTCATCTTCTGTAAAGACAGGTTAGACACGCACACGACCGACACTGAGGGATTAAGAAGTGGTCTCCAACAAACTTGTAGATCTATATTAAGTGATTTTCTCGAAATATATTGCCTCATTATCCAAAGAGGCAATTGATTAACTCTGGGTAATCTTGCTACGGAATATATGTCGCTCCGCATAATGTATGGAAAAGGGACTAATGTAATAACAAGAGGCAGACTAGGTATGAACTGGTCATCCGCTGGTTAGATGTACGGTATGTAGAGAATACTCGAAAATCCAGTTTCTACCCACTTTTCCTCACTTATTTCAGTCGCAACTTTCCCAACTCTTGGGCTTGATCTATGACGTCGTTGTTCAGCACAATAAAAGTATCTGGTGTCATAGTAAAATGTAATTCGTCTCGGTATTCCTACACTGCACAATTCATTAAGTGTTGTCTAAAGAAACTCTTTATATATATATATATATATATATATATATATATATATATATATATATATATATATATATATATATATATATATATATATATATATATATATATATATATATATATATATATATATATATATATATATATATATTTTTTTTTTTTTTTTTTTTTTACTTTGTCGCTGTCTCCCGCGTTTGCGAGGTAGCGCAAGGAAACAGACGAAAGAAATGGCCCAGCCCCCCCCCCATACACATGTACATACACACGTCCACACACACAAATATACATACCTACACAGCTTTCCATGGTTTACCCCGGACGCTTCACATGCCTTGATTCAATCCACTGACAGCACGTCAACCCCTGTATACCACATCGCTCCAATTCACTCTATTCCTTGCCCTCCTTTCACCCTCCTGCATGTTCAGGCCCCGATCACACAAAATCTTTTTCACTCCATCTTTCCACCTCCAATTTGGTCTCCCTCTTCTCCTAATTCCCTCCACCTCCGACACATATATCCTCTTGGTCAATCTTTCCTCACTCATTCTCTCCATGTGCCCAAACCATTTTAAAACACCCTCTTCTGCTCTCTCAACCACGCTCTTTTTATTTCCACACATCTCTCTTACCCTTACGTTACTTACTCGATCAAACCACCTCACACCACACATTGTCCTCAAACATCTCATTTCCAGCACATCCATCCTCCTGCGCACAACTCTATCCATAGCCCACGCCTCGCAACCATACAACATTGTTGGAACTACTATTCCTTCAAACATACCCATTTTTGCTTTCCGGGATAATGTTCTCGACTTCCACACATTTTTCAAGGCTCCCAAAATTTTCGCCCCCTCCCCCACCCTATGATCCACTTCCGCTGGTGGCGGATTCATGTGAGAAACTGCAGAAGCTGGTGACG
>NC_092231.1:43676285-43713785 GCF_036320965.1 Panulirus ornatus
TATATAAATGGGGAGTAATATTTTTCCCCAGGCACGCTTTCCATGCTAAAACCATACACTGCAAAGTCCTCTACGCCTCACCATGATATGAGGTAATCTACTCTTGTATTTTGAATGTGATTTTAATTCAGGAAGTCAGTGTTAAGTAACTTATATCTAAATCATATCTGAAATTGAATGTTAGGTGCCTTTTTGAAGGAAATAAATGTATCGAAATCAAATGATGGAACGAATACTTTTAATCAACCGCACTGAAATGGAAAACGAATAGATGCATGATAAAACCCACCCATCTCTTAGTAGACGTTTGTGGAAAGTCATCAAGGAATTCAAGAAATGCGTACACAGAATATTTTGCCAAAACTGAAACCAGTTATCATTTGTAAATATGATATACATCAGAATCTATTAGTCATGAAAGTACAACAGCAGCAGACTTGAATGAATCTCCACATGCACATGAAATGTCTTCATGAGCGTGCGATGTTGAATTCAAGAATGATTCTTCAAATAATAGAAGACTTACCTGCCCATAGCAGGCAGATTCTAGTTACAACAGACCATTTATAGCCTTGTAGTCATTAAGCTTTCTCAAGATTATTTCAGTTGTAGCGGGTAGTAAGAGGAATTATATCTATCCTCTACTTTCTCTGTACACATGGGATGAAGCAAAGGTAAGAGACCTCGTCAAAGGTGGCTGTAGTCACATAGACCACTCCCGGAACAGTTCAAACACATAGAGAGCAATGACTACGAGGATATACGGCCCAGATGTGGAGGGAGGATGGGGGAAGGGAGACCAAGAAGGGGATGGATGGGTGGAGCGAAGGAAGCTTTTGGGTATCTGGGCCTGAACATTCAAGATAGTGTGAGGCGCGAATGAGATAAAATGTATTTGATCTATATGGGCGACGAGCTCTCAATGGGCTGAAGCAAAGCTTAAGAAAGGATCAAGGTAGATAACCAAATACACTCTCAGGTCTTGCTGTGGATGACTGGCTGTGATTCGGTGCGTTATGCATGACAAGGTGATACTGGGTGTGTGTGCAAATGAAGCCATTGTTCGCTTGTTCCTGAAGTTTCTTTATTAAGGAGATGGAAACAAAAATGAATAAAACAAATTCTCAACCTAACTGCGTGTCCCAGTGATATTCTTTTTATGGTGAATTTCGTATCATTCTACCTGTTTGTAGTAAAGACGTGAACAAAAGAATCTTCAGGAATAGAGTGATAGAATCCTGGAATAAAGTGCCATCAAATCTTCTTAGAAAATACGGCTGGACTTACCTTTCATCATGGTATTAACCAGCGAGTACTTATCGTCCCTGATAAGCTTATTTCGCAGATGACAATATAATGTACATGTATCTTAACATCCTTCTTTACAAGGAATTGGTTTATGTCCTTCGGGACATCCGACGTCTGAAACCAGATTACAGGGTGATTTCTATCAATCATTTCCTATGTAATCTCCCTCTTTGCGTCTTCTCTCCATTTTCTCTCCAAGCTGTTTTTCTCCAAGCAGATGTGCTGGATAGAGTGGTGAGTGGGAAGAAACCTTCAGCTTTACTATGCTTGGTCTTCATTTATATAGCTTGGGAGTCTGTAGGTTACAGTTCCTGTCCTTCACAAGAAAAATAGATATCAGATCATGAAGTCTTCAGTTTCCTGTCTTTTCCACGTCCTCCCAAATTTAGTCTTATGTCATCGACTATCCAGCCAGGTGATTTACGCAGAATGTCTCCCAATCATCCATGTCTTTGCACAACTCCGTTCACTCCTACATGCTATCACTCTACTCCAAGTACTCCCTCAATCCCACGTCCACTTTAATGCACTATTACTGTACCCAGCCATGTACCCCTGAAAGACTCCATCCTCCCAACTCAACCTTGAACTCTTGCTTTCTTCACCTTGTAAACATCATCGTCTCCTTTCTCAGCCAGTCCCTTCTAATGTTCATCCCATTCCAGGAATCCATCCAACTTTTTCTCTTATCTTTCATAACCCTCTTTCGTGTCTCATTTCTCACCTTGGTAACCGTTCTCATTCGACAGCTAAATCTTGCAAAACCCACATCTAGCCTCCACTCTCCCTGTCATTTCATACATACTTTTCACTTCTATTCATGGGCGAAGGTCGAACGTTTTCTTCTAACAGCCTTCTTCACACTTGCGAACTCACATTTTTACCCATTATGACTTTCCATAAAAGTTCCATTCACTTTCCTGCCTTTTAACACTTTCCGATATTTCAGTATCCATTCTACAATTTCCATTTAACATTTTTCATCAGGATATTTGAAATTTCTATCTCTCTAAGCCTTTCCCAATACAGCCTTATCTTACCCTAAGAATCGTCCCCTCAAATACGACCTCTTTGCTTACCTACATTCCACTCCTTTTCTTGCAGACTGTTCTATATCCTCCGTTGATGTCCGACTGTTCTGCATTTTACCTCGTAGCATATCATCTGTATTCAGCATACTGATATTTTATATCTAATTTTATCTTATATCTATCACCTACTAATATCACTCTTTAGTTTGACATACATAAAAAAGTGGCAACACCTCTTTCTGCCGTAACTTGAACCTTAAACCAGTTTCAGACAACTTGAGCAAAGTTGCACGATACTCTTTTGTCAATATTACCTCATGTTTATTCCAAAATCATAAATGTTCTTTATACTATCCTGTTACTCTTGCATCACATTGTGGGATTCGCCATGATTCACCATCTTATCAACGCATTGTTCACAGCTTGTATCTATAAAATCAATACAGACTTTTCAAGAAGCTGGTGTCTCCCGTTTCTTTCGACAATTCCTCATCTCCCATCTTTGAATTATCTTTCAAAACACAGTTTCCAATTATGCCAAGTAATAGTCATTAATCTTTTTTTTTTTATTTCGTCACTGTCAGGTTTAAACTACCTCATGACATATGTAAACCATTGGGGAAATATCCAAGATATACACAGTAAATGCCTTACGAAGCATGAATGATTCTTATATCTCTATGAAGGTGAACATTTGACAGTGGTAAAAAAATAATCTTTCCCGCACTTCAAAAGCAACAGATCCACTAAAAGAACTTTATTACATTGTGGAGGTTATTTCATGAATTCCCATATCAGAAAATATCATCAGGATTTGTAATGATGGAAATATAGATATGACCTAAGTCATTTTTCAAGTAAACTGACAGTATGTTCACAGTGACTTGCCGGCACCTAACACATCTACTGTGGTCTGAACTGAGCCTTTTATGTAGATAATGATCAATTAAATCTATAGATATTCAACTGGCATGATCTCAGGGATGCATCTAGTAACTAGACGTAGATATGGTACATGTCCATTATCTAAACCTGACTTTAGACTCTGTCCATTGACTTGATGTTAACGGAAAGTATTCGACTGACCTGACGTGCCCTCGGATCTTGAGGGTGGAATTTGTGGCAGCGAGGAAGGCTCTCGTGGTGTAGAGGATGTACCCGTATGCCTGGCCACTCTGGTTGTTGATGGGCAGCAACTCCATGCTGAGGGGTCCTTCAAAGCTCTCAATGCTCTCGTGCTGGGGAAAACCCTTGGTAAGCTTCACACATATTAGAACACATTTGGATACATGTCTATCTCCCGTCAAGTGCTAGTCATATCAGTAACTCCAACAAGACATAGCATAACACCTATTGCACCTGACCACCAGAATTCCAACCAACACTGATAGATTGAATACTGAGCGTCGGCGGCCACAATATTGCCTGGTCTTGCGTCCCCCAACACGAACACATGTTCAGTCACAGTCGCGGTAATGTTTATCGACCGTAACAAAGCGGCTACCAGGAGTTTAGAAAAAAAAACCTTTATACAGCTGGTGATGATGAGTAGAGATACATGTTGTTGGGGGATGTTCATAACGCATGTATATGATTAATGTGTATCAAATGTGTCTGACGGATGTGTATAGTGGTTTGATACAATATATAATTGTGGCAGATTTGTATAAACTGGTATATATCTTCAAGTATAACGAAAATGAGGTATAACTACATGAATTTGCCGACGACTTGCAGATAAGTCGAAACTCACATCTACATGGAGATAAGGCAGTTTGTAGAACGTAAATAAACTAGGAACCTGACAGAAAAGTGGTAAATGTAATTAGAAGCAGAAAGATACGGGATATCAAGGATAAGGAAGGTCAAGGAAGGTACTGGATTTAAACTCGATGGGGTGGAAATTTACTGAACGATACTTGAAAAGTATCTTAAAGTAATGGCTTGTAGAAGTTAAGGACCACAACAACAGTGTAGTATTTTCCGCTATATCTAGAAGTATTATTCGCCAGACAGCTGTGGAGAAGCATCGCTTAGATTTTACTGTACCGTAGCGGTCACCGAACAACAGAGCGAGCACAAATACTTTTAAAAGTACATAGAAAACTGAATAATACTAACTCTCAATAGTGTCCTCTATGAAGACAAATGAAAAAATTCTGTGTATTTTCTTTTGGAAAGGGTAGAATGAGGGAGCGATATAGTCGGGGTGGTAGTGATGAAAGGACTGAATAAAGGGGAAGTAGATACGGTATTGATACTATGCGGTCATGAAAGAGTTCGCTACAATAGCTTTGATTGAGGGAATATTTAGATTTAAAAGGGTAAAGGGAAATATCAGATTGGATATAAAACTGTAGTCGAATGGAATGAGTTGCTCAGTGATAAGATAAAGGCACTAACAAAACTGAGATACACGTTAGATCTAAACAATAGAGTGATAAAGACTGATTGTATATAGGAACTGCTTTGGATGGCCCTGAAAGCCTTCTAAACTGTTTCCTTATCCTTATGTTCTTGTATCCCCAGCATCACTCTCAAGAACCTTCATGCCTCCTTAATTCTGGCGGGAGCTACGAATCACAGACACTTCCATCTCTTGCTGGAGACAAAGAAAGGAGAAGCAGTATGGATTAAAAAAAAAAAAGAAAAAGAAATACACATCCTCCTTGAATCGATGCGAGAAAGTCTCATGTTTCCCGAGTCAAAGAGATCCTCAAGGGGATCGTGACAATGAAATTAATCCTGACAGAGGCAATCAGATGCAGCGAGGGACTAAAGATTCGTGCCTTGTCGGTGTTGCCATTATGCCTCAACGCCTCACGCCGGACAGAAATCTTTCTTTTGCACTTTTCATTCGCGGTGGATGACTTACAGTCTTGTCCTCTGGATGAGTACAGTAACTAAAGGATGATTTTGGTTTCCGTGAGAACGGATGACTGATTTTTTTCAAACGATGGTGAATGATTTTGTTTTAGGGTTCGAAAACTGAATGAGTTAAACTTACGAATCATCAGTCAAAGTTTTGGTTATGTTATTTGCATGAACACTTGTCATAGATATTGACTATTGAACATTTTGGTATGATTAGTAATAGATCATTCTAATTTTTCAAACTGAATATATTTCATACCGATTTTAGATATGATTAATCAAATTTGACTTTGTTTCTTAAAGTATGTTATAGTTCCTAAGTTTACAGGTGATACAACGCTCAGAATTTTGAGGTGCGCAGCCATTGATGAATCTGGTCGTTAGAAAAGGATTATCCATTTTTTCTTACTTTGGTGATGTTTTAATGGATTAAGTTTTTCACCTTGTCACAGATGTCCTTTTTTTAATATCTGTTTTGTCAAGAGCCTTTGAATTTCAGTTTGGTTAGTGCCCGGTGACTGAGGGAGACACGTATGATGGTCACAAGATAAAGGATATTTCTTGAGAGTCGTGTACGGTACAGACCTATGTTTATATGGATATTGATTGCTTTATATGTATCCATTTATGTGATGTTGTATCACTGGCGCCTGCGTGTATGCGTGAGAGAGAGAGAGAGAGAGAGAGAGAGAGAGAGAGAGAGAGAGAGAGAGAGAGAGAGAGAGAGAGAGAGAGAGAGAGAGAGAGAGAGAGAGAGAGAGAGAGAGAGAGAGAGAGAGAGAGAGAGAGAGAGAGAGAGAGAGAGAGAGAGAAGGATAAGTGTATTTGTTTGAAACTAAAGCTTGCGCATCAAAGTAAGGTAATATGGGATTCGTCAGGCTCAATATAAATTTTTCACATTAAACATACTTGAATAATTAGTGTATGTCCCATCGTTTCAATTATTCTAATAAACGGAACATATGTACATAGCTTGAAGCATTAGAGGATATCGTCTTTACAAAATGAATATATGCGGAAGATTATTTCTATCCCTGGTTGCCTCCAGCTCAAGAGCTGTGCATCATTAAGGCGGCAACACGGGATCTGTATCTAGTCATTTCATTTTCAAGAGGTATATGAAATATAGACATGAACACATTCATTTCATGTCATCTTATACATCTTTTATTATTCTAGTTCCTTTTCACCGTGTCTTACTGATTTTGAGGTCCATATTTCTCATAGCATAGACGATACAACGATGAAGACAAGTGGTCAGCGAATACTTCTACATGATCTGAAACATTACTTGAAGATTTTCTGTGATTTCTTTTTATTAGTCTCAGCCACTGGGTTTCATACTCTTCTAATACATCTTTCAGCCTTGTATTTACTTCCTCATCGCTCTTTCGTATGGAACGTATTATCGCACAAGACTTACTACACAGTGTGGTGATGTGGGACCTGTAGCGTCCAGCCAGTTTCCTCATCTTGTTTTCTGCTTTCCCTGTGATGTATCTTTCTTCCATTCTTCGTCTGTGGCCTATTACACTTCATTACCTCTCTTATCTATCCCTTGGCGTCCTATCTTTCTCCCCTTACTTTGTATGTTTTCTATTGCCTCCCTAGTGTTCTCCTATCCCCTGTCCCTCCAACCCCCTGATCTCTTACCCCCCTCCCTCCTTCATGAGGTTTCCTTATCTTTCCTCTGATGTGAGACCCGCTCCCCTAAAGAGATTAGTTCAGTATGAGAAAAGTCTTATTACCTTGCGTTATACCACTGTTCCCAGAGGATAACAAATTGCACTAAGAAATCAACAGATCATAACTTTATCTGTAAAATTTTCCTGTTGGATACTTGTCCCTATTTCGTTTGCATACCTGTAATAACAAATTTTCCGCCAATGTTGTAAAGTTGAAGGAACATACGCCAGCCACACGAGTACTCCACACCGCGCATCGATGCTGATACACAAGACAGCTAACCCGTCAAGACGGGATGCTATAGTGGATAGATTTCACTCTTCCGAAATACCCATCCCTTTTAAGCTAATTTGATTCTTGCAGGTGGAGCAACTCCAAGTGAAGAGGAGCATTAGGATAATGCAGCTGGTCCACTTGACTTACTGAGCTGGAATTAAAGCCAGACCTAAGATGGAATCACTCAAACGCTGACCTGGATCTGGATGTCAATACCTCTCATTGACTTAGCAAGAGCTTACCCGAATGCAATTAGATATAAAGCTTTTCATCGTGAACGTGGAGCTGTGTCTATAATACTTTACATCAGCCTGGAAAGAAACCTGGTACGGTAATGAAGTGACCACACTTACTTCACGTATCGCAGGTCAAAACAACAGAGCTGATGCTCTTGGACAACCTACATGACGTTGTTTAAAGACATAGTTGCAAATGCATCACAAGCATCCATGTTTCATGCTACATGATGAAAACACTCATGTAAGTCAGCTGCATTGCTAACGCTTCCCTGTCTGTTCCTGGATCCCTGAGTTGGAAATGCCTCAAGTGTCTTTTCATCAACAAATCCCACCTCGCTGCTGCTTTGTTTCGCTAACATTGCTTGATGAACACTGACATGTACAGTGGTGTGGATCATTGATTCATGGGATCAGTTGATTTTCAGTAAAGCTAACATGGTCTTCCTCCGACACCTAGCATTTCAGTGTTCTGCAGTTCTTTAAAACAGAGGATGTACCGTGAAGGCGAGTAGGGGGTGGGTGTCAACGTTGAGGACATTAGTATGACAGACTAGGTTCTCGATAATGTGCGGCCACTCTCACCTTGAACTTCGCTTAAGTAAGCTAATTGTTTTTGATTAAAGATCTTTATGTGTGAATTCCAGGGAGGAATTTGTACACATGTATGCATTAAGGCTTTTGGCAGAAATCATCTGTCGGAAATGACATCTATATATTCGTTATCGTCTCTGTTCACTGGTTATCAGTATTGTCACCACATACAATGACAGAGGCAAGGCGTATGGACAAAATAGTATCCCTTCTTGTGTTTTGAAAAGATGTGCTTCTGAACTTGCGCTCGTGCTTGCTTATCTGTTCAGAATCTTTCTGAAGTCCGAAACTTCGTACTCCATCTTGAAACCATACGTTGGTCACCTATTTTTGCTTCTCGCTTGACAAAATGTATTGCTCGCTCACCGAATAAAGTTTGAGAATCATTTCAAGATGGAACACAAAATACAATAAGAAACGCAAAATACCCCTAAACTGGTCCTCAACAGCACCTGCACAATAACAGGCCAGATCAAAATTGTCTTTAAGTTAATGAACTGCAAGATGCTTAGAATGATACACACGGTGTACATTCTCCTGAAACTGGAGTACGAAGTATCAGTCTGGTCGTCTCACTTGAAGAGCCACATAGACTTGCTGGAGAGGGTACAAAGGAACTGAATACCGGAACCAAAATTGTGTGGTAACATGTATGAAGAACTGATAAGGTTCCTAACCTACTCTCACTGGAAGAGAGAAAAGTTAGGGGAGACATGATCGCTACTTACGACGAGGTTACGACGACGGTAGCATAGTCTACACCAGAAGAGAGACTAGAACAAGAGGATGCACTTGATAGCTAAGCAAGAGAAGTTTAGAAGATGGACGCAAGGGAACACTTCCTCATCATCAGAGTTTGTGACTCGTGGGACATTCATGGCAAACAGTTAAACGCGGCTGCATGTGGAAAATTTAAGGCGATCTATGACAGAGAAATAAGAATAAGAAGCTGGGTCCCATGGTATAAGGCTCCAGTGCCGTGGATTTTGAGACTGCAATAAGAGAAGAGGGAAGTGTATGGAAGGAGCAATGAAGATAAGATTCAAGGAAAATATGAGAGGGAAGAATTCAAGAATAAAGAGGGAGGAAGAACGGAAGGGATAAAGAGAGTATAGTGGGCGTGTAAGACAGAAGAATCAAAGAAAGTCAATGGTAAAAAGATCAGAGGGGAACGAAAAGGAAAGGGGAGAAGTGTAAGGGAAAAAGTGAGAGGAGATGGAGATAGATAATTGAAGAGGAGAGAAAAATTTACCTAATTTATTGTGCTTTAGGCACCACAGTGCGACTCTTGAGCCCGAAGATATACACTACCCCTGAATACGACGGTATGACTCTTAAGCACGAATGTGCTACCACTTAACACGACGGCACGACCCTTGGGCACGACGATACATCCTTCGAGCATGAGCGTGTAAGGGAAAGAGTGAGAAGAGAGGGAAAGAGATAGTTGAAGAGGAGTGAAAAATTTGCTTATCTTAGTAGTGCTCTTGGCACCACAGTGCTACTCTTAAGCCCGAAGATATGCACTACCCCTGAACACGACGGTATGACTCTTAAGCACGAAAGTGCTACCACTTAACACGACGGCACGACCCTTGGGCACGACGATACATCCTTCGAATGTGACGGTACGACTTTCGAGCTTCATGAAGAAGTGGACAGAATGCGTATCTTTCTTTTTTTTTATAACCTGAGTCATTCAATGAGTCCACGATATTCTTGAGTAAAAAAACAAACTTCTTATCAGGCCAGCCATAACAGGAATATTGGCAGGCTTCCACCACTCCGTATTTCTTCTGGGTCGTGCAGCTTAACCCATGGTGTTGCTAATTCATTGCATAGTTCAGCCTTACTCATCATAACTGAAAAGTTATCTTCTACGAGTCTCATAAATGGATCGTATTGCTACCGAGTATTTCCCTGACTACCTGGGGTTAGTCTCCCATGACGCTGCACCTGATCCGTCCTCAGACAGTCAGTCATGTGTGTACCCTTCCTAATTTGTATGCATCTGCACGCCACCTTCTATCTTGTTTCTGACAAGGGGTTCGTCAAGTGCTGTGTCAGTGTTGGTCCATTTAATTTTCAAGAAAGAATTTCGCATGTATATATTTATGTATGAATATTTGTGGAGCATATGTATGTATGTATTTATGTATGTATGTATGTATGTATGTATGTATGTATTTATGTATGTATGTATGTATATATATGTATGTATACATGTATATATGTATGTATATGCTGCACAAACGTTCATACATAAATTAATACATGGAAAATTCTCTCTTGTAACTGTATTGCAACTTGTTTGCTTTAACGTTAGGATATTCAAAAGTTTTTGTAGACTTTTAATTTCTACTAGGAAATATTACTCTTGTTAAAGTTCATATGTCACGTTTTAATGTATTTCAGATAAGGTAGATTTTTTTTAGTCATTATCAGTTTTTCCTTACTCAATCTCTATTATTCATGTCAGGTTGGGTTTTTATGATACGTACTTTTAAGGTAAAATCTTAGACTATATACTTTGAACAGAAACTAATAACGTAGATATTACATGCATAGTTTTCTTTCTTTATAGGCTCTGATGATGGCATATGTAACCATCGAAACATAGGCCAAGGAAGCCAGGGATGCTCATCCAAAATTCACAAGTGGTACAGGATATGTGGATCAAGTGTTTATCATTAAAAAAATATGTGTGAAAAATACATAGAGAAATATAAGTATCTGTTTGTGGCAATTAGGGATCTGAAGAAAGCATGTGATACGGTTCATAGAGTTACCTTGTGGAAGGTCTTACGAATATGTGCAGGAAAGTTAGGGGCGTGCATGGGGTTGAGTAAATTGGAACGATGTGGTATACAGGAGTCGACGTGCTGTCAATGGATGGAGCCAGGGAATATGTAGCGGCCTAGAGAAATCATGAAAAGGTCTGTGAGACCTGTTTATGGATGATAGGGGGAGGTTGGACTCTGATGCATTGCTAATGACGGCTAGAAAATGGATGCTAGCGAATGCAGCCTTTCTTCATCTGTTCTAGGAGCTACCTTGCTAACTTGGGAAACAGCGATCAGAAATTGGATGGGGAGGGGGGGGGGGGCGGTTAATCAGATATATCACGTACACGTAATATATATCACCTTTATATGCCTTCATTGCTTTTTGAATATTTCAGTCTCCATAAAAGTGCTTTAATCCAGAGACTTTAACACCCAGTGATACAGACATCAGTTTTGAAGCCATTTTCTTTCTTGGGCGTGAACCTTAATGTGCGTGTCCCTCCTGAGTCTATATTGTGGAGGGAACGTTTGTGGGTCAGTTGTGTGGGAGGGACATACCTGGAACAGCAGTTTGGCAGGAGCGTTCCTGAGCCAGCAGTGTGGGAGGAACGTACCTGGGCCAGCAGTGTGGGAAGAACGTACCTGAGCCAGCGGTGTAGGAGGAACGAACCTGGGCCAGTTGTGTGGGAAGAACGTACCAGAGCCAACAGCGTGGAAGGAATGTACCTGGGCAGCAGTGTGGGAGGAACGTACCTGGACCAGCACAGTTGAAGGAACGTACTTGAGCCAGCAGTGTGGGAGGAACGTACCAGAGCCAGCAATGGGGGAGGAACGTACCTAGGCCAGCAGAGTGGGAGGAACGTACCTGGACCGGCAGTGTGGGAGGCACGCACCTGGGTCAGCAGTGTGGGAGGACCTTACCTGGGCCAGCAGTGTGGACAGGGGAAGCGCCTGGGTGACGGGGCAGGACGGGTAGACCAGCTTCACATGCTCCACCGGCGGGTCTGGATGATCCACTGATAGGGACGGATGCACACACAGTGGGTCAACTCACTTCATGGTACGGTGAAATATAAGCATCACTGAAGCCAACTGATTTTCCTGACTATCTTTTAGGACGGGCACCGTAATATCTAACACAATGGCAAATAACATCTGTAATTACTAGAACGAAGGGCAGCAGAATCATCAGTCATGATGTATACAGCAACACACCGTTGTGCTGGAGACAAAGCATCCATGCAAAGATTCTAAACATAATGTGATAGTCTGATCTGTACATAACAGTATAGTGGCAGCGGTCTAGATGGGTGATAAGGTGTTCTCCCAGCAGTACGTCATCTGTACCATGCAGGGTTATATATATGAGAGTTGTGCAACAACCGCTGCACAGTCTTCGTGTTTCGGATTATTATCCATAATGTGTGGGGCTTCCCCGAGGTGTTTCATGTTTTACAGATGCTCTACAAAAATTTACCGTATTATCTATAGGTTCTGACCACGAGGCCCAACAAGGGGCCCTCATGAATCTTCCAGCCACACGGGCCTACGTTGATTAAATACCTATACTATGGTTTTTTTATCCAACCGTGGCTGAACCAAAGGGCACGTTGACCTGTTGTCTGGACTGTGGATTTTACCCCGAGATCCTCCCTCTCAAACGCACTCACGCACACACACACACAGAGAGAGAGAGAGAGAGAGAGAGAGAGAGAGAGAGAGAGAGAGAGAGAGAGAGAGAGAGAGAGAGAGAGAGAGAGAGAGAGAGAGAGAGAGAGAGAGAGAGAGAGAGAGAGAGGTGGGATAAAACATAAAGAAGTATAATCGTGGAGGCTACAGAAACCTCAACAATTTCTATAGTAACATCATTTGGGAAATGGAGATCAGTGGCCGGGGAGCAGAGCTTTATGGTGTGAGGTTTGGTGAAATCTATAGTAAAGTAGTAGGACCGTGGATGCCGCCTCTAGTTTTGAATACAGAGGGAATCGTAAGAAAAAGGAAATGCTTTTTTAATAAAAGTTATCAAAGAGCAAAGGAGCTTCGAGATGTGCAGCGAAGATAAAGACGGCACTCCAACCAGTCAAAGTTTGTAAGGTATTATTGAACAAGGAACGAATACACCAGGATGGGAAACGAGGAACATCGAGTATTTGAAAAGAGCATGAACGAGAAATGAGAAGATTTGAAACTCACATAAATTCCTTAGGAGTCAGTTGTCACTTAATGATCAGCAAATCAGGCTATAGGATTCACAGGGAAAAATTGTTTAGGATAATGGAAGAATGATGTGACGAACTGAATGATAAGTTCATAAGTGCCTTCATAGTGGAAGATACTACATCTAACATCATTTAAGTGGAATGGAGAGTACGTTTTAGAAAACTATGGGATATCTAGAAAAGACATAAACACAATACTCAAAAAGTTTTGGCCCACATGAGGCTAATGGTCGTGACACAATTTCACCAAATGTGCTATACATTTGTGCAGATACGCTAGATAAATCTCTGGTGCCTTCTTTTTGTCTCTCAAACCATCTCACAGCCAGACTAAAGGGCTCTTGGTGACTAGGTGTCAGCTCTGCGGGTTACATCTTCACCACTGTCGCGAGTCCTTTAACCTTAGGTCTTACCTTCTTTAGTTCCCCCTGAATTTAACCTTTCCAATCTTCTATCCTTTATCCTCATCTTTTGTAACCTGTAAAGTCTATGACTCATCTTTTGCCCTCTCCTCCCTTCCCACAACCTTATCCTCTTAGACGCCTGCCTACCTAGACCCAGGCTTCTCCAGACCCCGATAACCTCCTTGGGCCTCACCTATGCCTTCCAGAGGGTTGTATCTGGCTATGATCTCCTTAGCGAATGTGTACTTATCCGTGTAGTCACCGGACTCTGTCAGCGGGGCGTCGTAGTCTGTGGGAGAGGTGCAAAAGGAAAAGAGTATGAATAACACGTGGATTAGAGTATATGAACGTTCTCTCTCTCTCTCTCTCTCTCTCTCTCTCTCTCTCTCTCTCTCTCTCTCTCTCTCTCTCTCTCTCTCTCTCTCTCTCTCTCTCTCTCTCTCTCTCTCTCTCTCTCTCTCTCTCTCTCTCTCTCTCTCTCTCTCTCTCTCTCTCTCTCAACATTCAAGGGCCATGTGTCATCTCTGAGCAGTTTTTGATGAACGGAGCACAGCGTCCGGGAACAGCACACCGCAAAGCAAAGTTAGCGGATTCTCTACATATTGATTCATAGATTCGCAGCACCAAAGACATTGTCATACAAAAATTCGGAGTGATGCCCTGATATTTACGAGTAATGCCACTGGTTAGAAATAGGGACAGCATGAGTATTTATTTAAGTACGATATGATCATCCAAGCATTCGCTCTTAAAGCAAATCAAACTGCTTAACTAGTAGATGCCAAATACGAAATACAGACGTTGGTAGTTATCTTTATGGGATAATCTCTGGGCCAAGACTCATAATGTAACACAGAAGAGCCACCAAGAAGCTGATCGACAGTGGAGAGGGACTTTTCTTACGTATCAAAACAACTACTAAACACAAGCTTATGGGCCTCACCTATATCTCCATACGCAATCATTTAAAGTAAGAATGTCACATAAGTTAGATGAAGTACATGCCATTCTGATAATGATTTCTTTCAAGTTTTCTCTCCTCTGAAGAAAATAAAATTACTCTCGTATGAATAACCAAATCTACCAAAAGAGTAACGGGTGATATTTTCTTATTTTTTTTTTTTTCGTTTTCTAGATATAGGGGACGAAGTATGATAAACAACGACGGCAACAGGTTGAAACACATGGAGACCGTCCTTCTGTAGTGTGTGTGTGTGGGGGGGGGGGGGGGCGTATCCCAGGCTTATCTGTAAGAACACTGTGGATGGCCTGTAACATTGTAACAACACTACATTGTGGGGCCCATAACCCGGACTGGCCTACAGCAGCACTGTAACAAGTTTGCATATAATCTAGTTAGGTTTCAATAATTCTACCACTGTATAAAAATCTCACTGAAGGTAATTAGAAATGTGTGGTTAATGAGATATGATGATTCATCATAGTCACAGAATGCTAGTATCTAAGTGGAAAGTCCTAACTTATGCTGGCTGGAGTGGCACAAAAAGGTTATTATTTTGAGAGCACTAAGCAGCGAGGGGAAGAAATTATTTCTCTATGAGCTTAAACATCATAGGAGGAGACAGCTAAAGGCTTCCAGTTCCCGGCTCTGGCATAGTAAGAGTACTCTCAATACTAATATACAAAAGTTACGTGTACATACTCTCAATATTAGTATACAAAAATTGCGTGTACATACTCTCAATGTTAGTATACAAAAGTTACGTGTACATACTCTCAATGTTAGTATACAAACGTTACGTGTACATACTCTCAATATCAACATACAAAGGTTGCGTGTACATAAACAAATATACTTAAGTTATTCGGAAAGTCAGATAATACTGGCTAAATAATGACCACAGAAGAAAAGAACTGACTAAGAGTTGACTGCAATACTGAAGGTGGAAAGCTACTGACCATAACAAGACTTGAAGACTTCCTTAGTGGACGAATGTGTTTGAAGGAGACAGTGATGATGGTGAAAGAGGCAGAGATGAAGTGTAGAATATCAGTGAGGACGTGTGGATTTAAGAGAATTAGCAAAGTGTAAGTTAACACTAAAGAGATTATATGAGGTGGTTGCTGGCAAGATTCGCACTGAAATACAGACTGCTGCGAGAGGCACAAAAAAAGGGAAGAGAAAGAGTATTGAGACAGCGTGAGTGCACTGTGGCCCTCTGAGAAAACCTATTAGTCACATTGTGGACAATGCCATCGAGTCCGTGGACTAACGTTTCTAGCCAGGAGCTACCTCGTCTCTCTTCACAGAGGAGTAGATAAACATACCCGCGGCCTGTGTTGACGATGCCTGAGGCTTGTGTTTTGTCAGACCAGTCTTTGAGAGGTCGCCACTGCCCTTGTGAAGTGTGTGCGTGAGTGTGTGGAGAGCGCATCGATCTCATCGTAGGACTCCTAACCACTGACAGGCTACAAAGCTCGCTGCACCATGGCCAATAGTCCCTTCGGCTCTGAGCTGACGAAGGGAGTTTATTGTGGGTGTGCTGAAGGAGAGCAAGAGAGCACTGTGAGTATGTTAAGTGACAGTGAATATATGGGTTAGTATGGTGTATCATGCAGGAGCAACGTTTACTGCAAGAGGAGGAATTTTGTATCAAATTTACATCCAGTATTAGTCAAGCATTAGTTGGTATGCACATGAAATGATGTCGAGAGACTTTAATTTATTTCTTAATATAGAGTCTCACCAACTGCAAATGAAAGTGGGACATTTTTCATTTTAGATCAAATGTGCGTGACAGGCTGAAATGTGTTGATAGTGGGGAGAGGACGAGGGGAGGCTGGTTAAGTGATGAGCACAGAAAAAAAAAGTGGTTAGCTGTGTCAGATCTTAACAAAGGTGGAATTTAGGGAAGTGGTTTTCGAATACTTAGTTGGTCATCTTTGTCAAGGGATTCAGGCATTAGTGAGAGGGAGAGTGAAGCGTTTTCGAGGGCTCAGTCCAATTTTTTGGAAATGAGAGGAATGTTGCTGAATTAAGAACAAAGGGGAAGGAAAGAAGGCTATATATATTCGTATGTATAGTTAGAAAGGAGAAAGGAGCATTGGAAAACATATGTTCATTCTGGATAATCTGAGAGACTCGGGGAATGTGTAACCACATGAAAGATGATTATCTTTAAGTGTAAATTTTCCACATCGTCATGGAAAACGAAAAGGCAAATTACAATATGAATTCTATTAAGCAACAAAATTTCATGAGGAAAAAGCCAAGGGTATGATGTTGTCCGATGACCTATGGCAAAGTAGCGGTGCAGAGATAAAGTAAGTTGTGGCAGTGGGGAAAAGGAGAAGAAAATTCTACATTTCATATGCATGGAATTCGAATTAAAGTACGAGATATCTATCCTCACTCTTTATAATTCGCTGGTGCTCCCTTACATTGAATACCGGGACATAGTTGAGGGAATACAGCGGAAAGTTATCATGATGTTTCCTGGACTGAAAAATGAATCTGATAATGGCCATCTGGAGAACCTAAACTTATTTAGCTTAGAAAAGGAGTGTTAAGATATGATTTGATAACGCACTCAAAATAGTAAAAGGCTTCACCACTCTTGATCTAGGCAGCTATTTTAAGGCTAGATCAGTTTGGTTTCACTTTTAGTAATGCATACAACTCAGGGAGCAAAATCTTACTTCGAATGAGGCTAATTACGTTTCTTGAACACGATTTCTAGCACGTGGAACGATCTACCAACAATATTAGCTAAAAGTAACACCAGAGATGATTTTGGAAATGGAGTTCACACATAACTCTCTTCAAGTCCATGGCTAAAATTGTTTAAAACTCTGGAGATGTAATAATTTTTCTCTAATTCCATTCTGTTCGTTTTTATTAATCGCAGAGTACGAAACTCTCTGTGTCAGATCTCATCAGTTATGCCTAACAGCATCGAAAGGGTCATAAGTCCTGTTGGTGTTTACTTTCCTCTATACATCTTTGGATACTTTGAAACTCAGCGTTGAAGAGAGAAAATGGGTGAGACTTCGTCAGGGCAAGAACGCAGGTGTGGGACCTTATAATGTTACGGTATATAGTCCCTAAAGAGTTGTGAGAGTAATTAAGTAACGGAACCCTGAAACTTTTATAAAACTTTTCCGAGCAGCATAGCATATCATCACGACCTCTGGTGGTGGAGGAAGATGATGTGACCAAAGGACTGAGTAACAACAATACAGGCAAACCTTATCCAATGCTCAGGTCCAGCGTTCAGATAACGAGGTTGTTAAGGAACAGTATAATCTTCAGAAGAGCGGGTATAAATGGAGATGTATAAATGGAAGAGGCAGGATGTCAAGAGAAAGGTGCAAGAGGCGAAAAAGAGGGCAAATGAGAGTTGGGGTAAGAGAGTATCATTAAATTTTGGGGAGGATAAAAAGATGTTTTGGAAGGAGGTAAATAAAGTACGTAAGAAAGGAGAACAAATGGGAACATCGGTGAAGGGGGTTAATGGGGAGGTAATAACAAGTAGTGGTGATGTGAGGAGATGGAGTGAGTATTTTAAAGGTTTGTTGAATGTGTTAGATGATAGAGTGGCAGATATAGGGTGTTTTGTTCGAGGTGGTGTGCGAAGTGAGAGAGTTAGGAAGAATGATTTGGTTAACAGAGAAGAGGTAGTAAAAGCGTTGCGGAAGATGAAAGCCGGCAAGGCAGCGGGTTTGGATGGTATTGCAGTGGTATTTATCAAAAAAGGGAGTGACTGTGTTGTTGACTGGTTGGTAAGGATATTCAATGTATGTATGACTCATGGTGAGGTGCCTGAGGATTGGAGGAATACATGCATAGTGCTACTGTACAAAGGCTAAGGGGATACAGGTGAGTGCTCACATTACACAGGTATAAGTTTGTTGAGTATTCCTGGGAAATTATATGGGAGGGTATTGACTGAGAGGGTGAAAACATGTACAGAGCATCAGATTGGGGAAGAGCAGTGTGGTTTCAGAAGTGGTAGAGGATGTGTGGATCAGGTGTTTGCTTTGAAGAATGTATGTGAGAAATACTTAGAAAAGCAAATGGATTTGTATGTGAAATTTATGGATCTGGAGAAGGCATATGTTAGAGTTGACAGAGATGCATTGTGGAAGGTATTAAGAATATATGGTGTGGCAGGAAAGTTGCTAGAAGCAGTGAAAAGATTTTAACGAGGATGTAAGGCATGTGTACGAGTAGGAAGAGAGGAAAGTGATTAGTTCTCAGTGAATGTCGGTTTGCGGCACGGGTGCGTGATGTCTCCATGGTTATTTGATTTGTTTATGGATGGGATTGTTAGGGAGGTAAAAGCAAAAGTTTTGGAGAGAGGGGCAAGTATGGAGTCTGTTGTGGATGAGAGGGCTTGGGAAATGAGTCAGTTATTGTTCGCTCATGATACAGCACTAGTGGCTGATTCGGGTGAGAAACTGCAGAAGCTGGTGAATGAGTTTGGTAAAGTGTGTGAAAGAAAGCTGAGAGTAAATGTGAATAACAACAAGGTTATTAGGTATAGTAGGGTTGAGGGACAAGTCAATTGGGAGGTAAGTTTAAATGGAGAAAAACTGGAGGAAGTGAAGTATTTCAGATATCTGGAAGTGGGTTTGGCAGCGGATGGGACCATGGAAGCGGAAGTGAGTCACAGGGTACGGGAGGGGGCAAAAGTTCTAGGAGCGTTGAAAAACGTGTGGAAGGCGAGATCATTATCTCGGAAAGCAAAATTGGGTATGTTTGAGGGAATAGTGGTTCCAACAATGTTATATGGTTGTGAGGCTTGGGCCATTGATAGAGTTGTGCGGAGGAGGGTGGATGTGCTGGAAATGAGATGCTTGAGGACAATATGTCTTGTGAGGTGGTTTGATCGAGTAAGCACTGAAAGGGTGAGAGAGATGTGTGGTAATAGAAAGAGTGTTGGTTGAGAGAGCAGAAGAGGGTGTTTTGAAATGGTTTGTCCACATGGAGAGAATGAGTGAGGAAAGATTGACAAAGAGGATATATGTGTCAGATGTGGAGGGAACGAGAAGTGGGAGACAAAATTGGAGGTGGAAACATGGAGTGTAAAAGATTTTGGGTGATCAGGGCCTGAACATGCAGGAGGATGAAAGGCGTGCAAGTAAGAGAGTGAATTGGAACGATGTGGTAAACCGGGGTCGACGTGCTGTCAATGGATTGAACCTGGGCATGTGAAGCGTCTGGGGTAAACCATGGAAAGTTTTGTGGGGTCTGGATGTGGAAAAGGAGCTTTGGTTTCGGTGCACTATACATGACAACTAGAGACTGAGTGTGAACGAATGTGGCCTTTGTTGTCTTTTCCTAGCGATACCTCGCGCGCATGCGGGAGGAGGGGGTTGTTATTTCATGTGTTGCCTGATGGCGACGGGAATGAATAAAGGCAGCAAGTATGAATTATGTAAATGTATATATATGTATATGTCTGTGTATGTATATATATGTATACTTTGAAATGTATAGGTATGTATATGTGCATGTGTAGACGTGTATGTATATACATATGTATGTGGGTGGGTTGGGCCATTCTTTCATCTGTTTTCTTGCGCTACCTAGCTGTCGCGGGAGACAGCGACGAAGTATAATAGAAAATATACGATATATATATATATATATATATATATATATATATATATATACTACACTTTCTTCATTTGTTTCCATTCAAACTCATGCCTCAACTAACCTGTCACTCTGCCCTCCTAAACCTATAATATCTTTTCTTTTAGTCACATTCATTCTCATTTCCGCCTTTCACGCATTCTCCCAAACTCAGTCACCAACCCCTGCAGTTTCTAACTCAAATCTGCCACCAGTGCTGTGTCATCAGCAAACAACAACTGAGTCACTACCCAGGCCCTCCCGCACCCCCAGCAAACTGCATACTCGACCTTATCTCCAGAACTCTTACATTTACCTCGCTCACCACCCAATCCATTAAGAAGTTAAACAGACATGGCGACATCACACACCTCTGCTGCAGACCAACTTTCACCTGGAACGACTCAATCTCTTCCCTTATTATTCTTGATTTATGTGTCACGAGACCTGATACAGTTGAAAGGAATAGAGCCTGAGGAGGAAAACATGGCAGATAAGAAGCTACACACGACTACATATGACTTGATAATCTTGATTCACCAATCTGCTTAAGGCTTGATTCGTCTGATTGCACTCGTCGTACTGAGTGCAAACTCGTGGGTCACCGATTTACCTCGAATAAGGCGAAATACTTTTCCTTCAACAGAAGTCTTAACAAATGGAATGATTTATCGATAAGAGTGGTGGAAAGTAGTACTAAAGATACGTTTAAGAACAAACTTGATGAATACTTTGCTTCACGTTCACAATTAACATTACTTTAGCCGTAGTCACATGAAACAGTTTGCAGGTTTTTCTCTCTGAATCATCAGTATGTCTTTCTGCTTTTACTATCACGAACAGCCTCGAAAGTACCCGGTGGTCTTCAAATGTTTGAATTCCTTGGTTTTCCTTGGTAAAAGAAGTAGACAAAAATGTACTTCGAAATTATGCTGTTATTACATGATGGAACAAAGGACCGCGGCTTACTATAAAGCTGGTGGTGATTGGTAAAGAAGCAAAAGCTCGAGACTTACCGTAGAATATGAGGGAACAAAGGGCTATGGCTCACCGGGGAAGATGTGTGAGACTGTGGTGTTGGAACGAAAATTTAGGACTTAAAGGAGATGGTGTCGATTGCGTTATGAGGAAGCGATAGATCTATCATAGAAGGGAGAATCTAAGGAATGGTGAGTGAATGAAGAGCCACGACTCACCGTAAGACGAGACATCAGGAGCGTAGTGAGGCCAGATGTCCAGAGTGTTGGCTCCGGCCATGAAACCGAAGTTGGTGCCGCCGATGAACATATACATGTTGACGGAAGAGTTGTGTTGCAGGATATGCTCCAGTGTCGACGCGAAACCTGCCGGGAGGGGGCGAGTTAATGTGGGAGATGAGACAGGTGGGAGAGAGTGAAGGAAAAGGGATGAGATTGAGAAGAGAGAAAGATAGATGGATCAGAAAAGATTCTGAGACAAAAGAGGAAAACACGAGAGGGGGCAAAGGTAGAGGAGAGTCTAGCAGGATCGAGGAAAAAGAGAGGAGATTAAGAGAAGGAAGGAAGAAACAAAATGGAAGAAAGGGAAGGAAGTTAGAAGAGCAGCAGAAAGAAAGGGAAACGGTAGGAGGAAGGGAACGATGTCAGAGGCAGGGAGGACGCATATGAGGAGAGAGAGATGACGAGAAAATTGGCGAGTATAGTGGAGGAAGGAAGGGGTAATAACAGGAGGAGGAATGTGGAAAAGTGGCTTGAAGGGAAGAACGAATAGGTTGGCATAATAATCATAATAAAGATCGTGAGAAAACAGATACAGAATCTTGACTGAATTAAGGGATATAAGTATAAAAGTCTAACAACGAATTTACAACTACGTATAAACATTTGCCGATCGAATCAGAAGATAATTTGGCATTGTGTTCTGATCTACACCAGGAATTATAACTTCGTGGACGCGCCCAACAGCTGAAGACTTTTGCAATACCTGGGTGGCAGATGCTCTGGGTGTAATCCACACAAAATTGCTGTGTCGCACTTACGTATATTCTTTTCCAAGAATAAGGCCAATCATCCCATTACGCTCGTGTGTGCTGACCTCTGTTGAAGGATAAAGAATCAACGAAGCAATGCGTTATCTCCAGAGGATATATATATATATATATATATATATATATATATATATATATATATATATATATATATATATATATATATATATATATATATATGTTGAAAGAAAACTTTCCTCATTCGTTCTGTCATGAAAATGTATTTTACTGTTTCTGTATTACTGAAATAAACCGGTGACGCATTTTTTTGATAATTTTTCTTTATGCTTCACTGAGTCGTACCTCAGTATTTCTCGCAGCTCCATATGTCAACCTTTTGTTGTACAGAGAAACTTTAGCATACTTTTATCTCGATCCATGTCCATTATCTACTCTTTCTTCGCACCGCTTGCTACTTTCTCTCGTAGAATCCGCTTGCCATCTCCTTTTGAAAAATCCGCTTGCCACCACCTCTCTTAGAATATCTTGAGATTTTTCGCTGGTACTCATTATGAGCCACTTTACACACGAAATTCATTTTCATTTTTACTGTTCCGACAACTTTTCATCTCCTTCTGACGCGGTCACAGGTTCTCTTTTCTTTCCTGTTTTTCAAAGTGATCAAGAGCACTTGATCACTCTTTTTTTTAACTCTCTTTCCCTCTCATAAGTTCCCCCTTTTTCCCAGTAGCATGCTTTTCAACCACATCTTTCCCTACTCTATCCTTCTTTCAAACGAATGTAAATATTTTCCCCTTGTTCTGATGCTTCTATTGTCGTATTTGAAAATGTGTATATTCTACCCAGACTAATGGTAAGAGATGTTTTTTCACTTCTCAATTACATAATTCGTTCTTTTTTCTTGTTATACTACTGAAACATTTTCTGTATCTTTTTGATAACCTGTTTCTCTCCACTCTACTACTGGGACACCTCTCTGGCATTCTTTTATTCTCGGGATTCCCCTTCCCGTCATCTTTGCATCATCTTTGTTCCATCCCTACAAACCCTAGAATGCCTAGCTTTACCTCTTTATCTGTGCACTTTCTTCATGCGTTTCATGACGGTAACTCTTTCCATATACAAATTTGATCACATTCCTATTGCTTCTGTTTTTTTCTCCTTTTATTCAAATATCGTATGAAAAACGTCTGTACTCTAGGGTTCGTTGCAAATGCCTATCATGTTAGTGTCGTACTATCAAAAATCATTCCATAGTCTGTTCGTCTAACTAGGAAATTATCAGCGTTGTGTAGTGGAGATAATCTACAGCCCATCTTTAGGCAACATACATAAAAGCTTCTAACTCATGTATGCGTACTCCCTCGTCCGTCGTGCTTTCAGCCATATTATCATGTCTAACTTTGTTCTTAATGGCCAAAGTTCCATACGACTTCTAAGCATATCTGTGTTACATCTGCGTTTTATCTTATATATTTTCGTAATTCCTACAAGACTATGCAAATCAGTTACTTCTCGTACTTTCAGCCACATTATCATGTCTAACTTTGTTCTCTATGACCATAGTTCCATACGACTTCTAAGCATATCTGTCTTACATCCATTATTCTATCTGTTTTATAGATTCCTACGATACTATGCAAATCAGATATTTCTTCTGCCTTCATGGTTAGTGCAGCTGTATCAAGGAAAGCTTATGTTCGTCATCCAAACATGGGAGGTGGATAAAGTGCTCCGTATTTTACACACACACACCCCATTTCCCTGACCTACCTACGCTGTGTCCGAGGTCCTTCACCTTTACTAACATTACTCTGTTCTCAACGTCTGTTTCCTAAATTTTATTCATATCAACCACCGCCATCTAATACCTCGCGTATTTCACAGAGAGTTCTTTGTCATTTGGACTATCATTAACGCTCGGATTGCCCATTTCTTTCGAGGACATGAACCTTGCTCCTACCCACTCTCTCTCAAATTATCCTCTTACTCCACACATCACTGTAGCAGCTTACCATCCTGTCCATTTCCTCCTCATATTCAGCTAACATAACGGTTGTATCCAGCGCTGCGTCCACAAGTACTTATTCATTACTGTGCCTCAGCTAAACCCCAGAAGTACTACAATCTGGCACTCACACATTTCGTATAATACATTATCCACATCGACGTAAAACAACTCACTCGTAATATACTCTCTCATGAGGAATGATTTATATAGAAAACTCTTATGGCGCCATTTAACAGAGATATCTTAATTACTTGAATAATGATACACATCCTAGCGTCCTGGTGTCTCTACTTCTCCATATAATCTAAAACGTCAGCTGAGTGGCTCTGCAGACACTAAGGGACCACTTTTGTCTGTTCTAATCGTCCGTCCGTCGTCAGGGGCTAAGGATGAGTTTGCAACCTCATCTTGGGTCATCACTTGATAAGTCTTGATCATAGACTCTACACAGTTGTTCCCTAGTAGCGAAATGTTGGAAAGAATAGAGTCCCTAACTCAAGTTTGGAATTTGCCTGGGTTATACCCATGACAAAATAGTTAAGCTTAGAATTTAACCCATCTCGTAAATTGAAAATGCTTCTCCTTTGGTGATGGATTTTAATGGAGATATTTATGGGGTTTTTTCCAAGACTAAAAAGGTTAGCAGAGAGAGAGAGAGAGAGAGAGAGAGAGAGAGAGAGAGAGAGAGAGAGAGTAGACATGGCTGTTGTTAGGAGATCGAAGTTCTACATCGCTGCAATTTAAATGAATAATAAAATGTACTCGCTCACTAACCTTTAACATGTGACGGACTCAGATGTTAGTAGAGGAGGAGGAGGAGGAAGGGGAGTGGGAGGAGGTGGAGGAGGAGGAGGAGGAGGAGGAGGAGGAGGAGGAGCTGGAGAGTAGCAAGGCGAGCATTATTGACCTGTGGACCTGGTTGGAGGTGGACGGGTGGCAGCTGCGTATTTCAAAGGCAGACAGATAAAAGAAAGATGATGTTTGCATAAATGAGTCACTTTCAAATTTTAGGAGGGTGACTACTGCTTTTTACATTCAGGGAGTCGAGAGTGACGTATCCATGAATTGAACCTGTTGGGTGTATCTGTTGGAAGAAATGATAGCCACATCACCAAGCGACACACGCTATCACCCTTCCTTCGAATGCAACATGATTTTAGTAGAGTTAGTAATAACTCTATTAATGAACACCCGACAGTCTTCATTATCAGGGCGCCAAAAAAGAAATGAAATCCTCTCGCCTTCAAGAGCTGGGAAAACCTTTTCTACAGTCTAATGGAGAATTCATGTAAGATGAAGAAATACTTGTGTGAAAAGGCGAAAATGATGAAAATGAGGATCTGATTGAGAGAGGAAGTAGCATCATGAGAAAAAAGAAAGGAAGAAAATGGCAGCTGGTTTGAGAAAGAGAAGGAGAAAATTATTCGTGAGAAATGAATCAGGGTGTTAACATATCAGTAACGTGATTATTAGAATCTTGGGCACTAAAGAAATAAAAGGGTGAGCAGCGCCAATTCTTGGATATCCTTCCTCGCTTCGGTGAGAGAATGGTCCTGTATTGATTAACCAAGAGCTGGGATCTACAGCTTTATAAGACGCTCTCATACAAAAGATTACCACGAGCAGAATTGGACACTTTTGTTATGACCTAACACTCTATCGCCTTTATTAAAGAATCTTCACTGCCTCAGATGCAGCCATAACGGCCTTTTCAAATTGTCTCTGAGGTTCCGAAGCAGAATCAATCACGATTTTCAATTCGGTCATGAACAAAAGTTCTTGAGGACAAGCTTCTAAAGAGTAATAGAATGGGCTAGAAATAAAGAGAAATAAAGACAGAAGAGGAAAGATCATCTAAGAGATTTGTAGTCGGTGGACGACCAGGCCTTTGAAAAAGTGCAAGTTGTATCTGCTGCGAATGACCTGAGGAGATAGAAAGTTTTTTTCCAAAGCCCAACAGAGTTCGGAAAGAAACAGACATCACAAAGGCTCATCCCTGAGTTGCCAACGACCACACAGTTGTCATGTGACGCAGAGGTTTGCCGAGTATTGTGTGGTCAGCTAGTTCTTGAGAGCTGAGACCAAACTAATATCCATAAACGAGGTAAGAGAACGAACACTTCAGCAAAAGGCAAGTGGGTCAAGTCTTGGGCTCATATTGGATGAGCAGATCTGCTGGAATTCCTTGAATTCTACACGTGTATATGGTGTAGGAGGGAAGCTATTAGAAGCAGTGAGGAGCTTTTATCAAGAGAGTAAGACGCGCTTGTGAGTGGAGGGTGAGTGGTACCAGGTGAAGGTGGGTCTGCAAAAGGGGTGTTTAATTTGCTCATGGATGAAGTCGTTAGGGAGGTGAGCAAGGGTTTTGGAGAGAGGAGCAGGTCTGCAGTCTATTTAGGGTGGTTGGAGGGAGTATTATACTCTTGGGGCCCCATCTCTTAATACTAAAGATACTTCTATAATTGGAAAACGGGAAAGTGTTATTTATATATATATATATATATATATATATATATATATATATATATATATATATATATATATAAATATATATATATTTTTTTCTTGCTTTGTCGCTGTCTCCCGCGTTTGCGAGGTAGCGCACGGAAACAGACGAAAGAAATGGCCCAAGAAATGACCCCCATACACATGTATATACATACGTCCACACACGCAAAATAGACATCCCTACACAGCTTTCCATGGTTTACCCCAGGCGCTTCATATGCCCTGATTCAATCCACTGACAGCACGTCAACCCCGGTATACCACATCGATCCAATTCACTCTATTCCTTGCCCTCCTTTCACCCTCCTCCATGTTCAGGCCCCGATCACACAAAATCTTTTTCACTCCGTCTTTCCACCTCCAATTTGGTCTCCCACTTCTCCTCGTTCCCTCCACCTCCGACACATATATCCTCTTGGTCAATCTTTTCTCACTCATTCTCTCCATGTGCCCAAACCATTTCAAAACACCCTCTTCTGCTCTCTCAACCACGCTCTTTTTATTTCCACACATCTCTCTTACCCTTACGTTACTTACTCGATCAAACCACCTCACACCACACATTGTCCTCAAACATCTCATTTCCAGCACATCCATCCTCCTGCGCACAACTCTATCCATAGCCCACGCCTCGCAACCATACAACATTGTTGGAACCACTATTCCTTCAAACATACCCATTTTTGCTTTCCGAGATAATGTTCTCGACTTCCACACATTCTTCAAGGCTCCCAGAATTTTCGCCCCCTCCCCCACCCTATGATCCACTTCCGCTTCCATGGTTCCATCCGCTGCCAGATCCACTCCGAGATATCTAAAACACTTTACTTCCTCCAGTTTTTCTCCATTCAAACTTACCTCCCAATTGACTTGACCCTCAACCCTACTGTACCTAATAACCTTGCTCTTATTCACATTTACTCTTAACTTTCTTCTTTCACACACTTTACCAAACTCAGTCACCAGCTTCTGCAGTTTCTCACATGAATCAGCCACCAGCGCTGTATCATCAGCGAACAACAACTGACTCACTTCCCAAGCTCTCTCATCCCCAACAGACTTCACACTTGCCCCTCTTTCCAAAACTGTTACATTCACCTCCCTAACAACCCCATCCATAAACAAATTAAACAACCATGGAGACATCACACACCCCTGCCGCAAACCTACATTAACTGAGAACCAATCACTTTCCTCTCTTCCTACACGTACACATGCCTTACATCCTTGATAAAAACTTTTCACTGCTTCTAACAACTTGCCTCCCACACCATATATTCTTAATACCTTCCAAAGAGCATCTCTATCAACTCTATCATATGCCATCTCCAGATCCATAAATGCTACATACAAATCCATTTGCTTTTCTAAGTATTTCTCACATACATTCTTCAAAGCAAACACCTGATCCACACATCCTCTACCACTTCTGAAACCACATTGCTCTTCTCCAATCTGATGCTCTGTACATGCCTTCACCCTCTCAATCAATACCCTCCCATATAATTTACCAGGAATACTCAACAACCTTATACCTCTGTAATTTGAGCACTCACTCTTATCCCCTTTGCCTTTGTACAATGGCACTATGCACGCATTCCGCCAATCCTCAGGCACCTCACCATGAGTCATACATACATTAAATAACCTTACCAACCAGTCAATAATACAGTCACCCCCTATTTTAATAAATTCCACTGCAATACCATCCAAACCTGCTGCCTTGCCGGCTTTCATCTTCCGTAAAGCTTTTACTACCTCTTTTCTGTTTACCAAATCATTCTCCCTAACCCTCTCACTTTGCACACTACCTCGACCAAAAGACCCTATATCTGCCACTCTATCATCAAACACATTCAACAAACCTTCAAAATACTCACTCCATCTCCTCACATCACCACTACTTGTTATCACCTACCCCTTCACTGATGTTCCCATTTGTTCCCTTGTCTTACGCACTTTATTTACCTCCTTCCAAAACATCTTTTTATTCTCCCTAAAGTTTAATGATACTCTCTCACCCCAACTATCATTTGCCCTCTTTTTTTACCTCTTGCACCTTTCTCTTGACCTCCTGCCTCTTTCTTTTATACATCTCCCACTCATTTGCATTATTTCCCTGCAAAAATTTTCCAAATGCCTCTCTCTTCTCTTTCATGAATAATCTTACTTCTTCATCCCACCACTCACTACCCTTTCTAATCTGACAACCTCCCACGCTTCTCATGCCACAAGCATTTTTTGCGCAAGCCATCACTGTTTCCCTAAATACGTCCCCTTCCTCCCCTACTCCCCTTATGTCCTTTGTTCTCACCCTTTTCCATTCTGTACTCAATCTCTCCTGGTACTTCATCACAGAAGTCTCCTTCCCAAGCTCACTTACTCTCACCACTCTCTTCACCCCAACATTCTTCTTTTCTGAAAACCTCTACAAATCTTCACCTTCACCTCCACAAGATAATAATCAGACATCCCTCCAGTTGCACCTCTCAGCACATTAACATCCAAAATTTTCTCTTTCACGCGCCTATCAATTAACACGTAATCCAATAACGCTCTCTCGCCATCTCTCCTAATTACATACGTATATTTATGTATATCTCTCTTTTTAAACCAGGTATTCCCAATCACCAGTCCTTTTCCAGCACATAAGTCTACAAGCTCTTCACCATTACCATTTATAACACTGAATTCCCCATGTACACCAATTATTCCCTCAACTGCCACATTACTAACCTTTGCATTCAAATCACCCATCACTATAACCCGGTCTCGTGTATCAAAACTACTAACACACTCACTCAGCTGCTCCCAGAACACTTGCCTCTCATGATCTTTCTTCTCATGCCCAGTTGCATATGCACCAATAATCACCCATCTCTCTCCATCCACTTTCAGTTTTACCCATATCAATCTAGAGTTTACTTTCTTACACTATCACATACTCCCACCACTTCTGTTTCAGGAGTAGTGCTACTCCTTCCCTTGCTCTTGTCCTCTCACTAACCCCCGACTTTACTCCCAAGACATTCCCAAACCACTCTTTCCCTTTACCTTTGAGCTTCGTTTCACTCAGGGCCAAAACATCCAGGTTTCTTTCCTTAAACATATTACTTATCTCTCTTTTTTTCTCATCTTTGTTACATCCACACACATTTAGACACCCCAATCTGAGCCCTCGAGGAGGATGAGCACTCCTTCTTGTCCACATAATAAGTTTATGTCATCATCAGGCGAGATACAAAAACGAAATATGTCAGTTGATATACAATGAAGAGACGTAGCTCGGACGCCATTTGGTAAATAAGTGATTGTCCAAGACAGACAACGAGCGTATCACAAGCTTATTATGTGGACAAGAGGAGAATTGTTTACAAATTTTTCAACAATAAAGCTATCCAATTTGTATATACCTTCACTAATATTATGATTATAATTCTTTGTATCTTTACTAATAGAAGATTCAATGATATTTCTCGTGATACTGAAGTTAGAGTTAATGACTGAGATGGCATTACTCCAGTCAATACAATGATCATAGTTTTTAACGTGATCAAACAAAGCATTTGATTCTTGTCCCGTTCTTATACCATATTTATATTGCTTAAGTCTAACAGAAAGATCCTTACCAGTCTGCCCAACATAAAATTTATCACAATTTCTACATAGCACTTTATAGATGCATCCAGGAGGATTTTCTGGTAAGTTCCTTATTAAGATATTGTTAATAGTATTATTGTCGCTGAAGGCAACATTTACATTAAAAGATCTAAGAAACATGGGAAGTAAAGTAAAATTATCACTAAAAGGGAGAACTAAAAGATTCTTGGTGTCAAGGGGAGGTTTGGGTTCAACTCTAAAATGATTCCTTTCCTAACTTAAGGGATTTATCGATAAAAGATCTACGGCACTTTAACTTAGATCCAATAGAATATATCATCTCAAACTCATCATCTATAACCTCTGGACTGCAAATACACAATGCCCTACGGAACATAGACTGAAATGATAATGATTTAACTCTGTCATGTTAAGATGAGTAATAAAGGATATATGAGCATACATTGATAGGTTTTCTGTATATGCTAAACTTAAACTTGTTTCCTTGCCTATGGATCATGCAATCTAATATTTACTGTAGAAAATGAAAATAATGGTATGTTACCATTTTTAGATTGCATGATATAAGAGAGTTTCACCTTTGATAATAACAGTTACCTCATTCTCTATTTTGAGTCGTCTGACATCAGTGGTAGTGTCAGCAGATTTTGATTCAAGTTTCATAACTCTGGAACTTACGTTGCTGATAGTGCATCTGAAAAAATTAGAAAAGGAAAAAAATATACCTTCCTCCCTTATTTTTTGGCAGACTTTCGAAAAGGTAGACACTTCGAACAGCTTCTCGAGGGTATAAAACACTGTTCATGAATCCCATGTCATAAAGAGAACATACTGATGAGGCAAATAATTACATTTAACACTTAACACAGGTTGAGCACTAGATGACCTGACTGTCCTGGGTGGAGCTAAGCTTAGAAAAGTGCGGGAAAGGCGGAGAGAAGTCAGAGAGAGAGAGAGAGAGAGAGAGAGAGAGAGAGAGAGAGAGAGAGAGAGAGTGAGAGATGAACGCTAGCTGTGCCCTGGATTATAAATAGTTTTTGAAGTGGATGAACGAGAGTTTAAGTGCTGAAACATCCTTGGGGGACCTTCACTTATTTTCAACGCCAGAAACATAAAAGAGGATAAACTCGTAACAAGATGCAAAGAAAATGAAGTTTTTAAAGTGAGAGTGGGAGGTGAGTGCCAAAGCTACTTATCAAATAATTTTCACGTAACCCTGGAGTAATATGGACCATAGTTCCTTGCCTCTTCCCCTACATTTCTCTCTCTCTCTCTCTCTCTCTCTCTCTCTCTCTCTCTCTCTCTCTCTCTCTCTCTCTCTCTCTCTCTCTCTCTCTGGCTTCCCTCCGCCTTTCCCGCGCTTTTCACGACGACTCGCCTCACCACCTCTGTCATCTCCTGTGTTTCTCTCTCAAATGAAATGAAGCAAAGCGATGCATCAGCTGATATTGTGGCTACACCTTCGCTCGTTTCTGCGTGTGTGTGTGTGTGTGTGTGTGTGTGTGTGTGTGTGTGTGTGTGTGTGTGCGTGTGCTTTTTTCTGTGTGTACTGGTGCAGATAGGTACATTGATGTGGTACCGTAAAATCCGATGCATGACAGCAAGTGTGTAGTGGGACAGCAAGAGACAACACCTACAGGTAATAAGGTTGCTGAAACCTCTCTGAATCTGCCTGCTTCGCTCAAGCTGCTGACCCTCGCCAGTCTAACAACATGGGTGCAGCACGTTGCTTAAACTTTCTGTTCTCTATTGTCAGCATTTAGGAAAATACCGGAGCATCTCCTGAATCACTAAGACATCGGAGGGTCCACCAGAAGAATAAAGACTTCACAGAATTGAGCAAGGAACAACTAGTGGAAAGATTTCAAGGTATCAATGTAAGTTTCTCTAAGCAACAGATTTTTCCTTGCAAGTTGGGTGACTTGCTCAAAAAGCCACAGCCCAGAGAAACCGTCTTTAAAGTCGTCAATTATATAGATGATTTAACAGCAGCCGATAATCTACATATGGTAAAGGACAGCAACATCAACTGGACTTGTTCATCCCTTCAGCCGTGAGAATCCTTGAAAGAAACGCTTAGTAAGAAACAGAGAAGCTAAACCACCGTATTCAACTATACATTGATACTATGCACTGATAAAATACATTGTTACCGTAAGCGAGTAGTATCCGCTGCTCAGTTCTTTACCAATTGATAGTTTAATGAGAGGTAGTTCAGACATTATTAGACTCATAGAAATGACGAAAGCACTCTTCCAGATTAGCCCATGATCAGCCGGAATTCTAAACTGAAATGGCATAAAAGTTACGCTTATAGTCGACTGAAATTGACTGTTGGAGTCTGTGAAAAAATCAGAATCGGTAAGTAGCCATGCCTGACGTATATTTGCGCATATATTATGTATATAGATATTCATTTATGCATGCATTTATGTGTGTATGTATGTATATCTAAATGCATATATGTATGTATCGATGTGTGTATACATCTATATCTAAATGCATATATGTATGTATCCATGTGTGTATGTATGTATATCTAAATGCATATATGTATGTATTCATGTGTGTATGTATGTATATCTAAATGCATGAATGTTTGTACGCATGCATATAATTAGTTTTGTATGTTATGGGGAGAGAGTTTTACACATACGTTGCCCCTTCTCTTAACCTTGTATACGTGCCATGTCTATACTCCTATGTGTGTACATACTGGTATGTACGGTGATGAAAGGTCAGTGACTTTTGAAATATCCCTGAGCCATTTTTTTTTTTTGTATGTTCTCTGTATCTAAAGTCATCTACCATCTATTCTCACACTGTGGTGCCTGAATTGTGGAGACACTGACTAATAGGAATTATAGAGGAAATACTGTAATGAACAAAGTGAACCCATTACAACTTTTTCTCGGCATAGAAGATAGCTGGTCTGGTGTGTGGTAACGATATACAATTAGCGGTGGTTTATATTTACGTAATCTCTTATCTGGATTGCCAATATGAAGCCATTCGTAAACCGGAACTAACCTTACAATGAAACTCACATGCAAATACTTTAACAATGAAGTGAAATAAACTGTCGCTTTGAAAGATTTCCTTTTTTAGGTTGAATAACTGGATCTCAAACATGAATCTAAAAAGGACATCTCTGATATTTGTGAGGTTGACATGTCACGAACATAGATCCAAGAACCACACGCCAAATATAGGAAGCACATCATCACGCTGACCAGTGCTCAGTTTATCGCATCTAGTTGTATAAATATACGGCATCTACGCTTCTGCAGTGATAACAAGTATACGGTTTCAAGTTGTATACAGCGAAAAAAAATCTCAACAACAGGTTAACAGCTGTTTTCAAAGCATATTACTGAATATTCCTGCATTCTGTAATCTTCGATTAGAATTTAGACATTCTAAAGCTATCTCTAGTACCTATGGAGATAGGGGAAAGTTAGAGCACTGGTCACGTATCGCATACGCATTGAAGGAAGCGATTACGAGGGGAGGAAGCGATTGCGGGAGATAATGATTTTTTCTTTCTTCTGTCATCACTTTCTAATTGTGGGAACTGAGGGAGATGCCAAGCCCAATTTTTTCTTTTTTTTTTTTTTTTTTTGCTAGAGGCTGGTCTTCTTTTCCTAATACTTCCTCCTCGCTGGGATGGGGGGGGGGGGGGAGAATAGGCATTTAAAGAACTGTCTTGAACCTAAATGCGTAGGTTTTCTATAAATCTTTGTAGAATTAGATACCACTTCTCATCTCAGAAGTTAAAGTCTCTCTCTCACACATTTGAAACTGAACTTCCCTCCTACCATCTCAGTAAGATCAAAGGTCCAAGGTTCTGTTCCATTAAGGTATATCTTGGATTCCACCCGGATCTACAGAATTTCTCTCCAATCAATTTAATATCTTTTCCTTTGCACATTATTTCACACAGCCATATCAAAATGTTCGCTGTTATCCTTCATCGAAGAAATTTTCAAGTTATGATGATACTGATGAAAACTTTGTTTGAATCTAAGAAGAAATATATACATCCACCAACCAACGTGACTTTGTAATACTTTTCCAAAAGTCTGTGTAACAATAAAATATGAAACGTCTTCAGCCTAAAAAAAGGTTAATGAGCTCGTTGGTTCTCTCATTGTCCACTCATACGTTCTAAGCTACTTAGGAAACATGACTCTTATGTAACTGGTTTGGAACGAATTGTTTTCAGTTACCCTTATCAGTTTCACTCCAAGTTACCCAAACATTTAGACCATCTTCGGTGTCCCCACCTTCACATTCATCAGGTCCACCCCAAGCTTACACTCGTCTCTTCATGCTACTTTCCTGGAGGAGAAAACAATCGTATCACCAGTTTCACTCTCTGAAACGATTCAGCATCGGTTTTCCCATTCAAATACAATAAATTCAACTGTAGACGACCCTTATCTAATTCTACTACCCCCTGATATTTAGGCTTGTCACATTTTTACCTCGTCTTATACTGTCTAAACTTATGGCTTCATAAAGCACGTCTCCAAACTGGCACTCGCCCTGGTTCACCCACCTCGTCTCATCGAACTCATCTCTACCTGTAAAGCAGGATATAAGCTTAAAGGTTTATCGAGGATTACAGCCAATTATCGCCCTTCAGCTGTTTAAAGTTATCTTTAAGATGAGTATATCACGATCTTTGACCACGGTTAACGGCAGTCCTTGAACTTGCTGCGCTTACCAATAGTTGCGTGTTATAGCCATCGGGCCAGGAGGAAGTTGGTCTTTACCACACCTGCATGTACAATGTTAACTTCCGCTTATATAATCATGACAACAGCGAGAATGTATCAAGTCCACTAACGCCAAAATTAGCGAATATCTTTGCCATTTCCTGTCCCTCAGCTGTTCGTTCTCTCTCTCTCTCTCTCTCTCTCTCTCTCTCTCTCTCTCTCTCTCTCTCTCTCTCTCTCTCTCTCTCTCTCTCTCTCTCTCTCTCTCTCTCTCTCTCTCTCTCTCTCTCTCTCTCTCTCTCTCTCTCTCTCTCTCTCTCTCAAGTCGCCTTAGGGGCTGGTTGTGGTCACTTATAAGAGATTGAGAGGCTTTTTTCCCCTACTGAAAGGCAGGTTTCTCTTAACTGATACTTTAATTGGTGCTGGGTTGTGTTTAAACAAATGTGATGTTTTCTTGTTTAAAAACTACCCAGCACTAAGACCAGTGACTCTCCAGAGGAATCATGTTCATATACGAATTCCAATGCTCAAACACCCCAGACGCCTTCAGATATCTAAAAAGCCCTCTACGTCAAGGAGAGACTGACGAACTCCACGTGTTGGTCAGCGCTCGACCCAGTGAGAACTGGCAATGGAAAGATGATACCACGTAATATCACGTCACGCTGACCCCAAGATCGCGAGACTCCATTGGTTTGACAAAGGAGTAGCCGCCTATCGCATTCATCGCTCATTGGTCAATTATTTTCTCCCTTATCTTTGACGTGTGCTTACGTACTTGAACCTTGTTGTACATTTCTCATAGCTAAAAATGTAACACGAATCACGAAATGTTGTGTTATATTGTACGTAAGAAGGATTACACAACTGATTTCCATCTGAGTTTGCTTCTAACCCCTGCTGTGAACCATGGCCACCTTATTGCGATCTGTCTAAGTAGTTTAAGAGATTCGTTAAACAAATTGAGAACATCAGTAGAAACTGATAAAAACTGACTAGGAAGTCATAATACACCGTTATATGCAACAAATATATTCAGTATATTCACTTCCATTACCCTGATACATACCTCAGTTATCAAGATAGATGTACTCAGCGAGGATTTCGGCTATGACACCCAGCTATGTCACTGACTCTATCTATTCAGGTAATTCATTACAATAACCGAACCTTTGAGCCGTGTTGTCGTTACTCAATAACGTCAAGAAATTATGATCCCTACCCGACTAGTCATTAACTTCCTTGGCCAAAGTTACCCAGCCAAGGAAGGCACTCCAAAATTCCTCCTCATACGGATGGAGAGGTACAAGGCATGGGGGATGATGTATGGCAATAGTTACCTTGATTTTTAGGTAAGAGAAGTTGACATACGTGTTGTGTGTGTGTGTGTGTGTGTGTGTGTGTGTGTGTGTGTGTGTGTGTGTGTGTGTGTGTGTGTGTGTGTTTGTGTGTGTGTGTGTGTGTGTGTGTGTGTGTGTGTGTGTGTGTGTGTGTGTGTGGGTGGTGGGTGTGTGTTTGATAGTATTTCTTGTTTTGATGTCATAGAAAATCTCAATTCAGGGCTTCAGAAGTTAGCATTTGTGTAATACTCAAGAAAAGAATATTCACGAAATAATATTTGCCCATTCATTTGTTTCTAAGTAAGTGCTGACAAGATTGGTTAACTGTTGGAGATCTGAAGAGAATAAGCTGTTGAATATATAAAAAAGAATAAAAAAGAATATTTTCGACAAATTTTATTGTCAGCTTACTTCCTAGATCACATTTCGAATATTTATAAAATGAAAGTAATATCACCGAGAAATCCCTCTATCAGTAAAGTGGTAATCCCATACTATAGGCGGGAGAGACCAGCCTTGTTGCCTCCATATGAAAGGAGGTTATTACCTTATCTGCTTGGTGAGTGGCTGGAGAGTGGGCGGTGTCTTCTGTCCTGTCAACAGCGTTTCGTAATCCTGAGTTATGAGGAAACATTTCAGGCTCGTATTGGAGATATCAGAAGTTATTTGTTTGCTTCCTGCCTGCCCCCTACTTCAGCTGCTGATATATATATATATATATATATATATATATATATATATATATATATATGTATATATATATATATATATATATATATATATATATATATATATATATATATATATATATATATATATATATATATATATATATATATATATATATATATATATATATATATATATATATATATATATATATATATGTATATATATATATATATATATATATATATATATATATATATATATATATATATATATATATATATATATATATATATATATATATATATATATATATATATATATATATATATATATATATATATATATATATATATATATATATATATATTATTTCAGAAGAGATTTCTTCCCTTTTTCCTTGCAACACATTAACACATTGTTTTTGTTTTTCCGTTTTTATTGGAATTCTATCTTATTTTTTCTTCCAGTGTCCCCTGAACTCAGTCTCTGGACCTATCTCCTTTACTCTCTCCTCCTACGCCTTCACCCGTCTTTGGCGAGGTCATCCTCCAGCTAAGTGGCACTTGGGAGCAGGACGCCAGACCAAAAATTCTCTAATTGCTCCTCTGCCAATCAAGGTTTTTGA
>NC_092231.1:43716285-43813785 GCF_036320965.1 Panulirus ornatus
TTTCATGTGTAATGCAACCGAAACCACAGCCCCCTATCCACAACCAATTCCCAGAGGCCTTTCCACGGCTTCCTCCAATCAATTTACATGCTCAGATTTAGTCCATTGACAGCAAGTCGGCCCCTGTAAACTATATCGTTCCAGTTTAGTTTATCCCATGCACGCCTTTCACCCTGTGTATGTTCAGGCCCTCATCATGCAAAATCTCTCACTTTATCCTTCCGTCTCCAATTTCATCTTCCCCTTTCAACGTTCTCGCCACGTATAAGATGTAGCATTCGGGAACCATTGGAGAAGATTTCTGTTAGAACTCAGAGTTTCTACTTTCTCCTTAGTCGACATAGGGATTCTATTTACACACTATGACAAATGTCTCAGACTCGTTTTATGTGTTATCTAGATAAGCTAAGAAATCTAATTTCTTACTTGTATATAATTATGTGTTTCTTTAATCCCAAAGTCAAGAGAAGAAAGAAATGAAGAAAATAGAAACAACTTTTGCATCTGGTATTTCACATTCTGGCACACAAGCATGGCCTAGTGTTTGTGTGATCATATGCAGAGGACCAGAAAAGCATTGCCTCAGATGCTTTCTGGTGGGGAAGCCAACAAACCATCTTTGTTTGCTCGGATGTGATGCAAAACCTCCATCGTTCTCGTATATCTCGTTCAAAGTGCGTCGTCAGCGTTTTCTCTTATATGCGCATTAAATGTCGCCATAAAATCCTTGCTTCTCTCATCAGACATGACATCTTTGACATCCTTCATACATCAATGTTGTGTTCTCTAGGGTAACACAGACAGACTTTAATGGTAAGTGGGGTAGCTCTGTCATCTTTATGGCTACTTCATGTAAAAAAAAAGCTGCCTCATTATTCTCTAGATGCTGAAGGATGTCTGCACTGTACCCGTGCATATACTGCCTTTGGCCCACATGTTGGGTGATGCCAGTGACGTAGTTGATGGGCATGTCATGCTTATCAAAAAGGATATGAAGATTGTACAACACAGTACTGCTATCAGTTGCTTCACTGAATAGAAAATGAACTAGAATTTTTCTGTTCTTCGGTTGAATCATTCGATTCAGAGGGAATCCATTACATTAACCTGGCATGACTTGTGGTGCTGTGAATTCCTTTTCTGGCACGATGTTTATATTGTACTCTTGTGCGTTATTGCTACCTCATTTGGATAAGGCACTATACGTACTTGTTTCTGAAACTGTCTTTTCTAATGATCACCTTAACTTCAAATAGATTATGTTTTGTGCTGTGATCTGTCTTTAACAAAAGGTTCCATAAGAAGCTATAAATCCAGCATTGTTTGCTTGGATTATAAGTGAGGAAGTAGCTCACGGAACAGCTGGAGGGGCTGACCTTGTGAAATAAAATAGAATAGAAAATGAAGAAGAACGTTCAAGAGGTCTGAGGGTCCAACTGCAGTAAAAATGAAATATGTAAAGAGGATGGTCGAGATTTTTCTGCCCTGCGATTTCTCAAAATAAAAAGAAAAAAACGAATGTTTTTCAGCTGCAAAAACTGGCCATACATTTCTCGAGGTTAACGGTGGTTATGACCCTGAGGCCCGGCAGCGAAAATTACGGATATCTAACTTCTGTTCTAATGTTTCTACACAGGAGTATGGAGACCTTAACCCTTTGAGCAAGATGGCAAGATGCTTGAGAACGAGGCTACGACCCATGAGCACGGCGGGACAACACTTGAACACGAACCAACGGCCTTTGAGCACGACGGTATGACTTGTGAGTACAAAGGCACGGCTCTTGAGCGCGACTATATGACTCTTAAGTGCGAAGGTACGGCACTTGAGTACGACGATTAAACTGTTGAGCACGTCCACGGCACCCTTGTTCTTCATGGTATGGCCCTTTAAGGTCAGGTCATGGTAGAGACGATCATGCCCAAGGATCGTACCAACGTACACGAGGAAAGTACCATCATGCTCAAGGACCGTAGCATCGTGCTCAGTGGGTGAAGTTAGTGCCACTATGGCTAAAGATAAGGAACCATAATTTGTAATTACTTTTTTCTGAACCTGACAATATTGTTGTGATTCTATCTAACTCTAATTCGTAAATATGGCATGTATTTTGTCTCATGGTATAGCTACGGGCAGCATAAGAATGATTAAATTGCTCTGAAGTATACTTTTCAAACACACACACACACACACACACACACACACACACACACACACACACACACACACACACACACACACACACACACACACACACACACACAAATAGAGACTTGTGCAAGATCATGAAAAAAAGCTATGACGGACAAAAGATACACCGAGCACCTACTACGAGATTTTGTCAATAAGACAGGGCAAGCGGGTGGCGGTAAGCGAGAGAGAGAGAGAGAGAGAGAGAGAGAGAGAGAGAGAGAGAGAGAGAGAGAGAGAGAGAGAGAGAATAACATCTTTCATTTGTTACTTCTTTCTTGACATTATAGGAGCATTATGAATAATGTAGCACGAAAAAAGTAAAAAGACATGATGTCGTCTCGCATTTGTTCACTGGAAACATTATTACACTGATGTATTGAAATATGTTGCATATTAAAACAAAATGTTACATTAATTGACACATAACGCAATCAGGAGAAGAATAAACAGTGCGTGCAGGAATTGAGGAGTGTGGAGAGTCTGGCATCAAGATATTTGCGTATAACTCGGAAGGTAAGAGTGTGAGACGTAAGTTGTAGGAAAAAGCTTTCTGTCGACCATAACACCTTAGTTTCAAGGGCAACTGGCAAGACTGTCCAGCTTATGATGGATCATCACTGGAACTCATAGAAGGATAACATGGGAGCCGGATATCATCCAAATGGCAATTCTCAGCCGTGAAGCGATAAGGAAAGTTTGAAGGGCGTGAGAGTTGTACTAATTCTTTTGGAAAGTCAGATGAAATCCACTGGTAAACTTAAGGTCTTGCCCAGCTCCAGGCGCAAGAACCACACCCGCACGTCAGCAGAAAGCAATAACATTAAAGGAAATTGTAAAGTTGCTTGGCAAGAAGTTGGAATTTCTTGAAGAAGAGGGAAGAGAATTTGGCACGAGCCTGAATTACATTCTAGCGCAAAGTTTCATGCTTAAACATTTTTGAGCGTATACAAATCCTTATCAGGACTTCAGCCGCGGCTTGACGGCGCTCAGGCCAGACAAGAAGCAAAGTCTGAATTTCACCACACTTTAAACATCGTGAGAAGTGGATTGTCCCAAGAATATATCGCACCTGACTTTATACATCAGATGCAATGGATTACATAGAATATATACATATATATATATATATATATATATATATATATATATATATATATATATTTTTTTTTTTTTTTTTTTTTTTTTTTTTTGTCGCTGTCTCCCGCGTTTGCGAGGTAGCGCAAGGAAACAGACGAAAGAAATGGCCCAACCCCCCCCCATACACATGTACATACACACGTCCACACACGCAAATATACATACCTACACAGCTTTCCATGGTTTACCCCAGACGCTTCACATGCCTTGATTCAATCCACTGACAGCACGTCAAATCCTGTATACCACATCGCTCCAATTCACTCTATTCCTTGCCCTCCTTTCACCCTCCTGCATGTTCAGGCCCCGATCACACAAAATCTTTTTCACTCCATCTTTCCACCTCCAATTTGGTCTCCCTCTTCTCCTCGTTCCCTCCACCTCCGACACATATATCCTCTTGGTCAATCTTTCCTCACTCATTCTCTCCATGTGCCCAAACCATTTCAAAACACCCTCTTCTGCTCTCTCAACCACGCTCTTTTTATTTCCACACATCTCTCTTACCCTTACGTTACTTACTCGATCAAACCACCTCACACCACACATTGTCCTCAAACATCTCATTTCCAGCACATCCATCCTCCTGCGCACAACTCTATCCATAGCCCACGCCTCGCAACCATACAACATTGTTGGAACCACTATTCCTTCAAACATACCCATTTTTGCTTTCCGAGATAATGTTCTCGACTTCCACACATTTTTCAAGGCTCCCAAAATTTTTTCGCCCCCTCCCCCACCCTATGATCCACTTCCGCTTCCATATATATATATATATATATATATATATATATATATATATATATGTTATTCTTATTAAATTATACTTTGCTGCTGTCTCTCGCGTTAGCGAGGTAGTGCAAGGAAACAGACGAAAGCATGGCCCAACCCACCCACATACACATGTATATACATTCACGTCCACACACGCACATATACATACCTATACATCTCAACGTATACATAGACATACACATATATACACATGTACATAATTCATACTGCCTGCCCCCATTCATTCCTGTCGCCACCCCGCCACATATGAAATGACAATCCCCTCCCCCATCATGTGCGCGAGGTAGCGCTAGGAAAAGACAACAAAGGCCACATTCGTTCACACTCAGTCTCTAGCTGTCATGTATAATGCACCGAAACCACAGCTCCCTTTCCACATCTAGGTCCCACAAAACCATGGTTTACCCCAGACGCTTCACTTGCCCTGGTTCAATTCATTGAGAGCACGTCAATTCATTTCCGCTTCCATGGTTCCATTCGCTGCTAAATCCACTCCCAGATATCTAAAACACTTCACTTCCTCCAGTTTTTCTCCATTCAAACTTACCTACCAATTGACTTGTCCCTCAACCCTACTGTACCTAATAACCTTGCTCTTATTCACATTTACTCTTAACTTTCTTCTTTCACACACTTTACCAAACGCAGTCACCATCTTCTGCAGTTTCTCACCCGAATCGGCCACCAACGCTGTATCATCAGCGAACAACAACTGACTCACTTCCCAAGCTCTCTCACCCACAACAGACTGCATACTTGCCCCTCTTTCCAAAACTCTTGCATTCACCTCCCTAACAACCCCATCCATAAACAAATTAAACAACCATGGAGACATCACACACCCCTGCCGCAAACCAACATTCACTGAGAACCAATCACTTTCCTCTCTTCCTACTCGTACACATGCCTTACATCCCCGGTAAAAACTTTTCACTGCTTCTAACAACTTAACTCCCACACCATATATTCTTAATACCTTCCACAGAGCAACTCTATCAACTCTATCATATGCCTTCTCCAGACCCATAAATGCTACATACAAATCCATTTGCTTTTCTGAGTATTCCTCACACACATTCTGCAAAGCAAACACCTGATCCACACATCCTCTACCACTTCTGAAACCACACTGCTCTTCCCTAATCTGATGCTTTGTACATGCCTTCACTCTCTCAATCAATACCCTCCCATATAATTTACCAGGAATAATCAACAAACATATACCTCTGTAACTTGAGCACTCACCTTTACATATGTATAATAACTCCAAGGGTGGAGTTTGCGTCTACTGTAGTACAAAAACGTCTGTCTCTCTTCCTCATGGATCTTAACTGTCCTGTCTTTGATGCCACCTGGCTTAAAATCTCTTAATTTTCTATTGCCTTGCTTTGTGCTTCGTTTACCTCCGCTAACCCAACTATGTACAACTTCTCGACTATTTGACTTCTTGCCACGAAGCTCTGCTCTTTTCACATCCACGCGCTGAGGTCCTCTTTGCACGGGATTTTAATGTAACCCACCACTTATGTTGGAAAAGCTCAAACCCTGACGATCCCGGTGGATTCGAGGCTTTTTCTTCTCTGCATCAATTGACCAAATATCAAGCCCTCATGAACCAACCGTCATGAACTCTTCTAACACAGTGGACCTCTTTCATGCCTCTTTCATGTTCTCGAAGAACATTTCTGCTCCCTAAGGGTCCTCTGATCACAATATTCTTTTCTGTTAACTCTAATTTGGCTTGCCCATCCTCTATCTGCATTAGAAACGCCACTTTTGACACTTTGAGGAAGTTCAAAGGTTATCCCTTTGTAACTTCTTTATTGATTTTCCTTTGTATAATACTGCTTATCTGGTCGGAATGCTTCGCTTCGTGCAAATCGCATAGCAGAGGTTATCTTGGTTTGGATGAAGTTCTACATCACATCTTCTAAATCTTTTCCTCCTTAGTCATGGTTTGATATCCCCTGGTCCTGTGCCTGTAGCATCAGGGACGGTGCTTGCCGAATCATGAAACTCTTCCCATCCCCTGAAGCCCACTCTGCTTTCATTATTACTCGGAATCATTGCAGAGCTGTTCGTCGAAGAGCCAAGCGCACTTTCATTAAAAGTGTGCTAGCTTGACGTCTTCTACTGACAAATCTTTTTGGTCCTTAGTGTATCAAATGCACTCGACAGATTCATACTTCTGTAGTTCTAACACTCAGTAATGTTCCCATTGCCTCTATACGATAGCAGTATACATGCATGTTGTCATTCCTCTCGCACTTCCCCATGATCCATACAAATTAGAAAATCCTAACCAATCAGAACACAGCACAATAACATCCTCATTTAGAAATTCAACTGCAATACCATTGGTGGTCTTTGGTTTTCGGGTCTGGTACAGTGCCTGCCTGTGCAAGACCTGAAAACCATAAACACTTGTGTTTCATTCTTCCTCGTGGTTATCAGCAAATACTAGGTCACGCGCATCACCTAAGCATATAAGGTGCTCAGATGTAAACCTAATTTTTCATATGAGATGTCTACGTTCTTACGACACCATCCTGCCTCAAGGTGAACACGAACGATACATATTCAACGTCTTAGTGCTGCACTTAAGATTATTTTCTCGTGACATTTCAAGGACACGTGCATGGCTCTCATGGCACAATAGGACGAGCCCTTGGTCTGACATGGACAATGCTACTTCAAGAGAGAGAGAGAGAGAGAGAGAGAGAGAGAGAGAGAGAGAGAGAGAGAGAGAGAGAGAGAGAGAGAGAGAGAGAGAGAGAGAGAGAGAGGATGGCGTCATCTCAAAAAGCGGAGAAGAGGGAATATCGCCTGATTTTTTTCCTTTTCCTTCATGACCAAAATTATACGGTCAAAAGTGTTTCAATCCAAGACCGTCTCAGGTAAAAGAATTAAAGTGAGTGAAAATGAAGTTAAAAATCAATCGTAAAGGCAGAAACGTTATAAGACTAAGGGCTTTCTTCCCCTAGTTGCAGTTCTGTACCATAACCTACATCGAGTCCATCTGAACTCGAATATACCACTCACTACAAGAACATTCGCATCCAAACCATTGTGAACATCATCTGTAAATTACAGACTATTGCCGCATTGTCTATGCAGCTCCTCATATCTCTCTCTCTCTCTCTCTCTCTCTCTCTCTCTCTCTCTCTCTCTCTCTCTCTCTCTCTCTCTCTCTCTCTCTCTCTCTCTCTCTCTCTCTCTCTCTCTCTCTCTCTCTCTCTCCTTTTTATAGTCTCCCTGAATATAACGTACAAGTTGTTTTTTTTATATATCTAGGCTTTTGTTATATCTAATATGCTGAACCATTACCGTTATCATTATTGTTACTTTTATCATACGTGTGTGTGTGTGTGTGTGTGTGTGTGTGTGTGTGTGTGTGTGTGTGTGTGTGTGTGTGTGTGTAGGTGTGTGTGTGTTTGCTTCTGAATATGCCAAAAGGTCCAGACAAAATAAGAAAAAATGCAGTAAGTACAACGAGCAGTTTCAACGATGACAAGAACTGTTCTCATGTAAAATATTTCAGGTAATCACTGGCCATTGTTTATATTCCATTTCCACCAAATGTCAAGACGCTCTGACCAGGAATCAGCCATAATCCATAATTTCAGGTTATAACAGTTTCACTCTGTCTACCAGTTCCCATATGTTCTTACATGCCGTATATCTTATCTGCTTTTTCTCTCGAATTTACAAAATACGTGATAGCTAGTCGATCGTCTGGAACAGCTTCAAATAAGGTAAGACTAAAGAATTCATGAAAGGGTAAAATGAACGACGTGAAAAATACGTAGAACGTGTTTATGGAAAATTTGGTAATTGTGAGATATGCTTAGTAGGAGAAATTAACGTTAATAAGGGTCAAGAGTGAGAACAACCTATGCAAATATTTTCCATTAGATTGGGATTATCATCAGTCATGATTTACACACACACACACACACACACACACACACACACACACACACACACACACACTTGAAAATTAATTAGCATAGGCCCTCCAGGGGTGAGGCCCCCTTTGGTTCGAGTAATAAGCACAGCAATTAGCCCACACCCAACCCAGGTGTTCATCCCTTTAAGGTAATGGATAAATGGGTGTCTGGCTCAGGCTTGTGTGTGTGTGTGTGTGTGTGTGTGTGTGTCACTTATGCGTACCCAGTAATAAGCACATCACACAAATGTACACAAAAGGAGAAGAGAACCCCATACATATACTTACAAACATGTATTAACATAACATAAAAGGCATAACATAGACTGTTGTCCCAATTTTTCTGCCAGGAGAAGGCATGAAAGAACGAAAAGCTGTCAAGAATGAAAGTAAGAAAAGTTGGGATATTAACCCACTTTACACTAAAATTGGAACGGGAATAAGTGCAGAAAGTTGTGTGCAAAGAACAAAGTGGCTAAATGAAAAGAGTGGCATAAACACAATGGCCTGGGATAGGATGCTGCACAAGGTGAGGAAAAGAGAATTAGGAGCATCAACAAAACCAGAGGAGAACCGAAACTTTTGGAAACGATGTGGTAAAGGGTTGAAAATAATCACCATTATTTCTGACACTGATAGATTAAGTCTTATACGATCTGATATATACTTTGTTTACCCTTCTCTTTCCTCAGGTAGGATTAACCTTTCCTAATTATTCAGTTATATGTGAGAGACGACAAGGATTAATGATGATGATTGAGACTGCATCAGCGCTAGACAGAACAAGGTTAGAGCGGGAGAATTCGACGAATGTCTACACATGTGAGGAGATAATTCATGCTCATATATATATATATATATATATATATATATATATATAAATATATATATATATATATATATATATATATATATATATATATATATATATATATATATATATATATATATATATATATATATATATATATATATATATATATATATATATATATATATATATATATATATATATATATATATATATATATATATATATATATATATATATATATATATATATATATATATATATATATATATATATATATATATATATATATATGTGTGTGTATTGAATAGGAAGAGTAATCAATTACGAATAAAACGTAACTGAAGAAATGTTTAAAGAGAATGAACATCTACAAAGGGTACGACTTCATGGCAGTCTAACTGCCGAAAAGGATATTCATGACTGAGGGAGCAATAAACAACTGTTGAAGGAGTCATCTGGCTTTCAGTTGCATATGCACTGAATTTCACATTGTGTGCTGGTTATCTATTCACACGTCTATGTTGCAGGTGTGGTGGCCTTATCCCGAGACATGCCCACCTCCATCGCCACCGCTGGCTGGGCAGCAGGAGTCGTACATACTGCATGTGACATCCCTCCTACTGGTAAGGTCTCGGGGGCACACGGCAGACCACAGGCACTAGGCCAACACCATAGCACGGAGATTCAAATCTTATTGGTGAGTATTCATAATCTCAACCTAGACAATTTCATCTTTATCTTAGCTTTATTTTCCTCCTTTTGTGAGTTATATTTTGATAAACAGATGGTCGGAGGCGAGCCAGCTCCAGAAAACTTGGCAAGTCTGGTTATATTCCACTAGAAAAGGCAACTTATTATATTCTACTATATAAGGCTGAAGTACGTTCCCCAATCATGCGTTTTTTTTCATTAAAAATTTCATTGAGACTAACTTTATTAAGGCCATATCCCTTGAGTGTTATGAATGGAGAAGATGTTGTTCTGTTAGGCTGATGCCTAGAAGCAAAATATCAGAATCCAATCTCAGGAGATAGCGAGATTTAACTATCTATTTATCTATGATTACCCCTGGACCATTTTCTATGAAACGGTCGATATTGCATGTCCTTTCCAAAGACTTCTGTAACTCTAGGTTGCGCTATTTCCAGAAGCAGAGAAATGTACCCTCCTTTGGAGTGAGAAGTTCTTTGAGTGGGCTGTACTCCCAACGATACAGCCTTGCCTAAAGAGACTAGTCACACGTGGTGTAACTCCTAGCAGGAGGACTACAGTGACATTATGAGAGGCCTTGTATGAATATGCTTTTTCTCATTGGTCGTCTTTTGAGGTATTACACCCTTCGAAGAAGTTATGAATCACCGGAAAAGAATGAATGGATCGCTACAGTACAGGAAAGAGATAATGTTCAAGGTGGTAGGATCAGCTAAGCCAGGGGTAAATAAGGTTTAGACGCTTGACGAATTGTCTGGGACCAGGATACATCTAGACTTATATTCTGTCTCACACAGTCTATCATCAGCCTTACCTCCAGGGATGGCGCCAAGGTCCTGGGTCTGTGTGGGTGTGTCAGAAGTGAAGAAAAGGGACTCCCAGAATCCGTTCATGATGAGGTTGTCACGCAAGAACTCAAGATAGCGTGTGTCACGAGGGTCGTCGCCATACCCGAAGTGGCCGTATTCGTTCTCGATCTGTGCGAAACGTTTGTCTTATCAAATAAAGTTGTGATGATCTTTGAGGGTCACGTTTGTCTTATCAAATAAAGTTGTGAGGATCTTTAAGGGTAACGTTTGCCTTATCAAGTAAAGTGGTGAGGATCTTTGAGGGTAAGTGGACATTTTCAACATGAACATCAATGCAGGTAGGTCTACCTGTGCCACAGAAGGAAGTTCTCTATCACTAACATTGCAGGAAAGATTGTGGATATTATTTCGAAGGGTTTCTCTCACAGTAAGTTAAATTTCCTCAGCTTAAAGTGTTACTTTCATTGGTGGTGGTCAGCTTTGTTTGGGTACTTTTAGACAAAGACGAATCTTCCTAAAACTCTTTTTTTTTCTTTCCTTCTTCAAAAACCCAACCATCCTTGTCGAACCTTGTCGAGCCATGGTCTGATAGGGTGAATTTGATCTGATGCGGTAAAGTATGTCGTACAATAGCGAGACATTGCTCTTTATGCTGCAGTCCGAGGATAAGCTACTAATTTTGGCAATATTTAATCGTTTGATTGTATAACCTTAGTACAATTCTTCGACGACATTGTATTCCTTTCGTTCACTGACAATGGTGCAATCATACCAAAGGTGACTTTCCAGTTGCGGCGGAACATTCTGCAACCAAAATCCAGCTTCGCAAGCACCGCTGTACACCTTTAGTGTAAACTAGCGCCTTAGGTTTTGTTGTCTTGTCGATCTGTTATAAAAACCTGCTCACTTAAATCAAGACGCTTGTTGCTGAATAGCTTCAGGCTGGGTGGACACAAGGAAAGATAACGCTTTTTTACTTCATTTTTTCCAATGTATATAGTGTTATCCAGCCATAACAAATGTATATGCTGACATCTGAATAAGTTATGCTTGGCAAACAGATCTTAAACTATTCAGTTAAGTTTGGCTTCCATCCACGTTACAATATGGAAACTCTCAGCGAGTAACCATAAAGTTTGCGCCCATATCATCGTTTTCATCTACGCTTACAGATGATCTTGCAGCATCATATCTGGCTTAGCAGAGACAATCGTTTCCAGTCCTCACAAATGTGTGTTGTTTTTATAACAAATACTGTAGCAAATGCTGAAGCATAATCCTGTAAACCAGAGGACATGATGTCCAAAAGCGAAGGGTGCATTATCCTATATTACTCTAAATACATATAATCCAATGCCAAATATAACCATACGTTTCATCATCTTCAGCTATTGATTTAATCTGAAATTTTGCAACATCATGACGTCTATATCTCCTCACATACCTGATTATACTAATGATCTTAACCAAGAATAGCAGACTAAAGATAGTTATAATGATGTAGTGGAATGACAGTAGTTCCTTATTGTGTCACGGCTTGTGGAACTCGTCCACCTTTCATAGCCTGTGACATCTCACCTGGACGGCGATGATGGAGCCTCCCTTGGTGTACTGGAGGTCTACTAGTCTGGGCAGCAGGTGGTCAAAGAACCTGGCGGTGGCCTTCCTAAAGCCCTCGTAGAAGGTCCTCACTTGCATGGTGTAGTCACGTAGCAAGTAACTGTAGGGAGGGAGAGACAATGTGAAATGTGACGTTTATTCTTAAGAGCCTTGAGAATATGTAGTCCACACTATTAGGAACATTAACTGATAAATATGAATATCTAAATTCGTTCTTATATGTGGCAAAAAAAAGATGAATTGGCTCTTAAAAATGTCTTATGATTATCTTATACAAATCTGTGAGTATCTGATCTCTTCCGCGATCACAAACAGCCTCAAAAGGATCCAATAGTCTGTTGTTGTTTGAATTCCTTTGATTTTATGTGGTTATATGCTGACAACAGAGCATCGAAGGGAGTCACATGGCTCTTTCCCTCATATTCTATAGGATCTAAGCTTTGTTTTCTTATGGCATATCCTGGTATCATTGTAATGCACTGTGTAAAAAGAGAAACAGAAGAATCAACACCAAGAACTGAAATTCTTATCTAAATCCTTTAAATGAAATCATATCAGGAGAGCAACATAAAATTACGTCATTAGCTTGATTATAAGGAGGAACTCGCTCGGTATCTAATGGCACTAGTATCTAATTCATATGCTATCTTTTTATGACTCTGATTGACCATTAATTTTACATGATATGCCAAAGTATGAGATGATTCTTTTTCTATCAGAAAATTGTACATTTCTAATCAAAGGTAGTGAACTTGAAAATATTAAAGGAAAGAAAAAAGTGATGAATGATGAAAAAAGACAGTATTAAAAACTAAAAAGAGGTTGGTAACACACGTGCAACACTATCAATACCTTGAGAATCTATTGGTGAACAAAGGTCTTATTCTATCCTTTTTTTCTCAACTGTCTCTAATGTCTGAGCAGCTTCGGTAGGTTTTCATATTCAAAAGAGCTACGTCTGGATGCTGTGAATAATGGGTAGTTCCGATGAGGAGAATGAAAGAGGATTGCTTTAGCAGGAACAAGTTGCATTCATTGAATGATAATCTTAAAAATTCCCACGAGTAACCACAGAAACAGCAGGTAACAATATTCACAGCAAGTCACAGACGATACTTTTCAGTAAGGATCCACAGTAAATTTTCTTACTCCATTTTACCAAGTGACAGAGCAGGAACTTTACTCACTGTTGACAAATAATGTAACTATTTTCTATTCTATAAACCATATATGAATGATTTTGAAAATATCTAAAGGTACGCAAACACAAACCAAGTGAATTCTTAAGGTTCTGTTTTTTTCGCAATTGCCGTCAGATATCCATTGGAGACTGAAATGAAAACCAGGTATGGCAGAGGGAGAAATGAAAGGAAATATGGGGTTGAATTTCCTCATGGGTGATGAGAAAGCAGTGAAGGTCTCATGCATAAACCAGTGGCCGGTCAGGAAAAAAAAACAAAAACTACACACTACATGGAGACACTGAAGGTTAGGGGTCAGTAAAGGTCAGATGGCAGTCGTGAGGTCAAGGAGACGAATTTGGCACCAGCATCATACTTTAAAATCTTCACTCCTTCATGCACCCACAGTGAAACACTGTGCGACTGATGTTTACCGGCTTGACAGTTCCCGCCCATGAAGTAGGCATCCTCGCCTCACCAATTATCCTCACGGGTCAAGGTCAGACCTCCTCATTAACTTGTTCTTATAACCTCATAGTCCCTCTATGGCTCATTCATCTGTTCTTGATGTTATCTTGCTGATACGGGAAATGGCGAATATGTATAAAAAAAAAAATATATATATATATTGGCTGTCCGTCAGATTATCTATAAACCTGCATAGTAAGAACGGTAAATGATATTTTCCTGCACTCGTCCAAACCCAAGGGCTTTCCGTATGTAGCATGGAGCCTTGTACACTTCTGTGGGGGTACTCTGAAAATTCTACAACATGGATCGGACCCCGACCCTCTCAAACATTTGGTAGAAACATTGTGCGTCTGCCCACCTAAGCATATCATATGCATATTCTAATCCTTTCATCTGGGTATGTCACCTCTCTCACCTGGGTATGTTACTCTCTACTCTAAATGGCTTTATTTTTCTTTTTACTCAAAATTGCCGTCGTTTGCATCTATGTATGCCACCCTCATACAAAAGCAACTCTTGTCTCGGCATACTCTCCCCCCCCCCCACTCACTTTTGTTATGATATTCTCCTACGTATTCTATTCTCTCGTATAGGCAACCTGGCTCTCTCAATCTGATGTGATGCTTCTTTCACACAGGCACCTAGGCCCTCTCACGTGGACACGTTGCTCGTCTCTTTATGGGCATCTTGGCCCTTTCAAGTGGGTATGTTGCCTCTCTCACTAGTACAACATGACACTCATCCCCCGAGAGCATCCTGACCCTCTCTCCTGAGCATGACACGTCTCTCATTAGGGCACCCCACGGCATTATAATCCTCTCACCTGGGCATTCCACCGAAGTCCCACTCGGAACAGATGTAGGGTCCAGGTCTGAGGATGACGAACAGGTCCTCCTCCTGCGCCATCTGCACGAAGGAGCGCACGTCCAGGAAGGGCGACATACTCTCTTTGAGGTCACCGAAGTCGTACACACCCTGACGCGGCTCGTGCAGGTTCCATGGCACGTACCTGCCGCAGGAAAAATATACATGAGGAAGAAGATGTGGAGGTTAGTTGACATGATGGAAGAAGTGGAGACATGGTCATGATACAAGGTAAAGCAGGAGTGTGGTAAAAACGAACGGAATGCAAAGGTGTAGAAGCAAGACTACAGATGATAGGACAACTGGATGTTAGGAAAAGGAAGAAAGTTCTTTTCAATAGTTCAGTAGTAGTAACTAGATAAAGAGACATTTTTGATTTGGGTGGCGTCCTCTATTCATTTTGCTCAACCTTACCTTTCTTTTCTTTTTTCTTTGTCAAGATGTGAATATCCCTCTTAATGTACAAGCTCACCGTAGCACTCGATGTAAAAGCAAATAATAACATAGAGATTAATATACCCTACACAAAAGTACCACAGATCACACACATACACTACGGAGATTCACACAACGTACCCATGTTCATAAATTCATTCTCAAAAAGTCTAGAAGAGCTATCTGCATAGTGGCAATCGTAGTAACTTGTACCGAAACTGTTAGAAGCCGCTACATGCTATAAGTAAGGGTTGCAACTAACAAAGGTACACAATTAGGCACAACCATGCATGAGTCAGTAATTGCAGACTAGACTCCAGCAGACTCAGACTCAAGTCCGCATCCGCACAGCATCAAGTCATAATGGAGTACTCAGTTTCTACAATACATCCAGCATTATACGTTCTCTACATGATATTGCGCAACTTACATCCTCCACCTTACGTCTTACACGTCTTACACCGTACGTTCTTTACTTTGGTAATCAACAACCCACATCCTACTTTCAACTGCTCTTATCTGACAGCATATACTACCCCTGTGGAGGTATTCTATATCTATGTTTTACGGGTATGTACTACCACACGTGGTACCTTTTAAACATACGCTCCCTAAATAACTTTCAAACAATTCACCAAGATTTCCCCATTTTCTGAGAATGGTATCAACCCGCTTAGGCAGTGAACGAAATATGTTTTGATATTTCTCATCCGACTATCTTTAATGTAACATAGGTTTAAACATAATCTACGTAAATTACTTAAAAGTCTGAGCAGCAACCTTCCACCCATACTCAACCCCTTACACAGTATACCCTACACATTTACGTCTCCTTTTCTTGCAGGGGTTAGCTTCACTATGGATACATAATCCCTGCACACCCACGTTTCCACATTCTTGACTTATGTAACCCTCATCTTCCTTAGAGTGTCTCGTCTTAGTGCACGCTACACCTTACACACACTCCCTACCCTACACACTCACGTCTCTACAGCGTTGAGTCCTGCAGCCCTCAGCTTCCGTAGGGTGTCTCTCCAGTAAGCAGGATGGACCCGGAAGTAGTGGAAGGCGCCGGAGAGGATAACAATCTGCTTATTGTTGAGCATGAAGGCATCTCCCTCAGCTACCAGACCCGCCTCCACCACCCCGTCTGTGGCGTAGTACTCATACAGACTCACACCCTCGCAGCCCTGGGGACCAACAGAGAGGCTCGTTAGAATGAGGGGGAGAGAGAGAAAGAGAGAGTGAGAGGACTGAGAGAAATTCTGTATTGCAGTTGCACGTGTGGCTGAACGCTAGAGTCCTGTAGCAGGAGTTGGGAGGAAGTTACATTGTTTTATACGGCACGAGTTGGTAAAAATGGTGAATAGCTTAATCGAGAGATTCCTCCCTAACCTAACCTGATATTGAACTTGTAAGGAAGAATATCTTGATCGCACTTAATAGAACAGTAACCAATAAACAGCAATTCAAATGGAAATATCCCGATTGTAAAGCCAGGGGTTGGTGGGAGTGCAAGAGCTTAGGAAGGGGTAGCACTACTCATGAAGCAGTTGTGGAAATGTGTGAAACAGTGTAGGAAAGTAAGCTCCAGATTGATTTGTTTGATAATGAAAGTGAGTTGCAAGAAATGTTTGATTATCTGTGCTTATGCCACAGGCTAAGAGAAGCAGGATGATGAAAGGTAAGTGTGCTGGGAGCAACTGAATGGGTGTGCCAGCGATTTTGATGGCAGAGATCTGGTATCAGTGATGGGTGATCTAAATGCGGAAGTGACTGTTTTGGCAATAGAGGGTATACTGTGAGTAAGTGCATGGTTATAAGATTTAGCAGGGCAGAGGGACAGGTTACATGGAATGTGAATTTTAATGGAGAAAATCTTAAAGAAGTGAAGTGTTTTAGATACCAAGGAGTGGATACGGCAGGGAATGAAACCATAGAAGCGGAAGTGTGTCATTGGATGGGTGAAGGGGCGAAGGCTCTAGGAGCATTAAGGAATGTTTGGAAAGAGGGTTGTTATCTGGGAGGGTGATAATGGGTGTATTTGAAGGTATAGTAGTCCTAAAGATATTAAATGGATGCGAAGCAGGGATGTGGAAGAGAATGTGTGGGGGGAGGGTGGATGTGTTGCAAATGAAATACCTAAGGACAATATGTGGTGTGAGGTGGTTTGATCAAGTAAGTAATAAAAGATTAAGAGAGATGTGTGGTAATAAGAAAAGTGTGGTTATTTTCTTGAATAACGAACTGTGCATTTTTCTTTATTGTTTTGCATTTCTTTATATAGCCTTTTTGCCTTTATATGTCAGGTCTATACACGCTTGCAGTGCCCTAATGACTTTTGTTTCTTTTATTCATACTTATTCCTTTTTATCCAAGTTGGCCTTGATCGGAGCGTGTTTTTCCACATCATGCCTGTTACTCTGAGCTAGTGATGAAAAAGACATGCTGTCATTCTCTATATGTTTCCCTTATGAGGGGTGGTTAGTTATTTCTGGTTTAGGGTTGTCGACTGTCGACTACCAGGATCATTACGGCCGTCAACGTCACTCTGTGGCAAAAATCGAAAAAAGCAAGAAAAAGAAAAAAATGAAGACCTACTTCATGCGTTCAAGGTAATTCTATGATTATGCAAAATCATACGGCACATAAAGTGATAGAGGCTAGTTGGTCGTTTGTGCTACAGTCCTACTAGTTTCCGGGCTCATTAAGACCATCATTATAAAGTTACATTCAAAAAAGTGAGTCCATCACACTTGCAGAGGTTAAGGATAATCTAAAACCACTTGCACTCACATCATGCATGTGGCTCCTGCTCTTGAAGTTTTTATGAGAGTATCTCTTGTACATCAAATTGAAGACAATGGTTCTGATGCGACTAAAGTCCAAACATACCTAATTTCAGTTAATAGCAATAATTCGTTTTCCATGATGACGCATCTTTATATGTACATTATATATATATATATATATATATATATATATATATATATATATATATATATATATATATATATATATATATCATCTAAATTGCCCTTACCACGAATGGCGAACTGGCCTTCGTTATGTTCCCTTTACGAGGTAAAACTTTTATATACAATGACCCATCTTACCTCGCCCCCGCACTGCCTTCATTCAGCAGAATGTGAGTGGCGCCTTCACGACGACCCTCTTCCTTCGTCTGACTCACCCTGCCTGTGTTTGCCGTGGCTCTCAAGCCAAAGTCTTCTCCCTGTTTTACACAGGCTTAAAGGATCATGAAAATTGAGTGGAGTTTGGTATTCTTTGCCTACTTTCCCGACTTTATAGAAAAGATTATTTCTTTTTTTAGACATATGAATGAATTTAAGTATCTGAGTACTACTCTTGCGTCCATATCCAGAAGGCAAGCATGATGGAACGCCTTATTTAAGAACCAGTGACATATCTGGTCGTGATATTGAATACAAAACCATGATATATGTCCCAGTGTCAGGTTCAGAGCATCAGAGCCTTAACCGGTCTGACTGAGTGGATGCCATAAAGAAGCAGAAATCTTCCATAGTCTAACTGAGGTACAACATGGATATACCTTTGATGGTTTATACGGGCAACTCATGTACGTGCAGTGATGCCCACAGCTGTAGGGATAAGAACATCGGCTTTTGGTCCCTCTAATCTATTCATCTTTTGCACGAACGAACTGGTACAAGTTGCTGACGAAAGTTAAGATCTTGTAGGTGTCAATTGCCGTAGCCAGACCGTGAGACTTTTACAGGGATCCACTGCACCATTCATCTAGTGGTAGGATTACAAATCTGTTTTATATTACGAAGTGTCACATTCACTATGTGACGTGCAAACGAATTTGACGAGTGGCGCTCGCACTTTGAATTTATTTTCAAGATTTGACAGAGAAATGAAGATAGCATTCAGGTCATTCAAGAGTCTATTTCCAGATCTACTTTGATGTTACTTTCCCTAGAGGCAGCCCACTTTACAATGTCTACAGTGTACACTCGGTTGAAAAGCATCTAAACTCGTGTGGCGCTATTTCAAAACAACATGTCACAGATGTTAAGCGGACTTTAATTCAGCAGGAGTTGGTCATCCGAGGAAGATCTGCTTTCCTCACTCGGGATTTCTATTCACACATCAGTTTAAACTATAAAGAAAATGATATATTACTAAGGTTATTTCATGAGGCTTACCTTGATCTCAACTACATGAATGAGTACTGTATTTTCATAGCTTGTATCGGATTCAGAAAATCAGACTAGCTACAAGATTGAAGTGCAAAACCGTCTCTTATAAGCACTAAAAGATTGAATATTACATTCATATTAGATGAAGGGCACTCTTCCTGCGAATTGTTAACAGCAGATCTTGGCAAAATATTTGTACATGCTTAAACGTATACTCTAGGGTTATCAATACCGTTCCTTATCGTGAAGGACGTGATATACTCCGTGTGGATATCCTGTTCGAAGATGTAGGTTGGATTAGGTCTAGAGAACGGTTCTCTACAGACGGACAACATTAGTCAAAGCGGGAGGGTGAAATATAACGGAGGGAAGTAACAGAAAAAAGGCCTTGCCTTGGCTCTTCCTATTAGTGTCGATACAAAATAGCATTTAGATATAGTACCCTCTGTACCTACTGTTATTTGTACTACACTACTACAGCAATTTATGCCCACTATTACTTCTATATATGCTACACAATTGCTAACATCCTGGAAAAAATCTATATATGTATATCTAATCATTATAGGGATATATATAGCTATATCTCAGAAAATAGCTGTAGTATTCCACTCTACTTTCTGTGAGGAATCTTCATCTCACTTTGCACGCATGATGTCTAACTACAAACATTGTGGATAATCTGTGGCCTGTAGTAAGAGAGATACACTGTTTTCCTTTCGGTAAATCAGAAAAGAAAACGAATAGAAAATTGTAAAAATATTGTTGTATCCGTGGCGGCGCAAGTAATCGTGGAGCCCATCAACATTTTGTTTAGCAGAGTCTGGCATTTCTAATGTGACCTTATTATTTGCGTTTCTATAGATGGTATTTTCGGCCTCGTTCCTTTGTGTTTATGGCGTTTGATCATGCCTGTCTATCATTCTGCCCATCCACGTCTTTGACTCATGGCAAAGGATGGCACCAGGACCATACATGGTTAAAGATTGACGCAAACAATATTAACGTAATTTTTCTTCAAGTAAGGTAATAAATCAGTTATTTGTCTTGACCAAGGATCGTTAGAGATACTGAAACGAGTCTAATATATCCTTAGAGTGACTCTGCCTCACCCATACATTGGTACTGAGGTTCAAGGTTATGATTACGGGTTCAGAACGGATTAGAGGGCTGCCTTGCATGGATGGTTACGAAGGCCTGATGTAGTCAAGTTTCTCTAATGTTACAGGTAAATTGTGTACGAGATAGATGATAAGACTGTGATGATGATCAATTCGTTAAGACGAGCGTTCCCTCTCATTCTCAACGCTGCAAGAAGATTAAGTAACGCAAATGCGTAAAGTTTTTCCCTAAACGATTAAGGTATTACCTTGGCTGATTGGATTTTTAAGACTTTCAGCATTTTTTTTTGTTTGTTTTTTTGTTGAATTCCATAATGGAGAAATCTAATAAAGTTAACTGGTTTATCAGCTCACAGCATCGTTGTGAGTTCGTCTTTGGAACCTCAATTATTAAGCTTAGCTTTACTATCAGATCTAAACTTTTTAACCATATTTATTACTGATATAAGGTGCACAGAGACCAGGTCTAGTGTCGTCGACGTGGCAAGAACAGTCCTATGCTCTCACAACAAGATGGTCGAAAATGGAGATTGACGATTCACATCAGTGGAAGTAGAGCTTCTTGTTGAGCTATTCTTTCCTATGTCCAGCTTTCTTATCTTTATCATCCCTTTCCAGTTTCATTGCAACACATGTTATAGAACTGCCTTCCTTTCCCCTCCCGTCGGTACTGTGCAAGACCTCCTAGTGAACCGGGCCCTGGCGACCCACATTCCCTGCCATCCTCAAGGTCTTCACCATTCTCTACGGATCATAAACAACAAGAAACTCGTAAACAGAAAACGTACAATCGTCCTGGAAATTATTCGAGGAGAAACAGTGGTATTTTTAACGCCAGTCGCGGGGGGTAAGAATAATTTTACGAGTTCCATAAATCACGCGCGAGGGATGCGTGGGCCCACGCCAGTTATCCTCCGCTGGTAACTACCTTGGGAACTTGATTTTCTAGACTTTTGAGTGACGAAATCTTTAACCATTTTGTGAAGCTCTGAGTGACACGAATTCCGATGATTTTACGATACATTATCTCTCCAATCCCCCCAAAAAGTCAACTATCAATCAAATCGATTTGGTATATTCATTTAAAATATCCTTCGTAAAAAGAAATAAGATGATGAGAATATTAAGCACATTTCAACAGACTGTGACTGTGACTGTGAATGGACAGACACCGTAGGAAAGATGGTACTTAGTCCTTGGAGCTGCCAGACGAGTCTGCCATTACACGCATATCGTAAGTACATGTCTGTTGGGATGAATTACATGATTTGCTGTAGACTATCTCAGACGCGTTGGAAGAGTGAGCAAGGCTGATGTACGAAGAAACAGGGTTTCTAAACATAAATAGGAGGACGGTGTATTAACAGATGCAAGGGATCGGAATATTTAAGGTTAGATAATCTAAAAACCAGTTGAGGGTATAATCAGATGACACTGAGCATTGACGGGATGGACAGAACCCTTTAGTGGATCCCGTCGACTTGTCAAGACAACGAATGGTCCACATGGGGAACAGAGATTGTTGTCACTTAAAACAAGCCTTACCAAGTATCGGATCTGTTGATAAAACAAGATGCTGAAATGATTCGCTAGAGTAGAATCACTTCCTTAGCACATACGTAGCTCACTTTTGACCCAAAAACCCGTGTCATGCTTACGTGCACGACAACAAAGAATTATATGATATAGAAAGACTATCCGAAAGAAGTGTTGATATCCGTCACTGTAACCCTGTGTGTATCATTTTGCAACAATTTGTTTGATATATAAATAATATATTTAAGGAGAAGTGTCGAAGAATCACATTCTACGACTGCATAAAACTGTAGCACAACAATGTCTTCTTTTGTTCCACTGAAGTTGCTCCGCCGAGCTTAAGGTTTTTGGACGTTCTACGATGTAAGGCACCTCGACACAGTTAGCAATTTTTTTCCTCTACTTCTTTTGCAACTCAAAAGACAATATATCGCGAAAACGTTCTTGAGATTAACGTTATCAAATAAGTATAATCACATAAGCCTAAATAGGACTATGTCAGTGGTGTAGCTTTGACTCTATTAAGAAAATCTTTGTTAACAGACCTTATGACATGCGTTTGAACGCCAGAGAAAAAGAAAATATGAGACTTATGGACGAACACGACTAGATATATGGATTCTTTCATTGTTTCACGTGTACAGAGTAACTACAACAGACACGCGCCAGTCACAGGGTCATCGTCTGCTGTACTGATGGCCCACATTTTAGCCATGGGGTAGGTGCAGGTCAGGGACGGGAGGAAAAGCCACATACCACTTCAGAGCGGAGGAGGAGGAGTCGTATGATAGGCACTGGAGGACTGTTTGTAGATGACAAAGCTATGATGTCGGATTAGAGGGAGAAGTTGGGTGAAGGTGGCGGCATGTGTGACAGCAGGATTTTTAGAGTTGATGTGAGTAAAGGTAACGCAACGAGGTTTAGCAGGATGCGAGACACATTAGTTGGGATGTGGTATTTAAGATTAGAATCTAGTGGAAATGGAGTATTTTAGATACTTGGGAATGGATGCTGCAGCGGATGGTAGAAGTATGGGAGCTGAAGTGAATCACAGGCTTACACTAAGGAGTGTGATGAAGATGTCACCGTCTGTGAGGGTAAAGATTATTATGCTTCATGGTAAAGTACTCCCAGCTCTGTCGTAATGGATGCGATTCTTAGGCGATGAAAACAGGAGAATAGATTGGGGATGGACATATTGGAAATTAAATGTATGGAGTGTGCAGGCTTGATCACGAACGGGATGAAAGGGTAAGAGAGATGTGTGATAGAACGTCGAGTATTAATGAAAGAGGGGACCAGGGAGTGCTGAAATAGTTTGGTTATCCGGCGAGGATAACTGATGCGAAACTGTCTAAGAGGATATGTGTATATTTCAAGTATTTAGGAACCAAAAAGTGAAAGGAAACCGAGAGGGAGATAGAGGGATGGAATTAAAGATCCTTTGAGCTATCAGGGATCTAAACATGCAGAAGGGCGAGAGTCTTGCATCGGACAGAGTGAATTGGAGCGATTTGGTATAGAGGAAGATGCTATCACTGAGCTGAACCAGGATCATGAAGTGGTTAGGGGAAATCACGGAAAGGTCTGTGAGGAAATGAAGCCATTCTTCTGTTCCTGGGGCCATCTTGCTAATGCAAGAAATGGCGAATAGGTATGGAAAATAATGTAATGATAAAAACAGTGATAAAGATAATAATGATAATAGTATGATAAAAGTATCAATGATAATAACAATGATAATGATAATGATAATAATCATTATTATTATCATCATTACTATTATCATTATTATTATTATTATTATTATTATTATTATTATTATTATTATTATTATTATTATTATTATTATCATAATTATTATTATTATTATTATTATCATTATCATCATTATTATCATCATTATCATTATTATTATTATCATTAGTAGTAGTAGTAGTAGTAGTAGTAGTAGTAGTAGTAGCATCATTATTATTGTTATTATTATTATTATTATTATCATTATTATTATTATTATCATTATTATTATCATCATTATTATCGTCATTATTATATTATCATCATCGTTATCATTATCATCAATATCGTTAATACTATTGTCAATAGTAATAATGATGATAATTATAATGATGATAATAATGATAATGATAATAATAATGATAATAATAATAATAATAATAATATTAATAATAAAAATAATAATAATAATAATAACAATAATAATAATAATAATAATAATAATAATGATAATGATAATAATAATAGTAATGATAATAACAATAATAATGATAATAATAATAATATTCCTAATAAAAATACCAATGGTAATAATAATAATGATAATGATGATAATAAGATTTTTTCATATTTGCTCGCCGATTCCTACTTTAGCGAAGTAACTCCAGAAACAGACGAAGAAAGGCCGCATTCGCTCACATCCAGTCTCTAACGGGCATTATCATTATCATTTTTAGTAATATCGTATATAATCATCATTACATATATCATCATTATTGCTGTTATCATTCTGTTATTATGGAAAGCTTGATAAACATTTAATCAAAGGGAATAGGGGAATAATTGAAGCAAACATCTGCATTGCATCTTATAGCCTGCCTTGCTGGAATAGCTACCTTTGTTACTCTCAGGTAGATGTATTCCGCTAGCACATCGCTTGACCACTTATCAACGATTCACGCCATCTGCTGCAAATTTCAGGCATAATTCGACTGTATAATCGCCAAAGTTATAAAACTCCGCAAACCACATCAATCTGAACGTGGTAAATTGCAATAGAACATCAGATAAAAGGATTCACTAACTTAAACCCTATTAGAGGACAGCAAACCCACACCCCAAACCTTTGACCTTTTTTCGTCCTTTACCATAGCATTATGAATAATTGATCTGCACTCCAAATTGATTGTGACATTTGACCTGACCTGCAGTAGGAGGAACGAGGCTAGTAGAATGCACACGGAGGGACCCATGGCGGCAAAGTGAACCATCATGCAGTGGCCGCCCTTTATCATCCCCTTATCTCTGCTGCTCTGGGGTGTGTGGGAAGCGGCAGTTGTCTCGCGAGGGATGTGTTGATGGGATGGGGCTTGGCGTGAGAGCAGATCACCATCAACGTCATTATCCGAGAACGTGTGGTCTTGGGAGTGACCTTCCACTGTCACCATCACCCTTATCTCTGGGAAGGCGCCACATGGTGGCTGGAGCTTGAAGTGAAATGTTATCGCCCTCAGTTTAATCCCCTCAACCGAGATCTCGTCGTAAAAGAAGAAGAAAGAATGCAAGTGAGAGGCTCGATGTACAACTGGATTAACAGTGAAGCCAACTTCGCAGGTGTCAGGTGACTTGCTTGACCCATTGACTTGCATTAAAAGGTAAATATTTCAACATCAAAGATTATGCTTGAACATGAAAGATGCAAGATAAAACTATGATAAGTGATTCAGCATGTTACATATTTTCCAACATAAAAGATATATGTATCAACATGACATATATAATTTGAAACATATAAGGTATGTGACTCAGGCTGAGATGTATATTTCTCAGCATAAATGATATATGTTTCATCACAGAAGATATAAGTTTCAACAGAGAAGAGTGGTACAAAAACACATTAGCTTAAACTCTTGAACACGATGGCATAAACCATACTCACAACGGTACTCCTACTGGTCACGAAAATACGATCCTTGGAAACAATGGTTTGGCTTTTGATTTGACTCGAGGTTCAGGTCAAAGGTTACGTAAGCATACTTCAGGTTGGCACCGTTGCACTCAAATGATTAAGAGTATTGCAATCATGTCACAAAAATCCTGAGCTTTACACCAGACACAGAAGAGAGCGACAGTAAATTCACCTTTCGATTTAAGCTACTTACATCACAACGAAGGACGCCGGGTCTCTGGTGATCTCATACAAGAAAACAAATGAAAATTGGATTTAACTCAAGTTATGCTTCGATGTGCCATTCCTGTATGGAAGTGAAGCGCAACTCTGATCTGACAGCTGGCGTAATGGTCACCTCTCTCAACCTTTGTTATATGGCTGAGAAGCCTCTTTCCCTGGATGGTGGATGTTGTGGCAGAGAAGATTGTTCAGAGATGATGAATTGGAAAAACAGTAGGCAGTTTTAGAGTGTGGAGATATGATATGTGTGGGATTATTCAAGTGAGACAGTGGTTGGTTGGATGTGATTTCTGGTGTGGAACACTGTTAAATGGTGTAATGCAACGACTTTCTGCAGTGTTTTAAACTTATTTACTTGCATGATTAGAGTAGGAAACCCGTGTATTAAGTCACTGTAATCCTCAAGAGGCTTTGGAGATCTTTTATAAATTTACCGGCTTATGACGACAATTTCATACTAACTGTGATGAATAATACCGGTTTTACCACACGAAAGACCCGTTCCCACAAGCTTTCTACACAGTTCTACCAGGTCAGTGTGTTGCAGTATCATGTTAGCAGTACGTCAATTCCCTATCTACATCTTGAGTTACATATCCCAAGAAATGTTGTGAGATCCCCACAGACCCTTTTTCCTGATGTGAACAACTGCTCTACATTCTTCTGAGTGATCTGTTTCCTCTGACAAATGTTGTTGCTTCCTGCTTGCATTTCAAGTTAGATGGCTCGCCTTGTAGCCGCGCAAGGCAAACCAATCTAGTCTGCCCAAAGCCCGCTGAAAAATCTCAGTGTCATCTTTTGGCCAGCCCACCGGGACTAGTCCACAGCTGCTGGCTCAACTATCTTCGATACATCTATCCTCAGTCCCAACCCACCAGTCAGCTGCAATTATGGTTTGAAAATACTTTATTGTAAATTGTGCTTTAATTGATATTCAAAAGATATACACATAATTCAAATGGACGTCCTTCTTTAATTCAATTTGCACTTCTTTCATAACACCTAGGTAGATCCAAGCCTCCGACATCCACCCTTACACAACCAGCAGTTCATTCACTTGGCCCTTTCCCAACATGAAAAATCGTGGCGACATCGCGCAAATGTGGCAAGATCTCTGACGTCATATCTGACGTATTCGCCGCAGGTGGGACTTAGTGCCTGCTTCAGTTATTGCCTGCTGGTGCAAACACCACTATACCACACCGCCATCCTCCCTAGCCAAGCCCACACGACCAGGGACTAGGAAAGTTCACCCTACACTGGTTGCTCACCCACATCACATGTATAAATCTGATTAAATATCTTGGATTTATCAGAACTACAGGTGGTGACTTGTCTACAACAGATGCATGTTGTAGTTATACAGGTTGAGAAGTTATTCTATTTTTCAGCAAGTTCTTTTCTAAACTATTAAGGTTTTTCATTGTTAAAAATCATCTTTTCGAAAAAAAAAAAGCTGATGCTTAGGAGTTACTATCATGAGCAGTGGTGACTTTAGCTGAGCTGATTGTTGGGCAGAGGTCATCTTGGCTGAGATGGAGTTTTACATGACTTCTCCTATAAGGTCTCTCCCTAAATCATGATTTGATTGGTCGTACTTAGAAGTCCGTCGTATCACGAACGGAGAGAATCAAATCATGAAATTCTCTCCTTAACCCGAATCCTATTCTGCTATCGTTTACCCTTGAATTCACTGCTGCAAAGTTGTTCTTCGTAATGTCAAACACAAACTTGCAGAAGATAGATTAGGCAGATTTTATTTCTTTTTTTCAGAAGTGTTCCCGGTCCTTAACCAAAAGCATCTACAATAACTTGGGTATTTTAGCCTTTCCTCCTCTCTTCCAGCACTATCAATCTATAGCCAACTCTCCAACTTGTTGATTGTTTCTATTCAATTCAATTTTGAGTGATTTTGCGTCGAGTCTTCCTCCCCCATTTCCTCTGACTTAACATATGCTTACTCCTGTACTATGCTATCTTGGCACAAAGGCTTCCGAGTCTATGTGGGCAAAGCTTTTGGCACAAATGGCATACGTCCCCGAATCCAAAGGGAGAATGCCTTTGAACTAGCTACAATTTTTGCTCGCCTGTTTCTTCACTGTCTAAAAACCCAAAATCTCCTTATCTTTCGAAGCGCGCCTTAGTACAGGCAACCCCAAAGTAAGGTGACTGTTGTAACTCTTCCAACTATCGCCCCTTTATTCGCACATTACTCTCCCATTACTCTGCTGATCTAAAAAATCTTTGAAACTTTCCGTTGCTCTCACTTTTTCAAAAATTTGGAAGCCCGTTTCCTTCTTTCGTACTGCAAGATCTACCAGTGATGATCGCTCTTATGTGACACAAGTCCAGTGAGTCTCCCTCAGGGATTAGAGAAACTTTTGCCGTGGCCCTCGACATCTCTGTAGAATTTGGTTGTGTGTGGTATTAGGCTTTGCTATTCAAACTCCCTTCCTCTGTTTTTTTCTCTACTACTCCCTGGTATCTATAGTGTAGCTTTTCTGTTTAGCCAACTCATTACAGTAGTTGCTGATTGAACAACTTCTTTCTATCCCATACATAGTAGGAACACGCAGGGTTCTGTCCTATCGTCAATTCTAATCTTTCTCTTTGTATATGATCTATCTCCAACTTATGCTCCCTATACTCTCTTACACTGATGATTCCACTTTACACTTTTCAACTTACCTTCCCTCTCCTTTCTCATTGCTTATACTTAACAAAGTTTTTCCCTTAGTCTGGACTTGTGCAATATCTCGGACACAGTAAGCAGTAACCTGATTTAATCTTAACAGTTTTAAAATGCAATTTCTGCAGTTATCTCTTTCTGTGTCACTCATTTCCTGTTGTTCAATTTCAAACCACCACTATTCAACTCTGTGTTAACATAAACATGTTGGTCATAATCGTATCCTCCTATTTATCCTAGAAATTCCATTAACTCAGCATCACACTATCTCCTTCCTCAAAACTGGGTTGTTGTATAAGGTTTCATTCTACTTAGTACGGAATACAGTTCAGATATCTGGAGAGGTTCTTCTTTAACCTCTCTGTTAGTGGTGGTGGAATCAAAAACCTTCTGTCTCAATGGGTCTCAGGCATCATATGTCTGCCACAGTCCTTTTCCGTCCGCCGTCATGTTGCCATTCTCTTCTTATTTCACAGGCATTATTGCGACCACTTCCTCTTGTGGGGGCGATGTGCATACGTCACTGCCACGAAGGTTTGGATTTGAGGAAGGGGTGCAACTGATGCTTTCCATAGTTTTTGGACCACTAGACTGAGCAACATTTACACTACTGGGCCATTAGACTGAGCAACATGTGCACTGTTGGACAACTAGACTGAGCAACATGTGCGCTTTTAGGCCTCTAAAGTGAGCAACATGTGTACTGCTGGACCACTAGACTGAGCAACATGTACACTGTTGGAACTCTAGACTGAGCAACGTGTGCACTGTTGGACCACGAAGCACTATACAGTTCACTCCTGGAGCAACAGGCACTATAAGGAAACAAAACTCAAGGTCCCCTTGCCAAGTCTAGGAGCTGAAGCTTTTGATGCTAAAGGAAATGGCCACAGAAAGATATCTCAATGAACTGGGCAGGGATGACTGTATCCTCACACACAGAGGCTAACCTTTGACGGGGATTACCGTAACGTAAGAAATGGCGACCACATTATGTCGTGCGAGGTCCTTATCTCCTGCAACTCAAGAAGAACAAACCTAATCTCTCCAGCTTGCAACACGACCCACTTTATATTCCGGCTGCACGCCCCGTCGCGTAGATCAGCCAGCGGCGACGGGTTCACTTGCTGGCCTTGTGATGCGCATAGGAAGCTGGGTGGTGTTCGGTACATATTGGAAATGGTGGATCAACCCCAAGGATGCGAATTTGATATGCAATCGCTATCGAAGCCCCGTTTGCGGTGAATTATACTGTAGATACAATTTAGCACAAGGAAACAACAGCTGGGGTCACTTGAAACGCCTTGAGAATTATATTTAAATTTTGTCACGTAATGATGGCGACAGTCTGGTAACAATATTGGACCTGGCTTCATCTGCCACAAACAGGAAGTGGAGTAAAGCTCGTTATGGAACTTCTTGTTTATTCGGAGAACGTTTACCGGCGTCTGTGGTCAGGCAGGTCTCCAGCCCCACCCCAGAGGAGTGAACCATGGCCGCCCAGTTCAGGGACGGACCTCCTCGACAGGAGAAAAGTCCTGATCACTTCCAATCGATGGACCGGACCTTGTTCGCTGCGTTCGACTGCACGTGTGGCTACCGATCCGTCCATACTCACTACCCACCCACTAACCCAGACCTTCTTTCCAGCCTTAGACACACACACACACACACACACACACACACACACACACACACACACACACACACACACACACACGTACACATGCGAGCCTTAATGGTGTAGTTGTTAGCGTTCCTGACGATGAATCAGTGTTAGCCCACCTGAAATCGGATCCACATGGGTGCGGTAGTCAGCCCAGACCCAACGCTAGTGTTCTTCTCGCTCACACCAGAAATTTTGCAATAACCATTGGATTCACCGGGAGAATGAGCATTGGATGACGATTACGTCCTCGTTGCATGTTGATATACTTGAAATAATCATGGAAAATATCTCACAACGCTTTACCTAGCCGACAGCTAACCATGAAATACGAAACGAATAATGACACACTCTTCTTGAAATGTAATCATTCATATGTGAGGCAATGAAGTTTTACAACTCTTTCGATACAACGGTACGCCACCACTCCACTAAAGCAGAATCTGGACGATGGCAATGGCAGGGCATTCTATAACATTTTAGATCTAGCAGTTATCAATGAAGCAAATTGCAAGAACATCATTAACCGGACTACGACATATTGCATGTGAACGGAAAACTCCAGGAGAGTCTTATGATGCAAGCCTAGGACAAAAAGAATAACCGCAGTAATGGCTTTAGTGTAAAAAAAAAAGCAGCAACGAAGAAAGAACAACGTTAATGCCAAGTCTTTAAGTGAAAAGGAAATTAAACAACAGACATCTGTTCTGTATGTAAAAAAAAAAAAAATAACTGAGTGGCAGGTGAGCCATTAAAGATGTAGTACGCTCTACCTTAGCGCATTGCACCGACCACTGAACGGTGTAGTTAATTTTATCTACGTATTAGCGCATTGTTAACACAAGCGAATATCTTTCTTTTTTTCATAAAAAAGCCTCATATTGGTTTCAAGTGTTTCTTTTCATATTCTTCTGTGTGACTGAGTTTAAGAGAGTGTGTGAAAGGAAGAAGTGGAGAGTAAATGTGAATGAAAACAAAGTCATTAAGCTTAGCAGGGCAGACGGACAGGTTAGCTAAGGTGTGAGTCTGAATGGTGAAAATTTGGAGGGATTGGAGTGTATCAGATACCTTGGAGTTGACATAGCAGCGAATGGAACCATAATCCAGAAGTGTCATAGGGTGGGTGAGCGGGCGAAAGTTCTGGGGGCATTGAGAAAAGTATAGAAAGAGAGGACGTTGCCTGGGAGGGCGAAAATGGGTATACTTGAAGGCACAGTAATCACAACGATGTTATAAGGATGCGAGGCATGACTATACATAAGGATGTGCGAAGGAGGATGGATGTGTTGGAAATGAAATGTTTGAGGACAATTTGTGGTGTGAGGCATTTCGATCGAGTAGAATAATGAAAGAGTAAGAAAAAGAGGTGTGATAATAAGAAAGTGCGGTTGAGAGAGCTGAAGAAGGTGTGCTGAAATGGTTTGGACATATGGAGAGAATAGATGAAGAGAAATTGTCAGAAAGATGTACGTTTCAGAAGTAGGTGGAACAAGAAGAAAGGGGAAACAAAATTCTAGATGGAATGTTACAATTATGAATACTTTGAGTGATCGGAGCATTAAAGATGCGCACGGGATAGAGTGAAATGTGGTATACAGGGGTCGACGTGCTGTCAGTGGATCGAACTAGGCATGTGAAGCGGCCGAGATCCATGGAGCCTGGCAGTGGACAGGGGACAGTGCTTTCGGTGCATTACACATGATAGCTAGAAAATATATATATATATATATATATATATATATATATATATATATATATATATATATATATATATATATATATATATATATATATATATATATATATAGTTAATTAGAAGGCGTTGGTTAGGGCATTTAGTTGACCGTGCCGTCTCAACCGACGTACCATAAAGAAAAAGAAAGTCTCTGCCTCGGTGGGCAAGACAAGAACAACCAAGGATCTTGAGTCTGGGAGGCTGATGGAAGAATGCGTCGTGTGACGATAAATAACGGCTGGCGAGAGTTATCGTAATGGCAGCTTCGAGTGGAATTTACGAAAAAAAGAATAGCCGTCGACTGCCACGGTTCGCAGGGAGAATTCCCAAAGTGTAGGAGACATCATTCTCCACAACTTAGTTGGTATAATTTTATCAACTTTCTCCAGCGGACTTATATCCAACATATCTTGCTTCTGCTGTGATATTCTTTGCCTGGCCTTACAAAAATTTTGCTTCCTCTTCGTTTCAGTGTTCTGTCTATTGTAGGAATACAATTATCAAAGTTATATTGATTTTATATGAAATCAATGGAACAAATATACCACTTTATCGTGAGAAATTGTCAGTGTCATAGGAAAGTATGATGTGAAGTATTTATCATGTCCGTCTCATCATTAATGGATTACAAGAACACAGCACACTGCATACAGTATCCTCTCGACGAACCAAGCTTATTAGAACACTTCATACTGGCACAGAGCAAACTTTGCCCCTGTTTGTATATGGTTATAGATTCCCGATACCCAGGCCCGTTGAGTCTATAGGTAATCTTTTTTCTTATAGCTATGATGATATAATGTGAAAACTCTGACCGTATCCAATTTTTGCTCTATTTTTCCCCCGTTTTAAGCACTTGAGCACGACGGTGCTACCCTTGAGGAGGACAAAACGACCCTTGAGCACGATGGTGAAAGCCTTGAGCACAACGGTGCTGTTTGTGGGTATGATGGAAAAGTCTGGCCTCTGACCTGACTCTTAAGAGTCAGGGCAAAGGCTAGGTCTTCATAGCCATGTGTTGAACCATCGTACTTGATGGTCTTACATACCACTCAAAGGCTACACCATCATATTCAAGTTCTGTTAGTGATCAGGGTTCGTACCATCGAACTCAAGGGCCGTACCGTGGTACTCTATGGTCATGCTATAGTGTTGGAGGGTCGTTCCATGGTATTGAAGGAGTACAACATTGTACTCAGGTGTTGTACATTAGTAGTCAAGGATTGTATTATCATACTCAAGGGTAGTCCCGTTGCAGTCGAAGGTGATGGTGATCATGTCAAGGCAAACGCGTATACTTCAGTCTTTACATTCTTCATAACCAGAACAATATATTTCACTTTTTCGCCTTCTTAATATCTCCAATAAGAAATAGAGACCCAGTTCATAGCACGGGAACATCACACTGCAAGCCAGAGTGATACACTCACTTGATATACAGTTATTGTCTTCATAACTTTAACTTCTTCACTAAAGGATATCAGAGGCGTTGGAGGTGATGAGGTATAGGACAAAAAAGATGCCCAATAACATCTTTCTTATCTGTGTACTGTAATATATTCGCAAGATAGATACGGGAAAAAAAGCTATTATATCACCTGGCTTTGGATTATCTTCTTATAGATCAGTCATTAGTTATCACGTTCTGGATTTATATATGTGGTTCTAATAATTCAGTTGAACCTCCCAGCTACATAGTTGGCTAGATATTCGGTGATTTAAACCTATCGATCGCCAAGGTCAATAAAGTCATCAATGTGTACTTCATAAAAACAACTATTCTAACTATCTTGCATCTCTATTTATGATTTAAGACAATTACTATCCCGAATCCAGTGCTGCTTCTAAGGAATGAGTACGTTCGGCAATATATTGAAAGAAAAGTTGAAGATATATTTTCAGCAATAACTGAAAAGAAAGTAAATTGAACAGCAGGCCCTGATAAGTTTTCTCCAAGGACAATGAAAAAAGTGAGAAATGAGTCAGTTAAGTCTTTGACTGCGTTTTCGATAAGTCACTTGCTGTAGGGAAAGTTCCAAAGGATTAGAAGTTTGCCAATGCAACACGATATTCGGAAAAAGATAGGAAGACAGTACCCAGAAATTATCGTCCAATTAGCATAGCATAGTTAGTTGGAAAACTTTTGGATACCATCATTCAGGACAAAATTTGGAACCTTTAAGAGGGTCACCACTTAATAAACGATTTTGCATAGTTTTCGACGAAAATACTCATGCCGACAATTCTTCTTGATTTCTTTTATGATATAATGAAAATGTATGCTGAAAGTAAAGCAGTTGATGTCATCTACTTACATATCCAAAAATTACATTCGATCCAGTACCGCATCAAAGGTGACTGACAAAAGTTAGGTCAAGTGGTAGAGATGGGATTGTGCTTTGGTGGATAAGAAATTGGTTGATTAGCCTCAGAGAAAACGTACTTATTAGTGTTCAAGCCCAGAATGACTTCATGTGCTAAGTGGTGTGCCACAAGGATCAGTCTTGGGACAGGTTTTCTTTCCTAACACATAGTAATGATATTGATAATGCGCTGCTTTACAAGATTTCGAAATTCGCAGTCGTTACTAAGCTGGGAAATGAATCTTCATCCAAAACTGGACATCTGTTGCTTCAAACGGAAATACACAAACTGATGGTCTGGACCCACAAGTGGAAAATGAAATTTGATATCAATGAGTGCAACGTTTAACAACTGGTAGTGGAAATGAGAAGGTAAGATATAGTATGAATTCTGTTGAGCTACGAAAATTAATCATGAGAAAGACTTGGAAGCCATAATATCTAGTGATCTAAAGCTGAGTGAGTAGTGCAAAGAAGTAATAAAAACGGCGATCAAAATTCATGGATTCGAAGTGAAGCCTAAGGAAATCAGCCGCATTCTTTATAATTCATTGGTACGTTCCTATCCTGATTATCATTATTAAGTTTTGATCATCCTAGTCGAAAAAAAAAAAACCGTAGACAAAATGGACAGAGCACAACATCGAGTTATCTAGATCATACCCGGACTGAGAAACGAATAAAGTAATCGTCAGAGAAGCACATTCCAGTTTCTATACTGACGTGTAAGACGTATTTAATTTGTAAAATTCAAATCATATTTACTTGTAAACCTAAGATTTTGAATGATAAATGTCTCGAAAGAAGATCAGTTATGAAGGGAATATGGCCATCTTAGTTCGTTTGCATGAATGCCATATTGAACAGTGACAAGAAAGCATGATGAAGCGATAGCGTTTCCGACCGTGACTTAATCTGGCTCGTTAGGGTTCGAATCCTGTGCACAGCAGTCGGCGCAAACCTAACCCGTGTTTATTTTCCTGTCGGGGCTGGTTTATAAATGGGTATCTGATATAAGCAGGTGTACATGTGTGCAAGGTTAAGAGACGGGGCAACAAGAGTGTAATTCTCTCCCCTTGATACACAACTCGTTGTCAAGCAAACTCATGTGCATACACACTCAACAAAAATTGAAGCAGAAAAAACAGACATAAACACGTACATGAATACAGCGTTACTTCGAAAAAAACTCAAATACAGCCATAAAAACAGCATCAACCCAGTGCTGGAGAGACGCAATCATAGTGCGAAAGTTGGTCACAGCAACACTTACGAATATTGAATATACCATGAGGGTTCTCCCTCAAAGATAAGCTGAGGAAGTCGCAGTGAGGACAAACTTTGTGCATACTTTTCAAGGACAAAAAACTTTGCTTACATATCTGAGACTCGAAATCAAGTTCACATGCTGAAGTGTTACTGGGAATACAAATGGGAGTTTTCCCTGCTACCGGGTTTCAATAAGATGATCATAATTACTGTGGTGATTTAGCAGTGCCCGGGAGAGACGCATTAAACCCTGTTACTTCTTCTTTCTCGGGCCGTTATTCTTTCCCCTAACAATCTAACTGATCGCACTCTTTACGGGGTTTTGTGTACAATATTTCAAGTAAAGCTTGTGATCAGTTACACAGGTCAAACTGGTAAGGTTCTTGATATCAGGATTAAGCAACATAAGACTAGTGTTAGGCTCAATCAAGTATCTAATGGACTATTTGTCCAACTCAGAGACTTTGGTCATCAAATGGACTGGAGCAATACTAAGGCTATCACATATAATAACTGAGTCACGGATAGAAATATTGTTGAATCGTCTCTCATTAAACATAGAGATATTGATTTGAAATAATATGTTGGTGTCTATAAATTGGAAAACTTTATAAGTGAAAATTATTGTGAATATGTTTCTCAGAAATCATAGGTTAACCTGAGTTTGTAACTTAAGAAAGGTGAGGTCGTCGAGGGTGACCTGTGCCCTAATGCCTTCACCTGCTTCATAATTCATTCGCCGGCTCCACCCAGTGGCGGATGGTATATCATATTCTGTTTTTGTTTTTTGAACAGTCGCCTGGAGCAAAGGGATCAGATCTTCTACAAATGATATGTGATGATGATGATGATGATGATGATGATGATAACGCTAACAGAACTTAAGGAATTGGCATGAAGTTACTGACCTACACAATGTAAGATGATTCATTGTTCTTCATTGGTCAGCGTATGATGATAACAGGCAATTACAGGCACTAGACAGGTCAAGGATAGTGATATCTAACAAAGAAACGCGTTCAGTGACCAAACAATTTTCTATTAAACAACGATTTCCAAAGCGAAGTCATGATATATTTGAAACACGATATTTGTAGAATGACAATATCAGTCAAATCTGGTAAAGCTTATATGATAAATAAAGAGATGAAGAAAGGATCTAAAAATTTAATGGTTTGAAAATAAAAGATGTTCAAAATGAAGATAATTTAGAAAATCTAAAGTCTACACGAACTCATCAAAGCTTTGAAACTCTCTACCGTTTCATATTTTTCTCAATAACTATGACCTGACACATTTCAAAAAGCATGTTTTTTTCATTTCCTCAAACATTCGTAGATACTTTTCTTTGTCTTTTTTCATCCGTCATTAACCTCTATATATATCGATTAAGGCCAGGCCTTGATGTGAACTTTTTCCCGTGACTGAAACCTCCAACGAAAAAAAAAAGTAAAAAAGAAAAATAAAGAAAAATATACATAATCAATCCACCTCACAATATACCTCTCCTATCCCTGTTTTGCACTACAAATGATATTTCCGTAACAGCATGGACAATAACAAGCAGCAGAGCATAAGAGACGAACAATGAAGTGTAAGTGTAACCCGTTATTGGCATCTATGAAGACAATAACGAGAAACTTTTCTGTTGCAAAATATAGAAAAATGATAACTGGTCGTGCTCCATTTCTACCATTAGAAATGATCAACTTATACAATTGTGTGTTTGTGTGTGTGTGTGTGTGTGTGTGTGTGTGTGTGTGTGTGTGTGTGTGTGTGTGTGTGTGTGTGTGTGTGTGTGTGTGTGTGTGTGTGTGTGTGTACTTCCAGTAAAACGTTCTAAGATGATCTCATCTAAATGAAAGAGGTGATGCGAAAGAAAATGTCAAAATTATTCCAATAAAACGTTCTAAGATGATCTCACCTAAATGAAAGAGGTGATGCGAAAAAAAAAATATCAAAATTATTCCAATAACACAGAAAGAGAACACTTTTGATTGGTGTCAGATGAGCAACGAGAGGACCCGACCTGTAGGCTTGCGACTCAGAGGTCAAACGACCTTTTGTAATGCCTTACGTCCGATCATTCCTGCACACGTTCATGACGCCACAAGGGGACATCAGAGGACACCACCAGATGGGCAGGTGGGATCCATTCGGCAAACTGTCGATCTGGTACAATACAGTGTTCTATGAGCTCCCCGCCGATGAAGATGTCGATAGCGTTGACGATGCCAATGAGAGTGATAACACAACGATAGCCAGCACAAGGACGCAAGTATATCGACCGTTCCTTACCCGTTTTGCTGTGTCTATGTCTTCCCGATGTGGGAGGGAGAGAGAGAGAGAGAGAGAGAGAGAGAGAGAGAGAGAGAGAGAGAGATTTTGTGTAGCTTTTCTTTTCTTCTTTCTCTATTCAACAATCATATCCAGATCTATGAATGCCATATGCATATCCTTCTTTTTCTTGATAAACTTTTTACACAAATTCTTCAAAGCAAACAGCCAGATTCATACATTCGCTTCCCCTCCTGAAATCACACTGTTTCTCCCTCGTCTGATGCTCTGTACATACCACACATCCCCTCAATCACCACTATCCCATACTACACACCAGTTACACGCTACAAACTCATACCTCTGTAATGCAAAACATTACCTTCCTCCCTCTTTCCTTCATGCAACAACACTACACGCACTCCCACCAATCCTGAGGTGCCTCATCTTGAGCCATACATACTCTGATAATCGTAACTAACCAGCCATCAGCATTATGACCCTCTTTCTTGAGGAATTCAAGTGCAGTCCCAACCACTCGAGTCACTTTGTCACTCTTCCGAAGGACTTCGAAGGAGCAGGTTGCATGTACTTTGTCATGTAGTCGGTCTTTACCGTTGAGTGCTCCTGAAGCAACACGGTAGACACATGGAAGATCAGGTAACAATGTATCTTTTACATGATAGTGGCGTGGTCTTTGAGCACATCCTTAAGGATCAAGTCAAAGGTCACTTCATCCATTATCCATTGTGCTCTGAAGGTTAAATTTTCCTCAAGTAAAGGTTTCATTGCAAACTCCGAAAACCATAGATACATACTTGTGTTTCAGACCAACGGAAGAGATTATTGGATATACAAGACTAAGAGACTGCCGGAAGCTTCAACCAATCAGCCCAGTGAGCAGTACTTAAGTTGCGGTTTTTGAACGACCTGGTAAATAATACCGATTAACTGTAGTGTTTCTTGGATCAGATGCCTCAGTCTATCTTGATAAAGATTACTAACGTCAGTACAAGGTCAGTACAAGATGAGATTTAGAGTTTTCTTGTTTAGAACATCGATGAAACTTTTTTTTCTCTTATTTTTTTGATATTCTTCATAGATTGACTTATATTTTCTTGTTAAAACCCGTACTAGATTTAATCAATTTATCAAGAGCAAAAGCTGTCTGATATTGATAATATTTTATCCCTGATGTATGTCTTAGACCTGATGTATATGTCATCTCTCTCATGTATATGAATGATGAAACTATATCACCTTTTATCAATGCGTACTTTATTCTTGCAAGAGTTCTTAACTGACTTCTAAATTTACCATAAGGTAAACATATTGTTAAGAGTTGATAAAAATGATAAATATAGATATAAAAACTAGAAATAGGGAAGCAGCAAGATAAGGGATCAGGTAAAGGTGAAATGGAGATAGGGACAGAGGGAGGGGAGATTCAAAGATAGAGGGGAGATGAGGTGAGTGAGAGGTGAGGGGAATGGTAGAAATAGAGGGGAGATAAGGAGAGGGACAAGAGTTACAGTGAAAAGAGAAGTAATGGGAGAGGGAGAAGTGAGAAGGGCAGGAGGGGAACAGGGAGGGGGAATGAAAATAGAATATGGAAAAGTAAGATAACAGAAGACGTGACAGTCTTTGGTAAGGTTATCTACTGGAGGACAGAATTAGTACCCTAAATTTATATTCTAGATAGATGGCGACAGGATATTGATGGAAGTAGCGCTTCCTAACCCACCACCCCCACTGTGGTAGGAAAATAGTTATACAGAGCCGTAGAGATGGAATATAATGGCAATCCATTATTATTAAAGACGATGAATGGAATATGCATTCTCATCTCATTGCAAATGTTAGTTATCTTGCTTGGGCACGTTAACTGTCAGCTCTAGGGAAAATAAACGATAGAATAGGCACATATGATAATGTTATGATCTCTTTGGTTCCAACCGGTGGATGTGGCCAGTTTCCTGAGCTCTGCAGGAGCCTCCTCAGGACAAATGACAAATGGAACTCCTGGGCCTTGAAAATATGGATGATCTCGAGCAAGCTTAAGACGGATCATATGCTTCCTATTCGCTGACAGTCGGTTTTCAAAAATCATTTGTCTAGCAGTGCTCTTAAAGTAGTGATAGTCTTCCATTTAACGACATATGATGGTAGTTTATTCCAGTGTTCTGTGACTCTACCACCGAGTATACCTCTGTCCACATTTGCATTTCATCTGTCCTTTAGATTCAAGCCATTATCTTTGGCTGTTGTATCTCAGTCTAACTTGAAAAAGAAATTAGTCATATTATTGATACTAACTAGAGATTTGAAAGCACGGCAGTCTCTTCGATGTATGATTTATTCTCCTTAACGTTTTCTTAGACTTATATGTTGCTTCATAAGGTTTATTGCCGAGTGAGAGAATCTAGGTCTTTAGCTTCCCTTATATTCTTCATTTGTGACAAAGTTTGGTGAACCAGAATTAAGAGCTAAATTCTGCTTTTTTCCTGATTAGAGCGGTGAAAAGAGTTCGTATTGTATATCATGTTTTCATATTCATGTATTTGTTTTTGACACCTAACACTCTGCTTGATTTATTATATACACCAAAGCATTTTATTTTGTATGTGTGTGTGTGAGTATTTTAGGCCACAACTGATTACCTTTTCTTCTGCCTCCAACGTTAGCTTACTAGATACTTCATATCCGTGTCTAATATTTCTGTCACAATTGTGGATTTCATTGCATTTGTTTATATCAAAATCCAAGCTTCTCACTACCACATCAGTTCATCCAAGCCTCCATGAACCATTAAACAAATGCCTTATACGATATTTTCTTATCGCTGACAAATTCTGGAAATACGAATGACTATAGTCGTGAGTCCCTGTTCTACATCTTTGATATTAGTAACAAAAGGAATTAAGCCTGGAACCAAGGCTTGTAGTACCCAACTTGTCACGCTATGCCAAGCAGATGTTTTGCTGTTTAACATTATTCTGTTCTGTATATGCAAACGCCCTATATCTACGCACATAAATGACTTCCCTAGGAATGTGGGTCAGTCTTGACAAGCAATCGTTTATGAGATTATTTGTGGAAAGATTTTTGAAATTGTATTATATATATATATATATATATATATATATATATATATATATATATATATATATATATATATATATATATATATATATATATATATATATATATATATATATGTATACAGAACCTTCACTTCACCGTGTAGAGATATATACGACAAACGGTACTGGAAAGAGAAATTTAAAACGGTGAGTACTTTCGTTTATTACATCCTCGGATATTGAAAATCTAAGGAATTCAGTATTTCTATTTTCTGATGTCTTGAACAGAATATAAAGCTTGAATACATGTGAGTGACAAACTATAGATCGACGACTAGATATAACAAGGACTGACATTCCCTGTCCTGCCTGTGGGCTCTGCCCTCCATCTCTGGCTTTCAATAGAGCGGACACAGCGAAGAGCGCTGCCCGTGCACTTCCCTTATTTTCATCCCATAAAAGTTTTTCGAATTACTCTCAGAATCTTTACCGAAATATACAATTTCTGTGATGGTGATGGCCTGGCAAACCTATTCATATATTTTCTTCTGGTTTGTACGCCTCTTCTATAGTTTCCATAGTCCGTTTCTGCTCACGAAGAGAGCGTCCAGTCTGACCGCGGGGGGATGCGGGATTATACCTTGCTCAAAGTATTTAGTTATAAGAATAATTCAGTGACATATATATACTTATACATGCAGAACATATGAGGCATATTTAGAGCAATCTCTTGCTGTTCTCGAACGTTTTCTATGACGGTCATACTGAAAAAGGTGTGCGTGCATGTGTACACTAGTTGTATTTCGTAGCGAAGCGAAATGTATTTTGTGGATCTTTATGTATCTGTATAGAGGTGACGATAAAAGTGGCCTACTCGCTATGTAAATTTAGTTCTAAAAACAGGCGGGGGTTACTTCAAGAAAGTCGTAGTTGGAGAAAAGTTTCGTACAAGCTGTCACCGACATATCATATATGAAGCAATTTTCAACACTGCTTTTAATGTTAGTCACAACGGTAATGGTGAAAGAGAGGGAGATATCTTAAATAAAAGTGTGGTTGAATAGAAAAAGAAACTCGTGTACCAGAGATTAACGAATGGGAATTGCCTAGAACTACGTAAAAATGGAGAAACCGCAAACTACTCCCCATATCCACCTCACCGTTCACTTGATAATTGTCACCCCTTCATTATGCTCTCTACTCTCACATTTTCAGCCCTCGTACCACCACTCTGGTCGTCAGTGCTCACACCACCCTTATCACTCACGCGACTCTTAGTTCACACATTGCTTTCATTTCGCACATCACCTTCATCTTTTGCTCCACTGTCATATCCCAGATGTCCCACAGCTCCCACATCTTCCCCACCTACCACAAGACTATCACTGTCCGCATATCATTACCTTTCACTCTTTTCTCCCTCCCACAACTCTACTTGAACACTATCCTCACTTTCTCTGTCGTCTGATCTATCTCCCTCACCATTCTCACTTTTCATATCATGTTCAGTTCATATACTATCTATACCCCCGGCATCACATTAGCCATCATTATATCCTACGCCAGTATCACTCTCAGCGCCATCCTCATCTCCAGCACTAGTTTCATAACATCCTCATCTCCTACACCAATCTCACTCTACTCATCATCCCCGTCCCCCGCACAACACTCACCTCTCACGCTAATTTGCTCTCCTCCACCACACACTCCCACATCAGCTTTAAATTAGCAGTGTCTTCCACGTCTCTATGTTCAAGTAATTCACAATTACGCTCTGTTACCACACAGGTCTTCTACATTTTTTATTCATGCTGCTTTTTTTTATCCGTGGTGAATTTCTTCATCTGTTTTCCATTATCGTCCGTAAAGCTTTGTGTGGTGGGCCTTTGTTCAGTTGTCATGTACCTCAAAATTGCTATGACTATTGTCACATAACTTCTCAGGACGAAGACGAGGTTTAACGACCAAGGATCTGAAAAGAGATCCCTTGTTATGTGAAGGAGTTATGGGCAACGGCTCGGGAACCATCAGAAGTTTCTGTTTTCTTAAGCGTAGTGGATAGAATTAGTTGTTATGTGTACGAATGAATGCGTCCACATCAATCCTGGCTTTGGATAGGAAGCTGTGGTTTCGGGGCAATACGTATGATAGCTTGAGAATGGATGTGAGTGGGTGCGGCATTCCTTCGACTGTTCCTGGTGATACCTCGCTAAAGCGGGAAACGGCGATCAAGTGTGTGTGTGTGTGTGTGTGTGTGTGTGTGTGTGTGTGTGTGTGTGTGTGTGTGTGTGTGTGTGTACAACCCAGAAAGAAAAGAAAGTAAGTACATATTATCACATATCTCTGAATCACGGAGTGGAAAAAGGTAGGGAACCACCACGTACTGCCAGTTGTCTAGTGTTCAGCTAAAGAACTTCCCGTGTCACCTTAAGTGCGGATCACCAGACTTCGTGGATGGCATCTTCTTTTCCATAGCGTAAAGCGTAATCTCCTAGTGACAACAGTACTACCCTCGACAGTACGACTTTCAAGGATGCCGTCAATGAACTAGGGTCATAACGTCGGGTTCTTGGGTCGTACCATGTCGCTCAAGAGTGGTACCGTCTGTTAAGTGCTTGCTCACTCGGGCTCCAGGGTCGTACCTTAGCGCTCAAAGGGTCGTTCTGTCGTGCCCCTGGGGGGAGGAGGGACTGTGTGACACACGCTGTAGGCCCAGGAGACCAGACGTCAGACGTCAAGACGGGCAGGGAATACTCTTATCTTTTAATTTGACCGACGAAAATAGTATCGCCATTACGATAATGATCTCACGATTCTTGCTTTAGCTCTTAATTACAGGCAGTGGCGTTGGTCCCGAGACCAAGTGTAAAGAGTCTTACATTTCGAATGGTAAATAACCTTTGTCTCGTTTTTTACTATACATATGTGTCAAAAAAGAAAAAGGTTTTTCCATGTGTGTGTGTGTGTGTGTGTGTGTGTGTGTGGTGAAGCGTCTGGGGTAAACCATTGAAAGTTTTGTGGGGCCTGGATGTGGAAAGGGAGCTGTGGTTTTGGTGCATTACACATAACAGCTAAAGACTGAGTGTGAAAGAATGTGGCTTTTGTTGTCTCTTCCTAGCGATACCTCGCGCACGCGCGGGGGAGGGTGGTCCCATTTCATGTGTGGTGGGGTAGCGACGAGAATGGATGAAGGCAGCAAGTATGAATATGTACATGTTTATATATTTGAATGTGTCTGTGTATGTATATGTATGTATACGTTGAAATGTATAGGTATGCATATGTGCGTGTGTGGGCGTTTATGTATATACATGTGTCTGTGGGTGGGTTGGGCCATTCTTTCATCTGTTTCTTTGCGCTACTTCGCTAACGTAGGAGACAGCAACTAAGTGTAATAAAAAGTAAATGATGTATATATATATATATATATATATATATATATATATATCCCCCTATCCCTGGGGATAGGGGAGAAAGAATACTTCCCACGTATTCCCTGCGTGTCGTAGAAGGCGACTAAAAGGGAAGGGAGCGGGGGGCTGGAAATCCTCCCCTCTCGTTTTTTTTTTCTTTTTTTTTAATTTTCCAAAAGAAGGAACAGAGAAGAGGGCCAGGTGAGGATATTTCCTCAAAGGCCCAGTCCTCTGTTCTTAACGCTACCTCGCTGTCGCGGGAAATGGCGGATAGTATAAAAAAAAAAATATATATATATATATATATATATATATATATATATATATATATATATATATATATATATATATATATATTGTCCTTGAGGATAGGGGAGAAAGAATACTTCCCACGTATTCCCTGCGTGTCGTAGATGGCGACTAAAAGGGGAGGGAGCGGGCGGTTGGGATCCTCCCCTTTCGTTTTTAATTTCAGAAGAAGGAACAGAGAAGGGGACCAAGTAAGGGTTTTCCTCAAAGGCTCAGTCCTCTGTTCTTACCGCTACCTCGCTAACGCGAGAAATGGCGAATAGTATGAAAAAAAGAAAGAAAAAAAAAGAAAATATATATATATATATATATATATATATATATATATATATATATATATATATATATATATATATATATATATATAACCCTAGACCATTACGTGGCTCGCCTACCACAGAGTACGTATCAACTCTTAGTGTTGATGACTCCCAGTGTTATACTACCACCCGTCGGAAAGCTTGGCATGGACCGGGCGACTTGAAACATTATGAGAGAGAGAGAGAGAGAGAGAGAGAGAGAGAGAGAGAGAGAGAGAGAGAGAGAGAGAGAGAGAGAGAGAGAGAGAGAGAGAGAGAGAGAGAGAGAGAGACTGGGTGCGGTACCACGAGCGACTCGAAAGCCTGGAAAGTAATTTGTTAAGTGGACTGAGTGTGGTCCTCTACCCTCACTTCCTGTTTCCGAATATTCTTGGAGGCCAACAATCAGCTGATTGTGGCCAAAATTTACGAAACTTCCCCTGGTAATCTATATCGGAAGTCTGGCTTTAGGTTGACTTTCCGGAGTGCATACTTTACGGAAAAAGATAAGGAAGTCAGAGCTTAAATGGACAGAAAAAAAGATATATGACATTCGTGTCCTTTCATAGCTGTTTGGTATCGAGAGTGATATGGTTGACATACTCATTCTGGCTCACGACGATGGCTGGGGGCTTCAAGGTATGAACAGACGTTATATAGAAGCATGAAGGTGTGGATCTTGCCAGCGGTTAATGCTTTTGAGTCAACTTGTCTCAGAACCTTGAAGATGACTGGGTGAAGCCTTGTATGAATCGTAGCGTGGCTGCCGCCCACCTTGTTATGATAGATCAGTGGTGTGGTCGCTCCTCTAATCATTCATCTGTGTGACGGAAATTGATAACCATCACGGTACCAAAGACCTGCTTTAAAGTGGTAGGAATGCCAGATATGGCTAAAAAGCACCATAAGAACGTTCTTACGACGCAGTACCTACCAGAAAACAATACTTTTTCAGTCTCCTTATGATGAACCATGTCTGACACCGGCCACCAATGCTGACCGTGATGGCCTGTGCTAGACACAAAGATGAGACAGGTCACCACTGGGTAGGAGTTTGAGAGGGGTGGTCCGTGCCGTAAGTGGGGAATTGGGGAGGGGAGGCCCTGCAGGAGGTGAGGTTTGGTGATAGGAGGGCCTTGCAAGGAGGGTATCGGGAGAGAAGAGGGCCATTGAGGGGAAAGGGGTGTTGGGAGGTTGGAAAGCGCCATGCAGGGGGTTGTAGGGGCTGTAGGGAGGGGAGGGGAATTGTAGAGGTGGGGATCGCGTGAGTGGGGGGAGTTCGGTGGAAGGAAAGGCAGAGCAAGTGATAGGGGTCAGGAGTGGGGGCTGCGTAAGTGGGGCTTGAGTAGGGAAGGACGTGATTGCGTGCGGGTCCTGAGATAGGATGGCCGTGCAGGAGCTGGGGGTCGGACAGTGTGGTGCAGAGGAAGGGGGTTCATACAGTGGTGGAAGTGTTTGCGTGGACCGTATCAGGCCACGAAAGAGCCAAAAATGATCGAGGCTACGCAATTAAGTTCGAGACCGAATAAGCTGGTCACACTACAGCTCAAATGCAAGGTTAATGTTCCCTGAGTAATCGTGCCCTGACCAAACATATCATGAAGTAACCTAATACAACCTGAGAACCAGAGTGAAGGCTCACCCAAGCCATGTCTGTTGCTGCAGATACAAATAACAGACCTCAAAATCTCAGATCAATAAGCAGATTCTATTGCGGCGAGTCTTGCCAAATTATGAGCACATCTTGAAGAAGACTAACAAAAGAAACTGATGTACTGCCATACCTCTGCTGCCCAGCACTCTCAATCCCATCAATCCGTATCATTCATGTTTTATGGTGATTTTATGTCTGATGCGATGCATCATTCGTCGCTGGGGTCCTACAAGACGGATTTACTTGGTAGAGACGCCATAAACTTGGCCCATGAACCGGGAGGCAGGGGAGGAAGGAGAGAGAGAGAGAGAGAGAGAGAGAGAGAGAGAGAGAGAGAGAGAGAGAGAGAGAGAGAGAGAGAGAGAGAGAGAGAGAGACAGACAGACAGACAGACAGACAGACAGTCAGAAAAAAAGATAAGAAACAAGTAACAGAGGCGGTACTGTCATATGAAAAAGTAACTATCTGAGGATATTCAATGTTTCTTGTTTAAACCGTCTAGCTAACCATCTTGATTATTCTTGAATTACCAACTCTTTGTTTTTTGTATGTAGATGACGAGGTGGGGCTTTATGGCATTATGAGGCACCTGATACCGGTATTCAGTTACCTTAACTGCAAAAACTTATTTCCCTAAATTGGCATGAAACTGTATTACCTATAAGACTGAACCAATCCTCTCTGGCTGCAGGATCTTGCTGTGCTTCGAACGGTATATCTGTGTTGAAATCGTCAGATACTTCGAGTATAAAGATTTATTACTTCACCGCGGAGCATTAGTTTCTGTAGCGAGATTAGCTGTTTCCTTTTTATAGCAATAGACATGACTTGGGCCAAAAGATGCCTAATTGCGGCCATCTCGGAGGAAAGGAGAGTTCAGGAACGTGAAGAAGAGAGTGAAAACATTAATTGAAGTCCCTTGGGTCTTCGAAGACCTGGCTCTTAAAAGTAGAAAATTTGCAGGGAGCAGGAAGACAAAAGGAGGAAGAAAATACAACTGCTTCGCTGTATAAGGAAAGGAGAACGTATCATAATGGTCAAGGAGTGACCAGTCTCCATCCGCGGGCCCAAACCATAATGGTTGAGACACTACAGAACAGCTCATGAATATAGTAGCTAGTATGACACTACAGAACACAAGTGACTGCCTCTATTACGCTGATGGACAAGGAAGATTGAGGGGAGGTCAAGCTTGACGAGGAGGATTGTATCAGACTATACTCTAAATGATAGAAAATCAAATACCAAAGCAATCCAGACATGGATGTATCACCCCACAAAATTTGTCGAAGAAAAAAATCATGAATGGTAAGATATGTTTTAATGGTATTTGATTAAGATAACAGGTACATATCCTTTGCACAGATATGAAACATTCTGAGCAAATTTATCTATCATTAGCTCAAGGTTTTTCTCTTTTTATATTCTAATGTAGCATTAAACTTCATTTCCCACCACTTTCACACGTTCCATGGGAGAGTTTGACCCTGGACGACACGAACTGGATGCGAAAAACTCATTAGGCTGTAGTGGGTTCCTGGGTGCATAGAGTTCACATGCTGATAGATCAGGGGATTCCATTTAGTTCCTCACGTCTAACGTTCGCATTATCATCAAACTTATAACTGTGATCGTCTTACGGTGCAAATTCTTGGTGGCATCTCTAGTCAACATTAAGTCAACTGTTTTGTCTCTGCTCAGGAACTATTCTCTCTTAACAGTCACCAAGAGTCGATAATGGAGATTTAGACAAGCCAAGACTAAGCGGTGATCGACGTAAAGTGCAAACATTAGGAGCAATGGTGTTAAGGTTATATGGGACGACTTTAACTAGCATCAAACACTCCAGTTACGGGCATCGGTTCCCATCGAAATGGAGCCTCCAATATAAAAGAAAACAAAAGAATCGAGTTTTAGCTTCTGGTGAAGCGGATACAAAGGGACAGCTTGCTGCTATTAAGACAAGAAAGTGATAGGAAAGAGTTCTAAGGGAGAGGAAGCAGAAATCATAACAGAAAGTTGACTCAATAGTGAGACTGTTTACATATCAAGTATGTAAGAGACAACAAGTTAACACGTACCAGTGTGTCACAACATTGTCGACACATCACACTACCTTAGCAACGCACTGAGTGTCTGTATGAGCTTGATATTCTAAGAATTGTCTTTCCATCCTTATAAAACATGTCATGACTGTGATTTAACTTAGATTGTCAAAATTTTCTGCCGATGGTATGTATTTCGTCAAATCCTCAGAACACCAATCTCGAAATACCCTACTGATCCTGAATTCTATGAGCACATATTAAGGTTATTTTCTCGCGATATACATATACTCGATGATATTCATAAAAGAAGAGGCAGTCTTGTATACTCCCATTACAACTGAAATTAACCTTTGGAAGTGTCATTTTCATTCGACTGCGCGGGAGATAAAGTATTTAAATCAGTGACCCCATTTGCATATAAATTGCTAATTACAATTGCCCTTGTATTAAATCTCGTTTGTTAACTGATTCCTTTTTGATTGCCCTCAAGATTTCTCAAAAGATGTCACGTGTCTTCTCATTATTCACACACAGCATCCTTCTGGCCCAGAGATGTTTATGAGGTGTTTATGAACTACTATATATGGTATTCTCAACAGTCTCATGCTCCCAATAAGCTGTTAGCAATTCTGATCATCATATGGCACAGTCTCAATCAGTAAGTACTACACAAACAGTATACACATTGGTTAGCTGTAAATATCATAACAGTATTGCTGTAAGTCGTCCCAAAATGAAATGAACATTTCGTTGAATATTTGAATGCTGAATAATCTGCTATGTATAGGATTTAGTTCGTTCTAGATTAGAATAACGATGAGTTGTTAAATTACTGAATCCTCAGCTGAAGCAATGAAAATACCATTTACCAAGTGATGTTAGAGATTACTGCCATAAAGTAAAATTCAGTATAAAGCAGTGAGAATATAAGCAAGACGCAGAGGAGAGGAGAGAAAAAAAAAGAGACTTGGTGGCTGAATCACATATCAGGCTGTCAAGAAAAGCAAGTGAGCGTTAGTGAAAAAAAAAATATTTTACAAGACAAAAGATCATGAAAACCGAGAAACGAAAAGCAAAATAGAAATAAGGAACTCTGAATCGTATATTTGCATAAAGGTCTTTTATGATGATGGAGTGAATGATTTAGAGGAGATAAAGTAAACCAGTGAGGTAGACGATAGCCAACTGACGTCAGATCTGTACAGAATGTGTAATAGTAGGAATTTTTCTTTTCATCAGTCATATTAGGCTAATCTTTTCATAGATCTCGAATGAGGCGAAACACGTTTTCTTCAACAGGATTGCTAACACATAGAATGAATTGCCCCTCCACATTCAAAGTGGTAATTTGCAATTTATTTTCTTTGAATTATCTGCATGTCTTCTAACTTTTACCACACTAATCTATGAGTTTCTGACATCTTCCACTATCACAAACAGCCTCAACAGGACCCAGTGGTTGATGACATCAAGAGAGAGGCGTGCCAGGGATCTGGTTAGATGTATTATGTATGTACATTAATGAAAAATAAAGAGAAGACAATAATGAACAAGGAATTTTGCCGTCACTGTATAGTAGTTGAATTACAATCTAAAGATGTAATTATGGCATGTTACGTTACAAACTCGATAATATTCCGTAAGTAATGTAAGGTACAGTACAAGAGAGAGTGGTAACTAAGATAACGTGCATTACAAAGTGATAACTGAGATGAATGAGTTGGAAAAACTGGGTGGAAAATGAAGAGGACAATGAGAGGTCGGGCAAGGTGCAATTAGGAAGTGATGCATTTGTGTTGCGCTGATATCTATAATGTGAAATGATAGCCTCATGTAATGCTAGAAAAACAGTATATATATATATATATATATATATATATATATATATATATATATATATATATATATATATATATATACAACGCTAAGGTATATGAATACGAACATAGTGCATATGGGCCAGGCTAATAGGCAGGCCCATAGCCTAACGGTTAGCATTTCCGCCTATTGCACAGGGGTCCCGGGTTCGATCCTGGCTGTTGGAGGTTTGTATGTTCTATGAAGGTGCACGTTTCTATGCACTATGTTCGTATTCATATACCTCCGCGTTGTACAGTTAGGTTCGGTAAAATGCTATCAGCTGGTTATGTGCGCCTGATGGGAAATGACTGGTGTAGACCTCGTTGCTCACCAACGTGAGACGAAGGGTATTCGAGTACATAGTATTTGAATAGTTATTTCCTATTCGCCAGGCCCATAGCCTAGCGGTTAGCATTCCCGCCTCTTGCGCTGGGGTCCCGGGTTTGATCCTGGCTGTTGGAGGTTTGTATGTTCTATGAAGGTGCACGTTTCTATGCACTATGTTCGTATATATATATATGTATATGTATGTGTGTGTGTGTGTGTGTGCGTACGTGTCTTGTCGAGAAGAGTGCACGCTGAGTGTGGAGAAAGTGTGTAGTATTCAGGGTAGGTGAGTGTGGGTATTGCTGAAATGAGAGCGCGGGGTGAGTGTGGTGAGAGTGTGCTGTGTGGTTTTGATTTGGTTGGGAGGGGAGTGTGGGCTTTGTGTGTTGATGTGGTGAGGAAAGGGTGTAGTAGAATATTCTTGTTGTGTGGCAGGGAGAGGGGTATGGGCTATGTGTAGTGCAATGTGGTAGTTGATAGTGATGCTGGCTGTATGAAGGGTGGTGTAGTGGGAAAATAGATTTGCTACAAGACCGCATGAACAGAGTAGGGTACATGTCAGAACAAACAGAGGAATACAGGGATTAAGGTCGAAGCTGTTGTGAGACAGACACGTGTAATGTCTGTCTATATTGTTGCATAATGTCTTCACTGATGGAACTGTGAGAGAATGACTCGCTCGTTCAGCAGGGAACGGAGTGGGTCTGGAGGAGATGGAGGCTCGGTGTTTTGTTAAACTGGAGGACATGGTTATAATGGATGCATCAACAGAACCACAAGATACGGCGAGGGGTTATGATTTCACATTGGGGTGGATTCTGAACAGGAAGATGACCTGTGGTTGCATCTAAGACAAAGGGAGACGCACAGTAGAGTACGACTGGAGGGGGGTTCAGAATTTCAGGTACCTCCGGAGCACTCTTAAAGGCGTGAGAATGAAGAAACGATGATTTTCCTTAGAGAAATAATGATTGGGGAAACGTTGAACCGAAGTGGGGGTTAGGGAGGGCTTTGGTTTGCTAAGAAGCGAAGTGTGACAGTTCATCTCGTTAAAGATGCTGTAACATGCGTTGTAGTCACATAAAGACTGAGTAAAAGCATGAGAAATTCTATATATTATTTGTTGAAAGCGCATCTAGAAAGGGAAATACAGTGCTGAAAAACGACCAATTGACTAACATTAATCCAGTGATATTTGGTGATATTAAGGTTTGCAAGATGTGAATGAAGGAAGAAGAATCAAGAGATAGTTAGCAGACGAGGAGTGGGAGGGGAAGAATGGTAGCATGGAGGGAGCGAATGAGAGAGTGTATGGGTAAGGTGGTAGTATGGAGTAGGATATAGTGGAGGGAACGAGCGAGGGAGTGTGCGAGTGAGAGGCAGTAGAAGACGGAGATCGAGAGGAGTGTGCGGGAGAAGTGGTAGCATGGGAGGGAAAAGCGGAGAAAGTGAATGAGGGAGTGTGTGAGTGAGAGGAAGTATCACGAGGAAAGGTATAATGAAGAGAACAACTGAGGTAGTGTGTGAGAGACAGAGGTGAGAGCTTGGGAGAGAGTATAGTGAAGGGAGCGAATAAGACAATGCGTGGTGAGAGTTGGTAACAGAATGGGTTTGACAGACAGAGCAAAAGAGGGAATATAAAGAAACGCAGGCTAACTGAAAGTTTATCCAAATTCATTGTTTCTAGATATTGTTTCATATTCACACAAGAGATGCTGGATCAAGTTCACTGAATTTTCCTTAGATAATGCAGTTAGGTACACAAATGCTCAAGAAATACCTAGACAAAGAGACTCCATCATTACCCTGCATCCTCCTTCTACTCCTGAAGCCAGTGAGAGTATCTCAATACGGTTGATCTACTGGCTGGGTTACGTTACTTCCGAATAACTTTGTATTTATTTGTACTATAGCGGCTCTACAATGTCATGGTAGTTACTATAAAGGGCGTAGACCGCAGCGGCAATTTATCATAAGCTGGGTGACCTGTGGAACTCTGGAAGTTAAGTCACAATACATGATAATGAGATGATATATCATGAATCTATAATGTATATTCCTCATATTCTTAAATTTGCATACGAGCTTGTTTTCTAGTATTCCATCGCAATCCATTGCTCAGTGTCTGGTGTTCACAGTAAGACTCCTCAAGCAAAATCTTTCACTAACACCAAGTTGACGATACACTTCAGTTAATTGCTTCTTTCCCACACTCTACTTCACTTCTTGTGCGAGAAGCCGTTCACTCCCAAGAGTAAGCTTGTTCAAATGAATTATCATCCAGATTCTTCAGTGACCAACAAGTCTAAGAGGTTATTAATGCCTCCACTTCCCTCACTGTTCGGTCAATACTTACCCAACTTCTAACTTCTGAGTCTCTCTTGCCATCGCCATTCACTTTACATATATATTCTCGTAGTCATCTTCGCATGACCATTTCACAACAGCTCTCCTTTCTCCACTACTTCTAGATCTTTTCTTTTCATTGACTTATCTCTATTGTGATTTATTATTATTGATGATGTGGGCTCACCTCTTACACCATCACTTACTAGATATAAACAAGCAGCTTTTGAGCTACTAGGCATTTTTTCTTTGTGCTAAGCATTTTTTTCTTTAAATTGTAGAATAAGAAAAAAACCGTCATATACTTCCTCTAAGAATTCCCTAAGATGTTTTGATCTTGATTATGAGTGACAGATTTCTCTCATCTGTTTTCTTCCACGTCCTTTCGAGAGCTCTTCTGAAAACTGACCTCCTCTTCTCTTTAATTCTTCAGACATCTTCCTTTGTCCAGTGTACGATGATAATGGCTATCTAACTTTCACTACGCCCTATCATAAAACTCAGTATATATTACATTGATATACCTTCAGAATATTCAAACTTTATTCAAATCTTTTGTTATACTAGTTAGTGACCAGTATTTTCCCCTTTTCTTCAGTTCATATTTACCGCTGTCTTATTCCCTTCTCCTCCTCGCTCGGAGAAGATTGTACCTTCCTTTCTCTTATCTAAAACTTCAAATAGATTCTGGGGGTAAGATCTTTCAATCTAAACCCCCTTCTCTGCCAGGGTGAACGACACACTTTAAAGAAAATTTTCTCCTATATATTCACTTCTCTCACACAAAGCCATTCTACTCCAAGCAAAATCGTAAGATATTAAGGTGCTTGGTAAGTCTCAGAACACATGTTGTCTTCGTCCCACTTATCATCTTGACCTTGTCTCATTATCTAATCTCTGAGTCCCTCCTCTATCTATCATCACTCACTTTATATATATGATTTTTCTCTATTTTCTTCCCACGTCCGCGAAAAGTAAACAGTCCTTTCTTTGTTATTCTAGTGGCTTCATACCTTTCCTTTATTTCCCTTTTGATTCATCATTCTTAACTTTGTCCGCCTACCTCCTTTTGTGGCAACATCATGCGGAATGTAATCTGGTGACCTTTGACCTGCAGAACATTTGCCTTCAGCAATGAGCAGTTTTACCAGCAATAAAAAAGCTTAAATATGCCTCACCTTCTAAGACTTCCCTTTATAGCTTTATCGTAATTTTGAATCACAAGATTGTCTTTAGGCATTGGGACACATTTCCTTTGATACCTGGTCTCTCTATCAGTTACATTAACGATGAACAGTACTGCCACCGTACTCCAGCGTATAACTTCGTTGTAGACTATCCCGCTCTCTGTTTTCTTTCTGTTGACATGCTGCCAGTGAAGAGTGATCACTCTCTATTCCCAGATTCCTCACACATCCATCAGTCTGCTGTAGCACAGTAACAACAAACATTCCGTCCTTCATCAGATATTCTTATCATGGACAATCAGATATCTTCTTATCTGTCCTTCCTACGTACCGATATGTTCTACCTGAATCGTCTTACAGCTTAGAATATGGAAATACCTTCACATTATCTAAACCATTTGCTTACCTACTGTTGTATGAACCAGCTCCCTCCACACTCTCTTCCTCTCCTAAGATCAAATTTCAGTATTATCATAATTCCTTCTCCTCCATCCTCAAAAGACTTTATTTCACATTTAAAACATCCAAAAATGTCTTCATATTATGTCTAGCTGTGTGTGTGCTTTCATTTATTTTTACTACAGTTCTGTAGCGTTTCCTAATTACTCTATTATTAACAATCTCTTTACTACTCTGTTTACACTACAAAGCGAGGGTTATCCTAGTTAAGATCTCTCACTCTAAGTGTACATATATATATATATATATATATATATATATATATATATATATATATATATATATATATACATATGTGTGTGTGTGTTTGTGTGTGTTTGTGTGTGTGTGTTTATGTATACTCTGGTGATGCGAAAGTGCACTTCGTCCTAATTAGTTTCAGCATTAGCCAGGAACGTACCCAAATTAAGCTTGATATGAATAACTTAATTTTATTTCAGCTTCACATTCCACTGAAGACCCCCCTCCCCTCCCCCACAAAAAAGTCAAATTTACACTGAGCTTATAATGACAGAAGGTTACAAGACGGTGAACATGAATACATCATCAAAATCATCATGATTGAAATATGGCATACCCAATTACACACCGTCAATAATAGAGGGTAATTAGTTAGAACTAGTAATGTCCATGTTTTGGTAACGACCCTACGGTTACATCTATATAAGAATTCTCACAAATCAGGAATTCACTTGCGTGCTTGCCAATCAGGAAATAACTTAAGAAGTATTGGACGATCAGAATCTGACTCGTATGTTAGCCCTCAGGTATCATTTCAAGGCATACAGTTGAATATAATTGAAATGAATTATCCAACAATTTACTTGTAAAAACAACTTGAATTATCGACACCACAAACTTTATTATTTCTGGATAGTAGTGGACGGGTACTACCTTTGCATTGTCTCTCAAAAAAAGAAAAAAATTATTATATATATATATATATATATATATATATATATATATATATATATATATATACACATTTATCTATCATACTTTGTCACTGTTTCCCGCGTCGGCGAGGTAGCGCGAGGAAACAGACGAAAGAATGGCCCAACCCACCCACGTGCGCACGTATATCCATACACGTCCGCACACGCACATATACATACCTATACATCTCAACGTATACATATATATACACACACAGACATATACATATATACACATGTAAATGATTCATGCTGTCTGCCCTTATTCATTCCCTTCGCCACCCCACCACACATGAAATGAAAGCCCCCCTTCCCGCGCATGTACGCGAGGTAGCGCTAGGAAAAGACAACAAAGGCCACATTCGCTCACACTCAGTCTCTACCTGTCATGTATAATGCACCGAAACCACAGCTCCCTTTCCAAATCCAGGCCACACAAAACTTTCCATGGTTTACCCCAGACGATTCACATGCCCTGATTCAATCCATTGACAGCAGGTCGACCCCGGTATACCACATCGTTCCAATTCACTCTATTCCTTGCACGCCTTTCACCCTCCTGCATGTTCAGGCCCCGACCACTCAAAATCTTTTTCACTCCATCCTTCCACCTCCAATTTAGTCTCACACTTCTCGATCCCTCCAGCTCTGACACATATCCTCTTTGTCAATTTTTCCTCATTCATTTTCTCCATGTGCCCAAACCATTTCAACACACCCTCTTCTGTTCTCTCAACCACACTCTTTATACTACCACACATCTCTCCTACCCTGTCATTACTTACTCGATCAAACCCCCTCACACCACATATTGTTCTCAAACATCTCATTTCCAACACATCCACCCTCCTCCGAACAACCCTGTCTATAGCCCACACCCCGCAACCATATAACATTGTTGGAACCGCTATTCCTTCAAACATACCCATTTTTGCTTTCCGAGATAATGATCTCGCCTTCCAACCATTTTTCAACGCCTCCAGAACCTTCGCCCCTCCCCCACCCTGTGACTCACTTCCGCTTCCATGGTTCCATCCGCTGCCAAATTCACTCCCAGATATCTAAAACACTTCACTTCCTCCAGTTTTTCTCCATTCAAACTTACCTCCCAATTGACTTGTCCCTCAACCCAGCTGTACGTAATAACCTTGCTCTTATTCACATTTCTCTCAACTTTTTTCTTTCACACACTTTACCAAACTCAGTCACCAGCTTCTGCAGTTTCTCACCCGAATCAGCCACCAGCTTCTGCAATTTCTCACCCGAATCAGCTACCAGCGCTTTATCATCAGCGAACAACGACTGACTCACTTCCCAAGCCCTCTCATCCACAACAGATTTCATACTTGCCCTTCTCTCCTAAACTCTTGCATTTACCTCCCTCACAACTCCATCCATAAACAAATTAAACAACCATGGAGACATCACACACCCCTGCCGCAAACCGACATTCACTGGGAACCAATCAATTTCCTCTTTTCCTACTAGCACACATGCCTTGCATCCTCGATAAAAACTTTTCACTACTTCCAGCAACTTGCCTCCCACACCATATTCTCTTAATACCTTCCACAGAGCATCTCTATCCAATCTATTATATGCCTTCTCCAGATCCATAAATGCTACATACATATCCATTTGTTTTTCTAAGTATTTCTCACAAACATTCTTCAAAGCAAACACCTGATCCACACATCCTTTACCACTTCTGAAACCACACTGCTCTTCCCCAATTTGATGCTCTGTACATGCCTTGACCCTCTCAATCAATACCCTCCCATACAATTTACTAGGAATACTCAGCAAACTTATACCTCTGAGTATTTTGAAGATTTGTTGAATGTGCGAGATGATAGAGCGGCAGATATAGGGAGTTTTGGTAGAGGTGGTGTGCGAAGCGAGAGGGTCAGGGAGAATGATTTGGTAAACAGAAAAGAGGTAGTGAAAGCTTTGCGGAAGATGATAGCCGGCGAGGCAGCGGGTTTGGATGGTATTGCAATGGAACTGATTAAGAAAGGGGATGACTGTGTTGTTGACTGGTTGATGAGGATATTCAGTGTATGTATGGCTCATGGTGAAGTGCATGAGGATTGGCGGAATGCATGCATAGTGTCATTGTACAACGGGAAAGGGGATAAAGGTGAGTGCGTGTATATATATGAATGAATATATATATATATATATATACATATATATATATATATATATATATATATATATATATATATATATATATATATATATATATATATATATATATATATATATATAAACTTTTGTATTCTGCAAGGAAAGAAAAATACTGAAGAAAACATTCGAACTTTAATAAGTCTACACAAATCATCTAACTAGATTGTTTTGAGGAAAATTTGAATGATTCAGCTCCTCATGACGTTCCATTCCTAGAACAACTTAACCTCATGAGAACAAGGCATTAACACAATTGGACAGAAACAATGTAAATATGCGGACTAGGAATGCGACAAACAGCGACCTCATAACATAAACAGTGTCGACAACAGTGATATAAAGGAAAGGGAAAGATCATAGGCGAAGATCAAAGTTTCTGATTTCCAACACGAATTTTGCAGATTATCAATAAAATTTGCTTTCTATTTTTCTGTAGCACGCAAGAAGGGAGATCCTGAAGCCAACAGTATTGGCAGAGAGAGGTTCTTGTACTCCTTCTTTGATGTGAAGACTCTCAGCCCCAGTAGCTCTAAAACAGCTGGACACGCTCTTTGTACCTTCTGCATCAGGCTGTACTTCATCTCCTTCCTCCACTGGAAAGTCTGTAGGTGACTTATCCGCCTGGTGCTGTATCTGTTCCTCGAGTAACTGTTCGTCCTCTGTTGTATGATCTGCACTACACGCGGAGTGAGTTCCAGTTCCAGGAACTTCCACAGGTCCTGGATGGTCTCCAGCGGATTGAGACTGAGATCTTCGTACCGGATGAACTTGTATCTGAGTGAGAGAGTGCACTCAGAAATGACAGTAGCGGAGGCTTCACGAACTGAGACAAAATCCGGAAGCAAAGATCAAATGAAACAGATCAACAAATATCTAAGGCAATTTTTCTGCTTTCTTCCCGTAAGGGATTGAAATTCTGACTTCCATCTAGAACTTCTAACTGAAGCAACCCATTCTCAAAACGTAATAGAAATTTGTGGATTTACTGTTTATAAAAAAGATCATATCAGCGCAAGATTTTATTACACCATAACGCTGCAATATTTGCTATTACACTAACATATATAATAGGGAAACAAGCAGTCAATGGCTAACACATGACTCGCACCTTCACGCACCACCCATATGCACGGCCGAACATGGTTTTGACAGAGGTGGAAGTGAATTAACCGAGTAGTGTCACAATCATTTAGAATTCGAGGAAATATGCCATCTGATCCATACGCCTGAGGCGCTTGACGCTGAGAAAACACTCAGAAGACCCTGTACTAGGGAAATAGGAGAGGGCATAGGTCCAGACAGTAGTGACGGGGGAGGATTTATAAATGCGGAATCATTCAAAGTAGAACAAGAAGAGAATAAGGCACCGATATAAGCAGCTTTGTCAGTTGGCGAGTTAGCTGCAGATTAACTGGAGTTAAAAAGGAAAGGTTGAAATATATCAAGGAATAATATGTGTGCGGTAAAAAGCTGCAAGTTAATACACTACAAGATTTTAGTGGTTCATTAAGCCTATGGGCACTATGGGCACTTAAACACATTTTGCGATACTCATTATGTATTTGTATGGTACTAGAGCAGAGGTATATACATACACTAGAACACTGACATTTTTTTAATAGGTCTAGGGAAGCTGTGCAAGAGATGGCACAGTATCTAGCATTTAAGAATACGATACTTGAGATTTTGATACTGTATCTAGTGTTTGCATCTAGTAGATGATTTTGCCATTGGAACAAACTCTAGGCTTATGTCATCAACCGATTCTGAAACACAAAAACATATAACCGTATACCCGCTGAAGTCTGAGAAAGTCTTTTGCTGCATCACCGCTTACAGGATGAGCATCGGCTGCACGGTGAATTATTTGAGGATTGCGAAACAACCTAAGAAATTCTGCCCAAGAAACTTCCCACTTTTTAAAACACCACAAACACCCATCTGCTAGCAATACATACATCACCAAAGGTCACGTCCACCGAGAATGCGAATGAAGCTACATATGTGAGTAACCCACCTGCCGGGATAGTGGTGGTGAAGGATGGAGGAGAAGGAGAAGTCCTCGAGCTGTTGGCGACAGACGGTTTCCGGGTCGCGACAGTTGTCTTCCATACACCACCAGTCTCGCTGACGGGAGCTGAGGGTTATCGATAATGAGACGAATCATGTCGAGGGCCTTTAAGTGAATGAGAAGAACCTGGAAAGTTTAAATTCTGCTAGCTTGACCCTTCAGCTGTGACAAACCTAGAAGTATTGCTCTAATTTCCGTGTAACATAACTAATTCCAGGATACACTTTATTCAAACAGTGACAGAGAAAGTATAAAAAGGCATTGGTGTCTTGCAGTTAACTTCAACCATCGTGTCGAGAAATGAATTGACAGCTTGAGTTGAAGATAAGCTTCACTGGAAAACTACAACAGTACTGATTCATGGAAACACGTCACAGACTCAAAAGGTAGATGAAGACTTTATTGCATGTTAGTAAAAACTTAGGGTGAACGTCATTAACTTGTGATAAGAGATTTTAACATACCAGTGAGGAAGAATCCTTTCCAGTAACTCCGATCGTGGCTTCTACATATCTTCTTCCATGATATTGCTCTCATGTAGATCGTAGAAAAACCTACTCACATGAATATATAAGACAATTCTAATATCACTTTACTTACCCGGTCCTTTCTCTGGAACCTAGCATTTAATTGTTACTTCTCTTCACTTTTATATCTAATTATGATCTTTACCATTGTTTCTGCTTCAAGAATGGTGTTTGTGCATTTAATGTATTACAAAAGCACCTGATGTTTTCCTTGAGGATAGTAAGTCTACCAGCTTTTGATGCCATCTAACTCGAAATTTCTAAATTTTCTAAATTTTTGTTTTTACTTTTCATATATTCTTCCCACCCCAGCTTTATACGGCTCTTCAACTACATAGTATTTTTTTTTCGTCACATCCATTTGCTGAAACCCAGGAAGCATGCCTTGGTTTAGCCAATCTGTTAGACAGGAGACTGCTCGAACCTTTCTATCATCCCGTCGCTACCGCTTCTGATACCTCCAAGGTCTTCAAAAACTCTCCATATCTTTCACTTTCTTATCAGATAGCTAAAAACTACATATACTGTCAGACATATTCGTCACTCAGAGCAGAATAACCTAATGTTCGACCGTGAGCGGCCAAGGAATGTATGTCGATGATTTACACCGTCCTTTGGCAACACTTGTGACCCAGTTATCCTAAACTTAAATCACCAGGCCGGAAGTACTTGGTACTATTGATGTAATTTTTGCCCAAATATACATAGAGTAAGCACGTAGTGCTCGCCGCAGGAAAATGTAATGTAGAACGAGTCATGTGAGTTATGTATTGTCAAGTATCATGTTTGAGGAGAGACTGTATGCTCGTGAACTGAAAGCTAACTCCCATATGTAAGTGAGGGAGAAAGCCAGTGACCACATGTGGGTGAGGGAGAAGGAGAAGGATGCGACAGCCGCTGAAGTGCTGGCTAACTGCGCAGCAGTCAGTAACCCTTTGGATACCCAGGCGAATGAGAGAGAGAGAGAGAGAGAGAGAGAGAGAGAGAGAGAGAGAGAGAGAGAGAGAGAGAGAGAGAGAGAGACTGGGAAACCGAAAGAGGGAAAGAAAGGAAAGGGAATGAGTAAGAGAAGATAGAGAGTACTCATTCACAGGCATTTACGACAAGATTTCGCCGAGATGTAGGGCCAGCGTGTGGCTCTCTCTTTAGGAAAATCTATATTTACGAAGAACGAATCGTGTGAGTTATGTGATTCCAAGTGTTCTGTGTTCAATGAAGATATTGCATGCATGTGGAACGAAAGCCAGCAACCTACGTGTGGGCGAGGCTGAAAGAAAAGACAGCTACCTGGGGTAAACGAGTGAAACTTGAGAGCCATTGAAGTGCTGGATCACTCCGTTACTGTCAGCAACTTTCCCGATAGCCAAGTGGGTTGGTCTGACAGCCTAAGCCAAGCACCTACCGTGAGAGAGAGAGAGAGAGAGAGAGAGAGAGAGAGAGAGAGAGAGAGAGAGAGAGAGAGAGGTCTGAATTTGTATGTATGTGTGTGTGTGTGTGTGTGTGTGTGTGTGTGTGTGTGTGTGTGCGCGCGCGCGCGTGCGTGTGTGATTACTATTCGTACACATACATCCCAGCATATACTTGGTGCTCATTTATCGACCAGCCCCGAGGGGAGGATGAACACCTGAGTTAGGTATAGGTCGAATGTCACTCCCAGGATTTGAACCTATACGATTCCAATCCTATGTGCTGACACATAGTTCGTAACAAGCGTGGGTTACTTAACAGCCTGAACTCACTAGGGGTCGCACGTGTACTTACTTCATGACGGCTCGTGGATCTCGAACCAAGTGCAACACCTTCAGCTCCCTGAGAAAAGCCAAGAGCCCCACGGTGTCCGCAAGCGGTAGCCGTACCACCTGAGGAAGTCGTGCACACGATGATCACGGAAGATGAAAAGTGGTCGTGTGACAGTTACGTCAGGGCGGGTCATATCAGGTCAAGACCACCTGCTATTCAATCTAGCAGTTCAGAGGACTTAAGACAGTTCCATTCGGAGGGACAGACGATAACGATTGGAGATAGTATAATTTAGGTAGGGACAATATAAAAGAATTAATTGAATAACATTAAAATAAAACTATTGATAATAATGGTAACATCGATGTAAGAGGAATGATATTGTTTCTAATATCAATGAGAAGCATGAATATGGTGATGATGATGATTGTGATGATGATAATGATGCTACTAATGATAATGATAATAATGATAGTAATAATGATAATAGTAATAATGATAATGATAATAATAATGATAACAATGGTAATAATGATAGTAGTTTTCTTACCATTATCATCATACTTAATCGTTGTCTCCTGCGTTAGCGAGGTAGCGCAAGGAAACAGATGAAACATTGGCCCAACCCATCCACATACACATGTATATACATAAACGCCCACACACGCACATATACATACCTATATATTTCAACGTATACATATCTATAGATACACAGGCATATACATATATATACACATGTACATATTCATACTTGCTGCCTTCATCCATTTTCGTCGCCACCCTGCCACACATGAAATGGCATGAAAATCAGAATCATTATTAATTAGGAATTCAAGCAGCTTTAAACCACTGCGTGGCTGTTTGCGGTTTTGGATGAAACTAGAAAGTCACAGATTAGCCTAGGAGTAGTAGAAAGGAATGCAGCTATTTCAAAGAGAAAAACCTGTAAAATATTCTTGCAACTAAGGAGAAGCACATAACAGCAGCAGACCTAAAGGGAAATATTTATTAAGTTTTTTCTTAAACGTATTTTCACACAACTGCTTCTTCTGCTATGTCCCCCGACTTGGGTTTATTTTCAAGCCATCATGTTTCATATCCTGTTGCACCTCGTCACACTTTTATTAGAATTCACACATATCTTTGTTTCACACACACTATCACCGGCTTCCACAGTTCCTCTCTTGTGGTTGCCACCAAAGATATACCATATCCAAAGGGCAACTGATTCATCTTCCATGCTCACCCCTTCCTTCTCTCTTCCAGTGTACAACAGACCCACCCATCGCTCTAGAATCCTTTCGTTCATCCATAAACAGATCAAACAGCCTTGGTGACATCATACCCACAAAGCAGACCCACCTCAACTAGGAATAACCTATCCTCCTCCCTTCCCACCCGTAAATATGCCTTACTCTCCCGAAAAAAAAAAAACCTGCATATAGTAGATTTCCATTCACCCCATATTTTTGTAGAACCTTCCATATGGCCTCTCCATCAACTCTATAACACTATTTCAACATATCCATTTGATCCACACAACTTTTAGAGCATTTTTTACACAAATTTTTCAAAGCACAAAACATGGTCCACACATCCTTTACCTCTCTTGAAGCCAAAGTCCCACCCAATCAATGTTCCCTGCATACAACCAACTTCTCAATCATCAATTTTCCCTGCACCTTACCCGGTATATTCAGCAGACTTGTACTTCTGTAATTCGAGCATTCACGTTTGCCACCCCTCGCCTTTATACAAGGGCACAGTCAATGCATTCTGACAGTCCTCAGGCATCTTACTTTTGGGCCTTGCAAACGTTGAATAGTCACACCCTTCCTTGAGAAACTCAATTTCAGTTACATCTATTCGTGCCACCCTGCCACATTTCATCTCATGCAAGGCTTTCGCTGTAACCATTTTCATTTACTGGTAATTCAGACATGCTTAAGGATTATCAAATTCTCCTTTCAGATGGAATCTTTTTTCCTCCGTATAATATCATGCATGCCATCTCGTTTCAAGCACATCACCAACACTTCCACCAGCCTCTCATTTGACACATTTAACAGTCCTTCAAAATACTGACTCCATTTTCCATCCACCTTTCCTGTTCCTATTACTATCTCTCCATCTCATCCCCTCAGATTCACTCTCATCTGTTCTCTTGCTTCCCTCGCATTAATCTCCTTCTTGCAAAAGATTTTCTTATTCTTTATGAAGTTCACTGACACTCTCGCAATCCACTTTCATTTTCACGCCCAGTCTAAGGAAGAAGAAGAAGAAGAAGAAAAAAAAAAAAAGAAAAAAAGACATACCACAGCATTGTATCGATCATTACATCCAATACCACCCTTTACCACCACAGCCTGATACACATGAATATATCGTTCATCTCCCACCACAAATACTGTCCAGCACTCATCATAGCACCAGATACAGTCAACGCTTCCAACGCAACGCACATACACCATATGTGGTCATACACCACCACCAAACTCCACTACCCACCAATATGCAATAAATTGTCTATCATAGCTCACTACGCATCAACCCCCCAGTGCATCATACGCCACATCAGTACACTACACCACCCACTCTCACCACAGCCTATCACCTGCCATAAAAACCCACGCCACATATTATCACACGACTCACATCCCACTACATAGCTCGCTAACCATCACAAAGTTCGCTCGCCACCAAGATACATCGCACGACCTATCATAATGCACCACAGCCCACACCACAACACCGACCAGGACTCACAGACATGCACCTAATCACCCACCACCACATATCACCCACTACTCCAGCCCAACCTACCTTGGCTATGTGCAAACTGGACTTCATGCAGACGTCGCTTACAAATTTCGTGTCGTTGCATCGCTGGACTGGGCGACAGGCTTTTGTCAGACGGGTGTTCCACTTCTGGTAGAATCCTTGGCGGCTCATATGAGCTACCTGCCGGGGGTAAGGGAGAAAGTGGCACTGCAATATATCACGTAGGTATGTCTGGGTGTTAAGGGCCTCCCTTTTGTCGTCGTCGTCGTCTTCGTCTTCCTCATCCTCGTCCCTCTCATATGGTCTATCGTTCCATCCATGGAGGGGCTCGAAGCTGGGGATAAGCGAGTAAATTAGCTCCAAAGTCATGGAATATGCACGGGTGGTCAAATGACCGTAGACAGGTAATGGATGTAGAGCAGAGTGACATGAATGACGTCGAGTGTGGTTGGTAAAAGTGTGTGGATAGGTGGGACTTGAGGTCTGTGAACGGATAGGGCCGATGGGTATGCGAGGCTTTTGATGAAGAAGGATGGTAGGAAGAGTGGACCCATGGGATTTCCTTAGCATGCAGGGCTGCTTGGTTTTAAAGGATGGTAGACATGAGAGCATGGTGTACTTAAGAGGCAGATGATGGTAAGAAGACGGTGGATATAACCGACTTATGAGAACATGCGCATGTAAAGTCAAACAGCTACTTAGCGTAGTGGGTTGATGCGCGTAAGAGACTGATGAATATGGCATAGATGAGTGCTAGGTGTTAAAAGCTAAGATGATGTAGGAAGCGCGTGCATATATGACGATATGATAGTATGTGACCAGAGGCGTAAAAGGCTAGAGGTATCAAAGCAAGGCATTACAACTTGATAAGCTTATGATACATGAGATAAGCTCCGACAAAAAGAATAAAATGAAAAAGACAGAACTAACTTACAAGGAAAGATATTAAGACATAACAACAGAAATCAGAAACGGACATTGTTCATGATAAGGAAACGAAGCAAAGTTGCAGAGAAGGAGACCAGGATGCAGAAATATCAGTCACCGTGACAAAAGCGTTGTGCTTCAGTACCAAGACTAAACTTTATCAAAAGGTTAAATATAGCAATAACAGATCTCAACAGTCAAGAGCACCGACCTGTAGAATGAGTCCTTCTTAGCTAGCGACAGCAACTCTCCAAGGAAGGAGGAACCACTTCGCCAGGTACTCACAAGTAGGATGGCTCTCGGGTGAACAGGTGTCTCTCCGTCTTCATTTTCCTTTTCATTAGACTCGTCTTTAGGGCCCTCATCCTTGCCTTCCCCCTCTTTAAGTGCCACAGTCTTAATAGTTTCCTTTTCATTAGAGGCCACATCTTCCTTCTCTACAGGGGCCTCATTCTGACGTTCCTTTTCTTCAAGGGCCACGTCTTCCTTCCTCGTATGGGTTCCATCATCATCTTTCTTCTCCTCATAGACCATATTATTCACATAATCTTTGTCTTTCGGAATCACATCCACAGTTTGCTTTTCTCGTTTACTGACATCCTCTTTTACCTTATCATCATATCTATCACTGTCATTTGCATTATAACTTTTGGCATTATTTCCTTTGCTCACTTGATTTTTCTCCGCATATGCTTCGTCTTGAGTATAATTAGATTTCTGAAACTGCTTTTGGGCCTCTAACTTCTCGCTGTTCAGAAAGTCCTTACCACCAGTACCTTGCGCTGTCGACAAGAATGGAGTTTGGAATACTCTATCTTTGTGGTTGGCCAGTGTCGTGTCAAAACTTTTGGACACTAGTGCAATTTGTTGGCTCCCATTCTCCGGGTGACTGACTGTAGCTTGATGGTGGATATAACTAAATGAGATCTCTCCGTGACTATGACTTATCCTCGACTTTTCATCAAGTGTTTGTTCCTCAGTTACGTAAGGCATACTTGTTGCACCCTGCTGGACAATTCCTTCCCAGCTGTACTCATCTGCTTGGTTCAGTTGATTTCCTTCGTTTATCCAGAGTACCTGCCCCTCATATGGCTCTTCTTCCTCATCGTAAACTCCCTCATTCAGGTACAAATGACGTCTTTTTAGAATGTGAAGATTCATGCTGGTCCAGAGTGTACAGAAGCAAAGTAATAGCAATATCATCATCATTAATACTTTACGACGAGTAATCAACCGCTTGTACATGACTGGATGACTTGGTGTAGACGATTTCGCGTTGGCTTCTTCTGTTCCCTGAAAGGAAACAATGATGAATTGTTAAAAAAAAAAAATGTATGATCTTTACCATAACTTCGTTACAATCCTTTTCTGGAAAAGGTCAAAGGAAGATAAGCAACACTGACACCTACAAGAAAGAAATGTACAAAATGGGATAATCCAGATCATTTTCTGTAAAGTTAGAGCTGCATTTCTTATAATATACAAAAAATAGATAAGTATGATTAAGGTTAAAGAAACTAGAGATAGAAAGATGCATCAATTAACTTGGAGAACAGGAAGAATTGATATATCACATGAATCTCAGGGAATACTGGATCTGTGTAAGTCTGTGGTGATGGACTGTTCTTTCGTCTTGACATCGTGGGAGTTGCAATGAAAAAGGGAAACAAGAAATTGAACAATGATCATGAAGAACATAACGCCTGAAGGAAGGACGATGAAGGAAGTGAAGATGTCCTACTAAAACCAAGTGTAAATATGAAAAAAATGTGATGACGCTGTATCCTTTATCATTACATATTCTCACTTTAGTTTCCAAAATCTTCATCTTATTTCTTAGTTCAATTTTCCTTTTCACAAAATTTGCAGCTTTCTCCACTCCATTTCAGGATGTTAATGTTCCCCACCAGCACAATACCCCAGTTCTAAGACTCCTTTGCTTCATCTGCTGTTTCTCGCCAGTTAGAGTGGGAAAGTAGATGCTGTGCCACTTCTTTGAGAAAGATTCTTGTATCCCAACAGTACAACAAGTAAAGGTTCACGGGAATTTAAGTGAGAGAAAAGAGTTTCTTTGCGCTGTTAAGTGAAAGACAGTGTTGAATAAGGGATCAAACGCATCTGTAAACCATACTATCACTCCCAAAAGAGATGAGATTCATCTATGTAGTTTTTTTTCCAAGCTGTTGACCACCACAGGTTTCTTGCATACGATAATCTAAATTGAAATAACTACGATTGGACTGCTTAGATTAATTAGAAATCGTAGAATGGAAAGAAATTTAAGGCTGTCACACCTTGAACTTGGTGTAAGCCTTGTCTTTTTGATAATGTGCCTGGTCTACTCACTGTTATTTATGAGAATTGAAGACAAAAGATCTATGATTGCTTAAGTTCTTTATGTGTTGTGGATCATTTCAGAGCCAGATGGATGTCTGATCATTTGCAAAAGTAAAACATCAAAATAACCAGACGACTTAAAGTACTTCCCATGTGAAAAATCATTACGTAAATCATGAGAATAAAGACACTGGCTGTTTTGTAAACTTAGTTCCACTTACTGTTAGTGGTATACCTTCATCTCTTATGTTGTTATGTCGAAAACGTTATCCTGCCTTAGCAGTGGGATTGGATTCAAGGGACAAGTTACTTTACATCGTAAATACAGACAAAAACAATTACCTAAAGATCTCTATCATGGCATACTTATATTAAACTAAGTCACTATCTTTAAAGGACCAATTGATTGGGTAACGATTCTCCTACTTTCAGCATAATCAAAAACTACTTATTGTCTATTTTGCTGTTATCATTAATTTACGCTTCACACTGACGACTGACCTATAAGACTTTCCTATGATTTAGTCTATCATGCTGGTTATTAGTCTCTTTGAGTTTCGTATCTACCATTTTTTCATTAATTGTTCTACTATTTTGGCTTCGTCTGGATAATAATAGACAGTAAGAATCATAAAATGATGAATGATACTTGTGAGAACAACGATAGTAATAATAATGATAATAATAGTATTAATAATAATGATAATGATAATGATAATAATAATAATAGTAATAATAATAATGATAATAATAATAATGATAATAATAATATGATGATAATAATGATAACAATAATGAATAATAATAATAATAACAATAATAATAATGATAATGATAATAGTAATTGCAAATAATTAGAGAATAGATGTGGATGAATGCGGCCTTTCTTCGTCTCTTCCTGGCACTAATGCGGGAAACTGGTATCAATTATGAAATCATAAGAATTCTAACAACAGCAGCAATAACAATGATAATAATAATAATAGTAATAATGATGATGATAATAATAATAATAATAATAATAGTAATAATAATAATAATGATAATAATAATGATAATGATAATGATAATGATGATAATGGTAATGATAATGATAATCATTATCATTATCATTATTATTATCAAAGCGACAAGTGTCGTGAGATAAGCACCTAGAAACAAAAGCTGGAAATAAAAACAATACAAAACAATATATGAACGGGCTGTATAGAACTGGTGTACCAAACAAACGGTCTTCACTCATACAAAAGGCTAGTGAATGATTGTAATGGTCAGTGATGATGTGGCTATGGTTAAGAAGGCACTACTCTTTACAAGGGATTGTACCAGCTCGAATAGGTTCGAATGTCGTTGTGGTGCTGCATTGTAATTTGGGTTCGAGTGATCTTAGGTGGTAAGGGGTTGACGGGTCTAACAGTAACCCACTTTCCCTCAAATACATAATCGTCAGTTACATCCAGTTAAGACATAGTTATCCTAGCATGGTTCATTCAACACTCGTTCAAACGAATTCGGATCCAGGTTGTGATCGTCTGGGAAAGCATCGTTAACGCTGACTGCACAACTTTTATTTTCATAACACTTCACTCTAATCTCCTGGCGAAGCAGACAAGCATCAAAAAAGCAAAATGAAAATGAACGACGGCTGCCCTGATTCATCCTATTTGGTCTAGAACACATGTTCTGAAACCTTGATTTATGGTAACGATACGTACGTTTATTTTGCTCAAAGTAGATGTTGACGAAGCTTTCATCCATGGATTCAATTCGCACTGCAGCTAACAGGAATATAACGCTTACCAAACTTCCGTAGCAGACTATAGTACAATGGCCACGTATGCGACACCGAACCCTGCTCCTGTAACACTAGCCACTGGCTCCAAAGCTCAGTGGTTTGTGTACAGTTCTTGCCAATCACAAGACATACAAAATGCGCAGAACAGGAATGTGATTCGTGCTATTCGAAGCATTAAGTATCTAGTTCTGTTATGATTTCCCATTCATCTGAACATCAGTAATTCTATATGCTGATGACAAAGACTATCACAAGAACATTACAAACTATCATTTGGATATCACAAAGAAGCATTAATGATGAGTTGTTGCTAATATAATGAGTTTCGTGATGAATCTTGAAAGAATCAGTTTCGAAGACTGAAACTGATCCCATGAATCATCGTCATTTGCAAATCATATACTAAGAGTGGAAGGCTAGTCGAATTATATATAATACTGGGAGCTTGATTGTTTCCATATATATATATATATATATATATGCAACGAAATTTCTGTCTTATATTAAATTCATTCCCTATTAGATACGGTCGAGAACTTGCATTCGATCAAAATAACAAGAAATTCAAAGTATTACTTCTTGGAAGAAAGTATTCAGAGTGTATCCTGTAAAAACGCCACGTATGATTTGAAATTCTCATTTTAGTTCAGCCTACTTGCCTATAACTGATAACTTTAATACACTATCTGTTTCCTCTTCCACTATAAGTTGCCAATGCACATAGCAAAATAATCATGTAGTATTAATTATGGCGTAAGAGCGTGAGTAATCGTGCTACAAATATTGAAATCCTCACTTTAAACCTTACACTCAACGATGTTCTTTTTTTCTCTTCGTAACAATACTTTTTTATACAGTTTAAAGCTCTGTTCTGATTGATAATAATGGGAGAAGTATCCATTTCATCTCATTAACATTACGAAGAAGCATCCCAGTTGTATTGTGTAGAAAATAGATTAGATTAATTCAAGAGTAAACACTAGGAACATCATATGAATTGGATAAGGGAAGATTCCGTAACTGAAGATAAACTTATATCGTTAGATTACATTACTATAGTAAACCATAATCTTTACTATTCATTCATATTTTATGTAATATAAAGATAGCAAACAAGTTCCAGGGTGGGACAACGTTCCAAAATTTTCCAAAAGAGTATATTGGAAATGGGGATAAAACGGGTTATGTCCACATTGCCTATGATGATGTAGGTAGTTTGTAGGTCCGCGTGGTTGAAGGCAAAGTTATGAATACCTCTCTTGAATGGGCGCACGGACACACACACACACACATACACACACACACACACATAAATATATATGTATATATATATATTTATCTATCTATCTATCTATCTATCTATATATATATATATATATATTTATTTTTTTTTTTTCATACTATTCGCCATTTCCCGCGATAGCGAGGTAGCGTTAAGAACAGAGGACTGGGCCTTTGAGGGAATACCCTCACCTGGCCCCCTTCTCTGTTCCATCTTTTGGAAAAAAAAAAAAAAAAAAAAAAAAAACGAGAGGGGAGGATTTCCAGCCCCCCGCTCCCTTCCCTTTTAGTCGCCTTCTACGACACGCAGGGAATACGTGGGAAGTATTCTTTCTCCCCTATCCCCTATCCCCTATCCCCTATCCCCTATAGATAGATAGATAGATAGATAGATAAATATATATATATATATATATATATATATATATATATATATATATATATATATATATATATATATATATATATATATATATATATATATATATATATATATATTGATGCTGCGTAAATGGAATGCTTATATAGTTAGTAGAGAAATTAGTTTACTACAACAAGGCGACTAAAAGAGTTTGAGGGACAGGTCGAATTTGCCAAGAAGATTATCTGGTTGAAAATAACCAAAAAGAGCATTTGACGTGAGGCTTATGACAGATCTGCTTCTTATACAGAACTGTCAGGATCACTGAATAATACCGGCCATAAAAGAGGAACAAGCAACAAGAGAATGATCAGCAGAAACAAGTACCTCCAGGGCATGCCACCATAAATCTGGTTATATTACGTTATACAAGTGAGCGGCTGCAACACAGCGTGGCTCATTAGTAGGTCAGCCACCCCGGCATTATTAGCCTGGCGCACTTTATTGCACCAGGGTTACAGGAGAACAACTCTTTTCGTCCTCCTTTATTTCATGATTCTGCCAGAGTGCAAAATCCTTACCCATAGTCGCAGTTTAGAAGGGAGACGAAACGATCTCCATAGACTACAAAGGAGACCAGAAAGTCATTGCAGTATACGCTAACCACCCTGTATCCACACCTACGCCACCATATATAACCCTAGCCACATTCTCCCACACCACCATGTACTACATCGACCTCACAATCCCACACTTCCACGAATAAATACTGGCCACACACTCCTACACCACCATATATAACGCTGAACACAAATTCCTACTACCACATATAAGACTGAATACACACGCTTACAGATGGTGTGATAAATTCGAACACACGCTTTAAACTTTCTCTTTGACCTGTATTTTTGTCTTATTGCAATACTCTAGAGAATGTTCCACTCTGAGTATGACTGGATAAGGAGGCCTAAGATACGATATCATTTGTAGACACCTCAAAGAAAAGCACGGTACCAGACCCGAGCACCACAAACCGGAATGCATCTCCCCTGTCGATGTAATCATACACGAGAGTGCACTTGGGACTTATCTTGTGTTGTTTTCCTCGTAGTCTCTCTCTCTCTCTCTCTCTCTCTCTCTCTCTCTCTCTCTCTCTCTCTCTCTCTCTCTCTCTCTCTCTCTCTCTCTCTCTCTCTCTCTGTCTCTCTCTCTCTCTCTCTCTCTCTGCTGTTTACAGCTCCAGGACCCCGCAAACTAACCGTAGGCCTGTAAGGAGAGACATGCGATCCACACCCTGGCCCCAGGGACTCCTAAAACAACTCATGGGCATCTCAGTAAAGTCTATATATAAGAAAGTGTGATGTTCCCATGTAGATTTTAACAAAGCGTGCTGGAGAGTTGAATCAGGCTTCATCACCAAAGTGACGAGACGCCTCAGTAGATCACAGAAAACGCGGTGTGAGATGGAGTTATTCTTAAGAGAATCATGGTGTAATGGTTCTCGATATTAGTTACTAATGATATGGTGCTGGGTTCGATCCCGGGCATTTGTTGGGGGAAATGGTTTACATCGGTTCCATGTGTTGTTACGGAGTGCCTTGTGTCATTCTAGAGTGAAACCATCCCAGTGTCTTCGTGGGTTACCCCATAGGTCTCAGGTCGTCAGACAGACGACAAGACATCTCAGTTAGATACATGAAAACGTGTTTAAGATGGACGTAACCTTTAAGCCAATTGTGGTGTCGTTGTATTAGTCACTGTTTACTAGTCATACCGAGCTCGATCCCGGACACATATGGTGAAAAAGTATGACTTACAACACCTACAGATGCATAATGCTCTATCAGGTAGTGATATGTCCAACAGGTCGACATGCCACTGTTTCAACAGGTATAACTCAGTCATATGAGCATAAAATGAGGCAGAAGGAGATTTTTGCTGGATGACTTGCAAAGCCCTTCAAGAGGAGCTTGATCCTTTGGTAGCTAAGCGTAAGGCCCTTATCTGAGACCATAAGGTTCTGTTAGAAAGGCATGATGCTTAGTCAGGTACGTATACCACTTCGCTGTTTGTGAAGCTCTTAAGGAGCCATTCTAGAAAAACAGTGTTGTGTAACGCAAACAGTCCAAGAATAAATGACACTGTTACATACTGTGAGACATGGTACGTGAGCCTCCACGCTACAAATCGATTTTTTGTGGTAATTAGAAAATATCCACCAAATACCACATTAGCATTTTTGTACATTTTTTAAAACAAAATGAGAGTCAGGACATATCAAAGAGCATATACTGCTTTCAGTTATATGAACAGTTACTTTGTTGCATAACATGACCAAGTGCTTTGCTACACAATCATTATAGCCTGCTGTACAAGTGTAGTAATCTAATGGCCATAGATATGCGTATGATAAAAGAAGCGCTCCGTAATGAGAGCTTTTATAGTCCCTCTGAAGATGTCTGATCCTCTAGCATACCAGCAGAGCCATTCTTTTGGGACATAATCCTCTGTTCCATAGTCATAACATAGAGGACTTTACAATATTGTTTCAAAAGAAGATCCTCACTTCAGACTAACAGTAGCAGTGTGGTAAAAGTCACTGGGGTGATTTTTTCTTTCCTCGAAGCGGATTACAACAGTACTCAAATCTTATGAGCTGCTAAATTCGCTAGATTTTCTCAACATCGTAGAGCATTAACTAAAGGTGATGATTCTAATGCAGGTGAAATCCATGAGGAAAGAGCTTCGATTTCGGACATGACAGACAGAGAATCCATCTACCACAATTGTTTCATCTCGCAAGGCTGTCTCAAACGCACACTAACTCTCCTATTTTGAAATTTATTTTTCCTTAAAACATTCTTGCATATTTTTCTTAGCTTGGCACACATGTGCCCCAATACCTAAAGAACAAAGAGGATGAAAAGCCCTAACAATGCCACCACTGTTCCCTCACTGCACGATGTAATTACGTAAATATCGGCAAGACGACAAAGGAGTCTGGGCGCGGCTACCCCTGGCATGAGAGCGGAAAACATTATGGCTGATTAGCGGCGCGTGTCATGTCGCTGGCCAAGTTTATGTAGCAGAGAAGGTGAGGACAGGGAGGAGCAGAGGAGGAGGAGGGGGAAGGGGGTCCACGTCTGCCCACGACACTCCCACTATTGGAAATCAATAGTACTTTATGTCAAGAGGTGAAACGGTGCGGGGCACGAAAATCCACGAGCTGGATGTATAGCTACACTGTGTCGATGAGCCGGGCAAGGAGATGAGTAGGTGGAAAAGGTGGAGGTGATGTGCTTGAAGAGGTGGACCAGACGGGGAAAGAAGGTACAACGGCACTGAAGCAGATGGGAGAAGGTGGTCAGAGAATGTACAAAAGAGAATAGCGAAGATGACAATGCAGTGGACGGAGGGTGGAGAGGACCTCCCATTGTTGATGGTGAAGCTGATGATAGATGGAGGAGATAGTGATGATGGAACAGACACAAGATACGTGACGATAGCGCTAAAGTTAATGGAGGGGGGTGATGGTGCCAGAGCAGACAGAGGAGTCCCATGACGATAGCCTGGGGTTAAATAGAAGAGATGGAAGATGTTGAGGTGATGGTGATGTTAGAGTAGGTAATGTAAGATGTTGTGATGTTTGTGATGTGAGAGTAGATAACAGATGTTGAGGGGTGGTGATGTTAGGGTAGACAGTGGGAGAAGTTCAGGAAGTAGTGATGTTAAGAGTAGATTGTGGCAGATGTTGAGGTTGTGATGTTAGAGTAGATATTGGTAGATGTTGAGAAAGTAGTGATATTAGAATAGACAATGGAGGATGTTGAGATGTTGTCGCTGAAGAAGAAAAAGGAAGGTTCTGAAGAGAGGGTGATACTGTAGTCGATGGTGCCGAGGAGGATATGAAGCTGAAATAGAGTGTTTAGGAAGTGTCTATGCTCGGACAGATTCTCGTATAGATTGATTATGAGGAGGGGGTAGTTATGCTGTAGTAGATAGTGGAAGGCACTGAGGCGGAGTTGATGCTAGAGTAGATAGCAGAAAGTTGTAAGGTGATCATGGTGATGAGCTGATAATTGTGGGAAAAAAATTAAAGTAGCATTAATGGTAAGAAGGGTAAAAAGAAGCCAAAAGCGAGAGAAGAAAAAACTCGTTTCCAGAAACACGAGAAGAAAAAAGCAGTGAGATGTTCAAAAGTAGGTCTCAAGTATTGTCTACGGTAACGAAACTTAATGGTCAGGCAAAGTGGAGCAGTGAAATGGTTCACTGAGGAGATTTGATACGAGTATTAAGAGAAACTGACATGTGAATATTTCTAGATAATTAACAAACCTAAAATTGAATGACATCAAAAGGAAAGTTAACTGAGTAAGTCACGTGCATCTCTATATTCCTCCTATGTGAAGAGGTACAGGATTCAGCTGTGAAATTAGTTACATTCATTATGTGATATTCTATCTTTCTTTTCTTAGTCTGGTCCGTCATTCAAACGCCTGAAACACACAAGGAAAGTATATGAAACGGTATCCCCTCCACAAGCGACTGTCATATGCGTATTAAAACCTTCACTGGCATACTGGATTCTATGGCCTTTGCCCCATCTTTACAGAAAACCTTTGACATACAGATTGCGAGTAAAATTAAATCCATATAAACAAGCAAAACGTAAACGAAACGTAAAACATACAAAGTAAGTTGATTGTCAGAGTTACCTGTAATGTTCTTGGCTCCTAAAATTTCAGCATGGTCAAAGATCAGGTCATCATGATCATGGGCAAGCATCATAGTGCTCATGAGTCGTACCATTTTACTCCAGGGTCTAACCATCTTGCTCATTGGTCGTACCATCCTGCAAGAGGTTAGATTACTACAAAATCAAAATATCAACAAACATAGATTGTATAACACTTCTTGACAAGGTCTTCACCGAGTATCATCTCATTCTTGATGAGATGATATTACGATATACCCGATTATGGTTGCTGCCTGGTAATTATCTTGGGCCTTAGCTGAAAGTCTTGATTTTGCCAAACAAATTACAATATAAGTAGTGTGAAAACATATATGAACTTCTATATCTATAGTACAGCGGGAGCATCTACTGATAAGGAAGAGTGCCAAGGACTTACATATTTTATAATTGAAGGTTACAAAGTGTTTAGCCAAGTATGAAAATAAAGTGAAGGGGTATGAATTTCACCGCAGAATAATAGTCTTGTTCAAGGTACCATCATTAATATTATTGCTCATTAAACAATATCACGGGAAATGTTATGGTGGTAGTAATTAATCTGATGTAATTATTTACAATTAATTATTTGTCACATTGAATTTTGCATTGGCACAGTTCTATTTGTGAACACCTACCATGGTGCAGTTCATATAAACAATAAAAAGAACCAGGTTGATCTAATTAGTTTTTTGGAGGAAAATGTCACCTTGAACTGGTGTGATTAAGTGAAACTTAAAGCTCACCTGCCCCTGACTCACCTAAACAATATCTCAAGCGGATTTTCTCGGAAAGAAGGGATTGAAGTCTGCAGCTTTCCTCTGAATGACTAACACTTTCATACATATCAAAGGTCTCTATATTCATGACCACATACCCACGATCACAAAACACATGGTTGTCACGCTTACGGCTGCCATGCCTATGGCAAGGAAGCCCATGTCGTGTTTCACGACCACACACCCATGGCCACCTCACATGCCACCGCTACACTTCGTGATCAACTCACACACATGGACTGTATACCCACCACTGCTACACCCGCGTTCGCCACACATGGCTGACCACCACACCCACGGTTGGTATACATCCATGACCTCCCCACTCCTGATAATTTCCTGACCGCCCGGGCAACGCCGCCTGCTCTCCGACCCAGTTTTCACCAGCAAGATTTTAGATAGTGCTTGACCTCGTTTCCGAAGGGAAGATGGGCCATACGCCTCCTGAGGGCTTGATCCAATAGCATGCAGGTCCGGCATTTACTCACAGCACGGGGTTAAAATTCTAAGCAAAGGAGAACGGAAGTATGTCGTATTTCTTTTTTGTCTTTACTGCATAGTGAAGTTCCTTCACCATGACTTTCATCCTTAAAGATGTAAAATAGGGTTTGAAAAAAATGCTGAACACTACTGGGAACCCTATGTTGGAATGAGTGACTCATCCCTTATTCACCATTGATTCCGTGTTCTGACGCAGCAGACTGAGGCATGAATGACAGCTGTTGCGAAGGCCTTGGTTGGCTCGAAACAAAATCTATTTCAGAGTGTCAGGCGTGTATGAATATCTGATCTCCACAGTGTAAACTTTAGTGCTTGTGTAAAATCCTATTTGTCTTAACAGCAAATGTTACAAGAGAGGTAGTTACCTCCTGTGACCTGATACGTTTAGCTGTATCGAACGTGACATTTTTTGTGCTGGGTGGGATCTCATAAGTCCAGTGTGAGTTCGTATCTGGTACAAATCTCATGCCACCAAAACAACCTTTATGTCATCACTTTGGCGTGATGTCTTGTCTCTGGTTCGTTAATATAACCTTAAACGACCATTCTCATATTTCTTAAATATCATCGCCTGCACACACTGTGACTTTATTTTCTTTTTATTCCCATCGACGAAAATTTCATCCGCGGACGAAAGTAGGAGTTTTAGCATAAATGGCAAACTTCTCTTTAAAAAAAAAAAAGATGAGAAGGCCATAGCCGTTTAGAAAACATGAGACGTAAAAGAAAGCCAAAGCTAAGGAGAAACAGACATAAAAAGGCTCACCATTACGTTGACAGAGGCCACGCAGAAATCATGGGAAGCAGTAGCATGCTTAGTATAATATGGTGTAACTAATTTCAAGGGCACATAAGCAACCAGTTCTCAGGAGCAAAAACCGTAGCAGTGGCGTAAGGTAAGTGGGTCAGGCTTTGGGTTCGGGTTGGGAAAGTTTATAAGTCCGGCTTCCTTAGACTTTACTCATGAAGTGAGTCTGCAGTATTAGAACTGCTCCAGATGTATGCACAGTACACACTGTATATGGACAAGTCAATTCACCGAACAGTCAGCTCATCTGCACAGAAGAAGAGAAGAATCATCGGTTTTCGAACAGAGTTCGCAGTTTCTTACACGCAGACTTAGTTGTTAGAGCAATGTTGGATTTCCAAGATACATGTTCAGGTAATACCAGGTAAGTGTATTGTGTTCAGTGGTAAAACTCTAGAGCCATCAAAAGAAGTGAGAGGGCTGCATAGGAGATTTGAAAAGACAAACAAAAAGAAATTGCTTTTTAAAGATGTTATTGTTAACATGAATACTTTACTTAACTTAGAGATTCAATCCAAATCTGGGTTTTTATACGGTTGGCAAGAAATGACGTAGATCTAGTTAGAGAAGATATAAAACATTTGAAAGCACTGGGAAATGGAGTATTAAGACGTGAGCGTAGGAGTGCATTTTGTGTTATTTGCAGAAGAGAATCCTTCATGAAAGAGAGAGTGAGAGGATAAAAAGGAAGAGAAAATTTTAGACGGATCACCTTACTCTACGATAAGTCACCAATTCTTGTTACCGAGAAAAAGGAAAGTTTCTTGGTCTTTCGCGTCGATCGAAACAGGAGGGGGGAAGCACAGGCGAAAGGTCAGAATTCCCTCAGAACACCTAGAAAGGTGTCATTAGATCTATAAGTTTTGCTTATTGCCAAGAAAGAAATGCTTTTTGGACTGCGCGGTAAGACGCTTAAGCGTAGGAGGCGGAATATAGAACTGTCAAAAGAAGGCGTCAGAATGTTGATCATTTACGGTGAAACCAGAGGAGAAATGAAAAAAAGGTAACTGCTTCGCGTGAGAGGTGTCGGGAGAACGGAAAAACGACAGAAAGATAGAACGATACTATTTGTTTTTGTTGGGTAGACCTAGTAGTGGAAGAAGGGAAAAGGTTGTCACACTTTCTTTGAACATGGCAGTGTTCCGCCTCTCGATCAAGGTATCCGTATAATCACGTACGCTAAAAAAAAAAAACTGCATACGAGTTTTTCCAGATCCAATATGCACGGTACTCTTCACTCAGTACACTTAGAAGTGGAACGGTTTAACTTTGGATCAGAAGAATTGATAATCCAAGAGAACTAGGGGGATGTATGCCTCCATTTTCGCAACAGAAACCTTTATGATACGTATGGCAAAGATAGAAGCTTTGCCTGAGGAGAAAACTTCGTCTTCTCAAAGAAAACTGAAAAATGATCTTCGTAGTTTCGTCCAGTCACCGTTATCAAGGTCCCAACATTGGTCTTTAGGGGGGCAGCGGTGGAGGACTTGTCGTAAGTAAAGAGATGTTAACAAAATTGTGATCATATAAACTGATTAGGAAACTAATTGTTTACTATAACTATAGCGAGAAGGACAGGAAATGGATAACGAGTCCAGAATGATGAAAGTTTGTCATGAGATGGAATATGAATAGGGTGGTTTCAATGTGCCTCAGATCATTCAGAATGGAAGATGGGAGAGCTTCAACCCCAACCTAATAACCCATCCCATCCGACTTACGCACAGGACCTCAGTCTGAAGATGAGGGGATATTAAGGCCTCTTGGCAGAAACCTAAACACTTAAAGAAAGATCTGACATTGGTCGACATCGAAGAGCACTAGGTAAAACATAGGAAAATGTTGGTAATAAGATAAAACTTAAGCCAAAAAAACGTCATATCTCGGAGATGGAAGTCCATGATGCATGTAACAAACGTGTTGCTGCTGGAAAAAGCCATGGCTCTTCCTCTGAAGTAGGATCCTGGATGAAGTCTGTAGCTGGAGGTATGGAACGAACTAATGAAAACCACATTTCTTGGTTGAACCTCTGATGGAAGTAAGATACTAGGAGAGATATTAGTTATATCCTATCCAACAAAAGACTGTCATTAGAAATACCGCTAATATTGGTTGTATGAGAGGAAAGAAGTCAGTTTTATTGGAGAGCAAAAGGTGTATATGTAAAACCTGTTTCAGAATTTCATGGATTCTTTCCAAGGACGTTCATGTAATTAAACGATAAAGACTATGGTGTTTCTTGCCTAGCCTTCTGTTCATCACTCTACCCTTCCATTCTCTATCTCTCTCTCTCTCTCTCTCTCTCTCTCTCTCTCTCTCTCTCTCTCTCTCTCTCTCTCTCTCTCTCTCTCTCTCTCTCTCTCTCTCTCTCTCTCTCTCTCTCTCTCTCTCTCTCTCTCTATATATATATATATATATATATATATATATATATATATATATATATATATATATATATATATATATATATATATATATATATATATATATATATATATATATATATATATATATATATATATATATATGCTCGCATTTATATAGCAGCTTAACTAAGACCATTCTGTTACCTCGTACCTTTTCTTTCTCTGGGAAAGATGATGAAATGCTTATGATGCGAAACACCTGCATAATGCATACGAGCAACCTGTATGATATCTTCGGCAACGTATAGGAGGTGCATGATACTAGTAGTTGGTGGACGCCGACATAAAAATCTCTGCGGCAAGATGTACCCTTTGGAACATACTCATGAAATCTGAGATATATACTAATAAGATACACCAGACTGGCGAGGTTCTTTTCTGTCTTCAACATTTATCTCCCTTACGTATTTACAGGTTGCACAGAATGAGGAAACTCTCAAATATTTACAAAGAGGAGGGTGTTTGGTAGAATTATTGGGAAAATCTTTTTCTCTTTACAGTTTTCCGTTTTTGATATTATAGTGCCATATGAATATCACACTCAGATTTATCTTAGATAGCATTGTAGCCTCAGCCTATGACGATTTTGTTGTAAACAAACTGTTTGGATCATGTAAGATACTCTTGTCTCATATACCACATCTATAAATATCTCTTTCCAGTGAAACCACGATTCTTTTCTTTTCATAATTGAAATCTCAGCCACAGCAATACTCTAGTACCTTAACTGTAGGACATTCAGTAACTCATCTTTAGGTTCCTGTACTTGATTACAAATACAGTTCTTGTACTTAAAGGAGATATAACAAGTCTTTATGCCAGAGCTAGATTAGATATCTACTATGACGCATATTTCAACTAAGCCATGTATTGTATTCTATGTACTTTTTCTTTAGAATTCCCAGATATTTGTTTCCAATTTTTGTCGCTAAGCAGTAATGGATGATGCCTTGTAACAACTTATTCCTTGACAACGTACTCTGTATACAAGTAAATCTTGCCGTGAAGTCTGATCATTAAGGCTATGACATAAGAAGACATCTGAACTTGATTCATTGAAAGAGCTCAAGTCTTCTGTGGGACAAGAAGTAAGTAGTCTAGATTTAAACAAGAGGAAATATAGTGGATTTCTACAGTGGATTGACCCAGTGGGTAGTGACTGTGGGGAGTAAGCATTTAGAACAATATAAAGCAGGTAATTTGTTTTTGTGTTCCTAGGTTTTTATCGCGTGTATGTATCTTCAAAATCTCATCTCTGTCCTCCACTGGGTTTTTCTTGATACTTGGCCATTTTTACAAATTTTTCTTCCATGAATTTCAACTGTTCGTCGGAAAATATACCTTTCCTTATGTAGAAACCAGTGAAATGATAGAATTGCGAAATATACTGAAGTACTCCAGAACTAGAGCCATCTCCTAGGAGGAAACTATGGTATGCATCTTATTATATCTATAAGTGATTAACTAAATTCCGTGAAGTGGGGTTACTGATATAATGAAATGGTCGCCGGTGCCATAACTTCAGGAGTTAGTGAGAGCCACCCACAGGCTGAAGTTAATGTGACCGTATTATCATTAGTTCCACCGCAGGCAGGGTATGCGATGGACGTGGGAGGACCGAGCTCCACACATGTCCCACATGTAGAGGAGCAAGGGAAGGTGCAGTGAGGACGTGGGCTTCACACATGTCTCATAAGAAGAAGAATAAGGAAAGGTGCCTGGGCCGGGCTCTGCACATGTTCCACAGTGAGAGAGAGACGAGGGAAGATGCTAGGGCTTGGCTTCACATAAGTCCCACATGTAAAAGGACAAGAAAAGATTCCTGGGCTAGGCTCTACACACATCCCACAAGAATAAGGACAAGGGAAGCTGCATGGGCCTGGTTCCAAACATGTCTCACATGCAAAGAGTCAAGGATTTATGGCAAGGGTGGGCTCTGCATGCCCTCTGTAGGCATAGGGATTGTAAAAGGGGTTTAGGGTAGGTCTTACACACACCCCATAGTTAGATTAGTAAGGGAAAGGGATAGGATCAGCTCCCGACTAATAGGTTCCATACGCTCTCACATACAGAGGAGCCGGAGGAGGGAGTGCGGGAGGAGAAAGTAGAGACAAGCTACGCACTTCCAGACAGGGTTGGAATGGTAGGGAGAGCCTTCACACACTGTACAGGCAGGGGGTAGAGGAGGAGACGAGACTCCATACGGCTCTCACATACAAGGGCGCAGGAGAGGGGACAGGGAACCATGGTAGAGGAGGGAGACGGTAGTGGAGAAGTGAGGGTGCAGAGGAGGTAAGGAGAACTGAAAGGGGAAGGTACGGGCAGGGGAGGCAGGTAGGGGAGAGGACAGGGAAAAGAGCAGGAGTGGGCAGGGAAAGGAGGAGGAAAAGGGAAGGAGGCAGGGGAGGGAAAGTGCATGGAAGGAGGGGAAGGGGAGAAGAACCCGGCTACACACACCCACAACAAGCAGAGGGTGCGATGAAGGGGACGGGGACCGGGACTTGAGATTTCCCCAGAGACTCGGGGTGGTGAATGGGCAGCTGGAACGGCACCCCAGACTCCTCCGAGGCACTGGTGCAGGGAGAAGGCAAGGAATGTAGGAACCAGGAAGATAGAGAGCCTAGTGTACAATATGACCACTGCTTACTGTCACCACACAAACAACGCTAAACCAGCAGCTTACCTCCATCACAGTCTTTAGAATGTTTCTCTCCATTACCAGCACTCTTCACTTCAGGCCACTATGTGCACTATATTGTACACCCTCTTCATGCCACCAGATCCATTTGTATCACTACACCTCCCTTAACATAGCATCTTTTTCAAATCCTCGTCACACCACACTTCCATTATCTCTGCATTTCTCACTCCAATGAACCTCTCCTCCACCTTGTTGATTCGACGGTAGGCTTCTTGCACCTCAATCATACCACTTCATCAGCACTGCACCTCAGTCATACATCTTGACTTAACCTGGTCCTAAGTCACGCTATAAAGTCGCCCTTACACCACTGCATCTCACTCATATTGTGACAAACCACACAACTCATAATACAGTCCTCATAGTAAACCATTTCATGTCCACATCAGCGCTTTTCAACCGTTCTTATTGCACGGCACATTTTCGAGTTTGTTTGATGCTCTTGGCCCACTGAATCAAATCTTGCTGGTGTTCTATTGATATTACTCATAATCCATTAACGAAGCTTATCCTTGTCACTTTCGACGATAGACTAAGCTGGAAGGAACGCAAGGACCTTCATCTCATCTTTCACGTATCACTTTGTACAATTTTGTTGTTCCACTTATAGCTATTATATTTCTCGTAGTCTCAAGACAATTTTGGATTCCCCACTCCTGAAATTATGAGTCTTTGTGTGTCCCAGATTCACCTAAGCCTCCCTTCGTCAGGTCTTCTTCCTCATCCACAACACAACAGGGGTAGACGAGGTTATAAAGAGAGGAGCTCAGTGCACTGACCCTCTCGCTTCTCTGACCATCACGTGGACTTTGCTCAACAGCTCTGGCAGCAACGGCCGCACCAGTCTTACCATCATCGACTCTTATCACCTGAAATCCCTCGTTCCTGATTTGCAGTTCTGTACCACAATACATCGACCTGATCCGAGCTCGTTCAGGCTGCTATCACTACAGTTCCATCCAAAGCATTGTAAACTATGATCGCTAGACAACAGCCCTATTTATCCCTTCCCCCTTTTCATAACCCATTTTCTCCAGTCAGCAAATTTTCCTTGTTTTCAGGCTTTGGCTACAATAAATGAATAAACAATCAAAAATTATCATTATTATTATTACTATCATTATTATTATTATTGTTATTATTATTATTATTATTATTATTATTATTGTTATCATTATTATTATCATTATCATTATTATTATCATTAGTATTATTATTATTAGTATTATTATTATCATTATCATTATTATTATTAGTATTATTATTATCATTATTATTATTATTATTATTATTATTATTATTATTATTATTATTATTATTATTACTATTACTATTATTACTTTTTCTTTCAAACTATTCGCCATTTCCCGCATTAGCGAGGTAGCATTCAGAACAGAGGACTGGGCCTTTGAGGGAATACCCTCACCTGGCCCAATTCTCTGTTCCTTCTTTTGGAAAATTAAATTGCTGATATTATTATCAACATCATCATCATTATCATTCCACATAACAGCCACATCATAAACCCATTTAGCAACTCACTCTTGACACTGAACCAATCTACTTTCCACCTCCAACTCAACACTAATGCTACATTACATTGTCACAACACCACCCCAACCATACCTCCGTCACAACAATACACCCACACAACACCAGTCTTATACCACAACACCGATACTACTCCCTCACCCTGAAACGCTTACAACTACACCTGTGTCACACCTCACCACCCACACTAAATCGTCACAGCCTTATACTCACACACTGCACCCTTCTTGCACTATTACATAAACAATGCACCACCATCCCAATACTGCATTACCCTCACATCACCCTTCAGTCATAACAGTATAACGACGTGTCATCTTCCCTACCACACCACCACGCCTTCATCAGAGGGAGGCAGGCGAGTGTGAAGGTTTAATCCATATTACTAATTAACTGATTGTCGCCACCGAGCCGAGTTGTAACGGCATCAAACAATAGAGATTCTACGCACACCGTTTACTATGACAGGTGACCCACCCTAATTATGCTGGCAAAGGCAGTAATGCAGTGCGAGAGGAATGGCGATGAAGGAGAAATGGAGAGACGTAGAGGTGGAAAGAGGAAGAGGTGGTTGGTAGATGCTATGGAAAGAGGAAGGAGTAAAGTGGGGTAGACTTGGAGAAAGGTAGACACTGAGAAGAGCTAGTGGAAAGTGAGGAAAGGGCGGAGAAAGGGAGTGATGGAAAGGGGGATGAGAGGCTGGAGTGTAGGAGAAGGGTGAAGAGGGTCAGGGTTGGAGAGGAACAGAAGTAGAAGTTGGCACGGGCAGGAAGGGGAACGGATAGAATGGGAAAGTGGTAGATAAGGACAAGGCTGGAGAAGGAAATGACCAGAGAGGGGGGGGAGGGTAAGAGGGGGCAGGGATGGAAAGGAACAGTGGTGGAGGGGTGGAGGAGTAGAGAGGGTAGAAGCAACGAGGGATCAGGTTGCTGAGATCATTTTGGGAGAAAAAGCTGGGCTGGGTTATGTGTGGTTGACGGGAAGGGGGTGGTAGGGGGTTACGAGGAGTGACGGGGGCATGCTCGGGTGGGGTGAGAAATAGAGTGGGACGATTATTCTGAAGACAGTCATTAAGAGCACAAACTGCAATTACAAGTATGTCATGTAACGGTCTTGTTGGAGAGCCACCTGTGAAATTAATAAAAAAAAAAAGGGGGGGGAGGGGGCAAATAAGTCGGGAAAGCAAACATTCGAGGAAAAAAGTTTACTTGGAAATATTAATGATATCATCCAGAATATTGACGTTGATAAGTATGATGATCAAGAACGTTTTTTGTTCCAGCTTCTTTCCAAAGTTTCTGTAAAAATGGAGGAGAGAAATTCACCGTTTGCCTGAGGACTAAACTTTCTATCACATCAAACTCTGATTATCATCGCACTTTACAATGGTTCTTCCGACTAAGTGACTCGGTCCTGTGAAAATTATCAGAAATGAAAACCTACTGTAAGCAAATTTTGCAGAAGTTGAATCTCTTGTACGTGTGACACAACGAAATACACTTACGTAGAACTTAGCACTAGAGTGACGACAAGTACGTCATCCATTTTCAATATATGAGTAATGACACTATTAGAATGACCACTGTAAATAGAAATTTCTATTCTAATTCTATTCTTTTGATATTTTTCTTATAATCAAATGTCCAATGTTATACTGAGGTGAGGGCATGAATGATGTGTGAGTAGACACCGTAGCAGAATCTAATTGCTAGGAATGTGCTACTTACGATAAGCACACACACACACACACACACACACACACACACACACACACACACACACACACACACACACACACACACACACGCACATACACACGGGGCAACACAAGTGTAAGACTCTCTCCACTCAATACACAAACAGTAAACACACACACGGGGGACTGTATTTGCATATACGTACATATCTAGAAGTAAAGACATGTAAGTTAGCTCGTAATTCCATGACCAACTTGTTGCTCTCCTCTGGACCATCCCTCTTAGCTCTTTGAAAACGCGTTGTCTCCTGTATACTACAACGCTCCAATTTACTCAATTCAATGCACGACTTTCACCCTCCCGAATGTTCAGTCCCAAACCACTCAAGATCTCTTTCACTCCATTCTTCCATCTCCAGTTTGGTCTTCCCGTTCTCCTTTTCTCCTCTACTTCTGACACTTACATCCTTTTTGTCCACCTCTCCTCGCTCATTATCTCCATATGTCCTAGCTAGTTCAGCATACCCTCTTCTTACCAAACATCTCTTTTCCACTTTCATGGCTTGATCAAAGCACCTCACACCATAACCCTGGCGGTTGATAGGTCAACCAACCAGTCACGCAGCTTTAATGTTTTGCTTTGTTCAATTCATTTCGTTGATTATCAACGCGCCAATGTTCTCTCAACTATCCTTAACCAGCGTTCTTGCGTTGCCTCCATTCATTATTGCGTATTCGTATTTCTCTGTTACTCTACAAACGTGCATCTTCTTGCGTTGCCACACGCAGAGTTTCATAACGATGCGTCTCGACCAGCCTCATGAAATGTCCAAGTCATCCGGAAGCAGCATAGCTTTTGTGATAATGTTGATGCAGCACCAGATATTGGTGTTATCCACAAGCAACGTCACATGACATCTTACAGATTCAGATATGCTATTTACATTTATTTATAAGGAATGAAATTAATCCCACAGCAGATCATCACTCAATTTTCTACCCACTCTTGGTTGACATGTCTCCATGTAGTGAAAATTCAATTTTCTCTTAGTTTTAAAGCTCTTACTCTAGTCTAGAAGTACTTTGCTCTGAACGCTCTATGTTTTCAGTTTATGTTTCCTTATTTTACATAGATTGAGTCCCTGTTAGTAGTCTAAGTATTTCTCTCCTATTTCAATGCTTTCGTAGACCTTTTCCCCGTCCCATCTAGCTACCGGTGGGACAAAACTGTCTTCCACTGAGAAAACACTTTTGTAATCATGATTTAGCCTCTCGCATATCTTCAGATCGTCCTGTAGAACTCAGAATTTCCAAGCCTGATTAGCTGTTCTTCTTTAAAGAACAGTTTCCCCTCTCCCTCGTGTGTGGTGGAAGGAGGGTGCTGGAGGGTACAGAATAGAAGAAGTGCGGTGGAGGGCGTATGGAAAGCGCATATTGGAAGACGTGACATGGACGGGTAATGTGTGCAAAGTATGCAGGAAAGTTGCAATGTATGTAGAGGCAGATGTTGTCTGGCATGATGTAACCATAAGAGGGATAGGGTGTAGGGGGGAGGGAGGAGGGCACTGAGGATCAAGTGTAGGGTGTCGGTTATGGCAGAGGGAGAGAGAGGAGGCGTGTGGTATTGCGTATGATCCAGGGCTTTAGGTTGTGGGCGATGGGGACTGGAGCGCACACTCCTGGACACACAGCTACAGAAGAAATCATGGCTATAGCTCTGTGCAGATGTAGCCGCCATGCTTTAATCTCATGAATCTCCTGCTTTTCCCTAAGTATTAGGAATTACTTTTATGAAGTTGTAGTACGAGTGAAGGTCATGAGTGGTGTTGGTGGTGGTGGTGGTGGTGTGAGAGGGCGGCTGTGGGTGGGTTAGTGGGTGGGTGCCCCCCACCCGCCCGCCCGTCCTCCACCACCGCCGCTGCTGTGCCGCGCCGCCCTGCTGCTCCTCCTCCCGGCCAGTCCGCTGATCGTGTGCGTGGCAGCCAGGGCGAGAGACTCTGTGCTCGCCGCCACAGCATCACAGCAACAAGCGCGCCAAGCTCTCCCTCCTTCGTCAGCGTCGCCTACACTCGCCCTCCACTGTCCGAAAACAGTTTTGCTCGAAGGGAAGACAAGAGTGAATAGTGCTGAGGTAATTAGAACATATCAGAATATTACTGGTGATGAAAAAAAAAAGTATAGATAAAGTTATATGGATATTCATACATCCATAAATTGAAAGGTTCGAATGAGTTTGAAAATTCAACTAACTGTTACTGCCTATCTTGAAAACGCACATTTCTTAAAAAGCAATTGAAATGGAAAAGCTGTGTGAGCATGAAGAGTCTCTGAGGCGTTCGGAAATACAGTTTACAAAAAAGATACGTCCATAAAACTACAAGACAGAAGGTTTGACCCAGGTAGAGGTGTGGTAGGCAGGAGAAGCCAGGGGAGGGTTAAAGTCACCAGAACTTGTCATTGCTTCTGTTGCTGGACTATGGACAACCGTGTCAGGCCCGTGGGAATGGTCATGTATTCTCGCTTCTACACCATGTCGTCCACTGTGCACTGGCCCAACTCTGCCCCTCAGTTGTTCTATAGTAACTCTCGTCTGTCTCCATCTCCAACGAGAATTCATGCTTCTCGTCACGAAAACCTTCATCCTGAGCAACACATTATAAATGATAATTATCTTTCTATTTTTCATGTTATGTTACTCACCAGTTTGATTCCCAATATCACCCAAGAATGGATCATGTCGCTTTCTCCTGCATTTTTAGCATCCCATTATATCGTACAGTATCTTAGCTATTCCTTTACATTTTCTTGTCCGTGAGAGACTATCCTATCTGCTAAATAATCAATTTTCATTCTTCCTTCCTGTTTTCTACCGTGTTACGTAAGATTCTGTCATCTCAAAGGTCTCTTACATTCTACATTTTTTTTCCTCTGTACAGAACGGCAATTTGGGTTTTACTAATTTTCTGTTTACTAATTACTATCCACACCTGAACGTATCTTTCATTACATTGCGAAAAAATCTGGATTTCCTTTAATGTCAAAAATATTCTCCGTATTTTGTGTTTTATGTGTCCCTGTTTAATTTGCGACATTTCATTCATAAGATATTCCTTTCCATTGAATGATGTTCTTGTATCTGAAATGGTCGCCCTGTAACACACCAAAGCCTCACTTACGCCATTTCTTGAACACTACGTGTTAATTCATTTCTTCTGTTTCCCATATGTTATACCCGTTTCTGTACAGTGGTACTCTGGTGCAGACTGTTCCTTTTTCAGTATAACAGCCTGTTACATAATGTTCCTTCTCTTACGCAATTGTCCTGCGAAACGATGCCACGTTTTCTACATATTATTCTCCCCTCTCCATATTATCATTTTCCTACATAAAAATTTCATGTTTTTTTGAATTTTATCGCAGAAGTATGGGCTAATCCCTGTTCTACAGCTTTAAAAATTTCACTCTTCCACATATTACCTTGCAACATACTATTCTCTGTTCAGTATATCATTACCTTCTCAACTGGTTAATTCTCCTCGCTGAACGGACCATTATTATATTTGCTTCACAAGGTAACTCCTCCATTTAGCATTACTCTTTTTAGATGCCAAAGTAGTACCACTTTTTCAAAAAATTACTGATTTTTTCCCTGTGTAAATAACAGCCCACATCCTTCACCGCTGAATAATCGATATAATCTTCCAGTAATTTTCTTGTTTTTCTTGTCGTTGGGCACGCAGTGTACTCTTCCCATTTTCTGGTGTTATAATTATCTCAAAGTTTAACCCTTCTGTTTTGTGGGACCTCGCCAGCTGTGTGGTAGTCTCCACCACACAAAGTTCAAAAAATTTTCTCCTTGATATATAACCCAATCTCATACGTTCCAGTCCCTTTGGTCTAGAGAGTTCGGATTATGTTATACAACATCTTTGGCTACAAATATCCATGTTCTTCAGGTTGAATATCTTCTGTGCTTTCTCACTTTTCACGGGACACTGATTTGATCTAGATAAGTCTGTGTTCATTTCTGTCATCCTGAAATTCGTATTAATCTCCATAATCATCGATTTTTAAGTCTTTTCTGCACATTGCACATTGATAGAGTTTTGGCCATATTTCATAAATTTGACTAATTTTCTTTCGTTTCGTTCTTTTACTTCTTGTGTTTGTGAGAGTGAAGCCCTTAGCTCTGACCACAAATCATTACCTTCTACTTTGACTTAATCTTACCTCCTAAATCAAGCTTAGTTTCAGCGTGCATCCCCGCTTAACAGTAATGCAGTTTGTGAGGAGAAACTACTCATTTTCCTTACAGATCATTAATTTTTCTCTAAATTATGTATTTTTTCTATTTTCCTCATCGATTTCTACAGACACATTATCTTTTAAACTACAAATCAATCTTTATATATATATATATATATATATATATATATATATATATATATATATATATATATATATATATATATATATATATATATACAAACATATTCCTATGAGTCCACGGGGAAAATGAAACACGAAAACACGATAAGTTCCAAAGTGCACTTTCGTATAATAATCACATTATCAGGGGAGACACAAGAGAGAAATATAAGTCAGTTGATATACATCGGAGAGACGAAGCTAGGACGCCATTTGGTAATCATGTGATTGTCCAAAACATACAAGATACAACATACATAAAACATACAACATACAACATTTAGTCGTCTTGTGTCTCTCCTGATGTGATTATTACACGAAAGTGCACTTGGGAATTATCGTGTTTCATTTTCCCCGTGGACTCATAGGAATATACTTGATCACGCACGAATTGTGATCCTTTCCAATATATATATATATATATATATATATATATATATATATATATATATATATATATATATATATATATATATATATATATGTATGTATGTATGTATGTATGTATGTATGTATGTATAGTGCAAAAGAACACACATTTTCATGAAACACGTCATGCTCCAACAGCAAGGATTCGAACCCCGTACCATTTGTGTGATAGCTGGGTACGCTATCCAGCATAGTCGAGTGGTTAGTGGACTCAGCTGCCACAAAAATTGTGCGGGGTTCGAATCCTTGCCGTTGGAGGGCATTAGTATAACTCTCTCCACTAAATAACTTAAATGAACTTAAACTTTACCCTATTCTTTCACTATTGACCCCTGCTAAACCTTGTTATCATTCTCCCCAGATACGAAAGTAAGCTTCTTAAAATACAGTTTTGTTTACTTCGCAACACTACCCCAGTCTCCCCACACAACACGACAAACCCAGTAGCAAATGTCATCATGCTAAGTATGTTGTTCAAGGGGACAAACATGATTACATCGTTCATGTTCAGCTATGGAGTTTATCCTCTTCTATAGTTGCTTCAGCAAAGGCTATTCCGGCAGCATCTATACTCATAAGACTATTTTGTTCTAATCTACAGCTTTAACTTGATGCTGAAAAATGTTATAAACGGTAAAAAAAAAAAAAAATACGTTTAGAAAGATAACTGAGTGTTACATCAAACTGCATTTCATGGCATATCATTTAAATTCTGCACATATGTTGTAGTTTTATACGAATTATTTTCACGTTTGTATCATTAATTCTTCATTACCATAGTTCTTCAATATCAGTAGTGGAAACAGTATCGCCATCTTTTTTAACATACGCTCATCATTTCCAAATGTTTTTAGTCATATTAGTGATTGTATATTCAGGTATCTTTTCTCCCACTCCATGTTAAGCTTTAATGTTAAGGTTATTTTGTTTTCTCAAAACATTTGGTTTTGCACTGGGCGCTACACTATTCTCTATATCATAAGTTACAGTATCACGTTACGTTTCATTTTACAGTTCTTACTGTCCTTTACCATAGATATATGTAACCATACATATCTATCTTGATATATCCTCCCCTAGTCCTTAAGCCGGTCGTTTCAGTGGTAACTCGCCATTAATGTCAACGCAGCAGTAACAGCCGAATATAATCTTCTCATAATCCGGACACTAAGTCTGACACTGTCTCAAGCCTACACAAAGTATGGCCTACATCCTGACACTCCCCTTGGCGTCTCCCGATCTGCACACACGGTGTAGACCATGTCGGTATAGAGTGCTATTTAGAATTCTATATGTAGTATTATTTTCCTTTCAGTATATGTACATTATCTCCAACACTTTCATTACCTAGATCTTCGTCTTCAGTGTTACCCAGACCTGCTGTTATCCTCCAGATTTAGCCAGTAGAATGACCCCTTGATTAATCTCTTGATCTTTACACATAAATGGTATGACTGTCTAGACAAACAGTTTACTTTAAACTTGAACATAAAGTCTTAATTTCGTCTCTCCTGGTGTTATTGCCTTCAGCGTTAAGACTTCTCATATTCTGTTAAGTACTAGAAAGGGCAAGAGGTTTGACATACAGATGACATCTTCACAAATGTTGTATCATCACCGTTGTAATGATATCGTAATATGGTGGAAATAGTGACATACACAAACCCACCCACCCACCCACCCACACACACACACACACACACACACACACACACTCGTACACACGCGCGCACACACACACACACACACACACACATTCATTTTCAATATGTAGATCACATATATCACTGTGACCTACTACAGTAGTGTCTGGATGTGTGTATGTGTCTGTGTCTCCACGTGTGTCAAAGGTATGCGTTCTAAGAAATGTGGTTTATACTGGCCACATAATGGAAGAGAGGAAGACCCATTACAGTACATGAGGACGTACAGTACACTTCTATCCTTTGTTCCAAAAAGCACATTTCTCACACGTCTCAATGTGTCACCAAGGTCCTCTTTATCCATGTCCAAGTGTTACTTGAGTTATAGCCCTATGTGCTCCAGGCTAACATCCTTCTCGACTCGCTTCTGTGTATCATTCTGTGGTAAAGCGACACAGAACGCTGTAGGACACCACAACACTGTTCACACTCATGTTTATACGTCATTACATTAGAAGTTTTATTCAAAATCGCAGGCTGGTGCTAATAGTTCGTGTGGAACATGAATATGCATTTATTGAATTTAAAATCGTGTTTTTATATCATTCAGTAAAAGTGCATACCTGCCAGTTTTTAGGGTAAAACTTTTTTTTTCAGTGTTATGTAAAGAAAATGAAATTTACATTAGCGTTAGAATCATGCTGATGTAAAAATTGGTGTGCGAGTAAAAGTAGTAATGTGTTTGTGTCTGTATCTTGAAAAATTAGCCGCCTCTATCGCATCCGATCCGACGTAAATGGCACTGGATCAAGGGATTCGTCTGGATTCGAACTTATACTGAACTGTTCGACTTGACCGACCTTGACCATGGGCGTGATGACCTCGAGCAGTACGTTAAGGATAAGACGAATGGCGTACAACCCTTTCGATATCTCAACACTATGTTCACATGCTTTTCCAGTAAAGCCGGTTTAAATGACTGTATCACCATGTGAAACTGACCTTCACCTGTGTTTTTTTATGCAAGAAAGTATTCTCTGAGCGGGTTGATGAAAACTAGGTGTATCATCAATCTGATATTCGCATTCAAAATACTTAGTAAGAAAATGGATTCACAAAAGTATAAATCACATATACATATATATATATATATAACTCCTTGAACTTGGCGTAAAAGCTCATGTTATCTCAGAATAAGACCTTTATGTTTGAGTTTATGAAAACTTTCAACACGTTACGTTTTCTTCATAAAGCGTTGACTTGTGCGTCTATTTTTTTCCACATTTGATTCACATATACTACTTTCCCCTCGATCTCTTTTTTGTTCTATAATTTTGTTCATGCTGTCCTTTTAATTGTTATACTTATGCTTTAGATTCTATCAGAGTCGTCTTATAGAAGCAAACGAAGTGATTATTTGGGGTGTATAGCTAGCAATTATAATTAGGCTTATTAGTCACGTAATCAGGAATACTCGTCACTTAAACAGTGCTCCCAGTTTCTTAAAGACATAGTGAATTGTGAAATGTGAGGTGTCCATTATAGATTAGATGTTATGGTGACGCAAATTAGATTAATTGCGTTGAATGACGGAATTATAGAGCTTTCAAAGGAAATGGGAAAGTTTTTAGGGGCTTAACTGGAAAGTGGGTTTGAAGGCATTACGCAAAATCAATTCACGTTTCCCAAACTCGTAACTATTGTCTTTCCTTTGAGTCTATAAAGGCAGCTGTGACGACACGAGACTTATATATTGTTGGAAAAGATGTAGGCAAACAAGACGCATATCTGGCAAGGAAAGGTGAGGCAGACAAGACACATATCGAGAGAGGAAAGATGAGGCATGCAAGATGTATTTCGAGGTAAAGATAGGGCAAATTTGAATGAAATTATAGAATGCACCGTTGAGTCAGCAATGACAGCGTGCACTTGATTGTTTTTCTTTTTTTAAGAGAATAATGTCGATAAACATCAGGACAGAGGGAGAGATTGATCAGTTAACAGTTACTGAGATAGATATACAAGAAACACAATGAGAAGGGGAACACAATGAGACGAGAACCAAAACAAAGGAGCTTAAAGGTAAGTCCCTGATGTCACACTGTCAAAAGTTGTCGATATATCAAGGGCTACGGCGCACAATTTTCCGAGGACTCCCGGGGAAGATGACCAGATATCAATAAGATAGGAAAGCATTTCACTGGTGCATGTCTCCTTGCCAAAGCCATGCTAATGATAAGAGAAGGCACTCACTGATTTTCACGATGCATAAGGAGATGAGAATGATGGAAAGTGAAAGCAATAGAACGTCAGTTTGAAGGGTTAGGATGGTCACTTATTATGGGATGGGGTGTAACAGTTCATATTACAAGGAGGCAAAAGTTTTGGTCTTTGGAATGAAGCGAAACATATATACAATCGCGGCCATAAGTTCAGAAACATTCTTTCGGAACATGAAGAGGGATGGGGGTCCGTTCCATACGCCATGCATGTGCCCAGCAACAATTCTATTTGTGACTCAAACGGTTATAGTCAGACCCCCTCCTAGTAACATTCCTTCGCATATGTTAACTACTATTCAAATCCTCATTACCGATGACCCACATGTGACTCTAACCGTTACTCAGGACACCAGGGACATTATTTCGCTTGTAACTCAACGGTTAGTCAAGAGCCTAGTGATGTTTCCTGGGGCATGACGGGTGATAGTGAAGCCCCCAGCAACATTGCGTCGTGTGTAACTCACTGCTCAGACTCGGAGACTCACATTGATTTTGTCGCGCAGATCGTGCGGCAGTTTCCGTTATACTGACACTGTCCATGCTCGACTTACTCATTTTTTTCGCCTCATGTATTCCTCACCTTATTCACATTTCGTCTTACTTCCCGCCTGATTCACTCTCTGCTCTTTTCAGTTCTCGCTTCACGTAATCTTCATTCGTATACCCCATTCCCTCACACTCTCCTCGTCACACCTTTGCCTCTCACACCCCTTGCTTCACTCAGCCCTCGCTTCGCGCCTTATCCACTCTTCCTCTCATGCACTACTCGCCTCACTCCTTGCTTCTCGTACATAAAGGTGGCTTGAATCATTCCTTGTTTTGTTTGATCCTCAATTCGCGCATTCCACACCTCACTCTTCGTTTCACTCATTGCAGAACGGACTTTTTACCTCATACCATCTCTCTCTCTCTCTCTCTCTCTCTCTCTCTCTCTCTCTCTCTCTCTCTCTCTCTCTCTCTCTCTCTCTCTCTCTCTCTCTCTCTCTCTCAGTCCTCGCAGGAGTCAATCCTCACCCTACTTCACACAAACAAGAGATGGCGCCCCACGAGTATAAAAGTCCCTCCACGTACAGTACAAATAGGTAACTACACTCACACACATACACACACACACACACACACACATTCAATGGACCCGCGTGATGTGGTAGTTAGCGTTACTGACCATGATTCACCTCGGACCCGCCCGCATGGGTTCGAATCCTGGGCGTGGCAGTCGGCTCACATCATAACCCGGGGATTCATTCTTCCTACGGGTTGGTCGATAAATGGATGCCTAGCTCAGGTTGATATGTATGTACAAGAATTTTCTCTATAATCACAATTTGTGTGTGTGTGTGTGTGTGTGTGTGTGTGTGTGTGTGTGTGTGTGTGTGTGTGTGCGCGCGCGCGCGCGCGCATACGAACAAAGTAATAAAGATATGGTACAAATATACGAGGTTAAGAGACAGGGCAAGACAAGTGCAAAACTCCATCCCCCTTACACACAACGTACGCATTCACATGGTTACCGTTACATACTGGTATCAGCACGGGCCCTCCCTGGGTCAGGCCCACGTGAGTTCGAATCGTAGGTGCGACAGTCGACCAACACCCAACTCAGGTGTTTGTCTCCCCTTGATGTTGGTCGATGAATGGGTAACTGGCTTAGGTTAGTGCGTGCGAGTGCGTGTGTGTGTGTGTGTGTGTGTGTGTGTGTGTGTGTGTGTGTGAATATATATATATATATATATATATATATATATATTTTATATTATTTTTTTTTATTATACTTTGTCGCTGTCTCCCGCGTTTGCGAGGTAGCGCAAGGAAACAGACGAAAGAAATGGCCCAACCCC
>NC_092231.1:43818785-43873785 GCF_036320965.1 Panulirus ornatus
CTCCCTCTCCCTCTTCCCCCTCCCCCTTCCCCCCTTCCCCTCGCTCCCTGCCACATCATCCGCCAGGGAGAGCTAGCCGGAAGCAGGCACCGCGTCGCACACCTCATGAACCAACACTTGAGTCTGTCGTCCACCGTTGTAATGTTCGGCTCCGCCGGAAACTTGCTCCCCTCTCCCCTTCTCTTGGAGTGGGATTACCTCGTCCCTCTGCCGCATGTGGACTAAGAACCTATAGCAAACAATTTTTGGAGACGCAGTCTAGTGTGTACCAGGCTCTTGTGAATCACCAGTGTTGGTTGGTTGGTGTGTGTGTTTGTGTGTGTGTGTGTGTGTGTGTGTGTGTGTGTGTGTGTGTGTGTGTGTGTGTGTGTGTGTGGCACAATATCTTCTGTCTCTACAAATTCCTCGCATCACTATAGCTTCCTGTGTAGAACTATTTCCTCCATGAGTCACTACATTATGCCATGAAATCTACACATTATACCATTATCATCATTTTCAGTCGTAAAGTATTATTTTCCAATAGAGCCACTACAGATACCTGTTAATTAGACAACGCATATGCTACCAGACCGTGTTCATGGTAAACCCAATCCTGAGTGAGGACCTCTGATTGGTATGTATTGAATGTCATAACGATCCATTGTTTCTCATTAGACCAAGCAATCTATAGTTGCACGTTATTCCAATGTCCCAGTTGATAATATAGGTTGAGTAATGGCTTCCCTGCAGTTCCTTATGTTCCCGCCTTGCTATCTTGTAAATCGTTAGGCTGCTCCTCAGAAGCGAACACGTTTGACTTACTTATGTCACCCTTATCAGTTATCACAAACCGGTGACTAACAACGTCTGACAATGACGAATTACGAATCAAAACTTGAGTTTCTGACAGGAGACACAGCAGTAGGGCACCTGGACACTGACGGCAGAGGTCTTGGGACCAGATAAGCAGAGCGTTCTGCTACCAAGGTCGTAAAACCTTAATTTGTGAATACATCATAGTGTATCTGATATGGGTTCCTGTATCATACGTCATAGTGTATCTGATATGGGTTCCCTGTATAATGCATCACAGCTTATCTGGTATGGATTACCTGTATCATACATCATAGTGTATTTGATATGGGTTCCCTGTATTACTGAGCTAGTTCAGGTCCGGATGTATTTCCAGAAGGACTTCCCATGTACTGTGTCAGGGTGAATGTTTAATGATATGCATAAGTAATAGTTCAAAGCTGGTTCTTTCTATAATGGAAACAAAGGTTTATTCTGTAGTAAATCATACTCTATATCATATGTAAATACACACACACACACACACACACACACACACACACACACACACACACACACACACACATACACACACCTCAGATTAAGCCGGGCACCAATCTATCGACCAGCCCTAAGGGAAGGATGAACTCCTGGGTTAGGTGTAGGCCGACAGGCACACCTAGGATTTGAAACCTTGCAGGACCAAACCCAGGATGTGTATGTGTGTGTGTGTGTGTGTGTGTGTGTGTGTGTGTGTGTATTTGTGTTCATAGAAAAATAGATAAACACAGGGATAGAAAACTGATAGAAAAAATTGATAGATAATATACAGACAGACAGACACATACATACATGTATGCATTGATATGTATGTGATGATTCGTCTAGTTACTCATTTGTTTGTAGCCATCAAAATGTAGATAATGAATTTACTCATTATCAAGGGTTCTATCTACACATTACATTCGTATCGTTCTCCAGTCTCACTAATTGCGTTGCTGCTTCCATTCTACTCAGATATAAAGCAGGAGTGTTCTAACACAGCAACACAGTGTCTTGTATCATGTTCATGAGTTAAAACCCTCATTACCAAGTTTGCCTCACTCCCATAACCAAGGCTGGCTGGCAAGGGCGGGAGGGCCATGCAGCCTCTCCGACAGTTTACCCTGCCTCATGAAGGATTATGGTGTACCATTTCAGCCATTAAATGACTCCTGCTCTAGCTAAGGTGCCCCATTGAATCTATCTCATGTTTACATGGTTCGAGAGCAAGCGATGCATTTAGACTCTAGAAGAATTGGATGAGGACTTTATTTCAATTAATGCATTAAGGTAAAACGATCTAGCGCTTTTAAGTGTCATCAGCGCTCTAAACAAGCGTCCTCAAACACGATTTTCATTACAAGTGTTTCATCTCATATAGATATATATATATATATATATATATATATATATATATATATATATATATATATATATATATATATATATATATATATATATATATATATATATATATATATATATATATATATATATATATATATATATATATATATATATATATATATATATATATATATATATATATATGGCCCAGCCCACCCACATACACATGTATATACATACACGTTCCCACACGTACATATACATACCTATACATCTCAACGTATACGTATATATACACACAGAGACATATGCATATATACACATGTACATAATTCATACTGTCTCTCCTTCTTCATTCCTGCCGCCACCCCGCCACACATGAAATGACAACCGCCTCCCCCCCGCATGTGCGCGAGGTAGCACTAGGACAAGACAACAAAGGCAACATTCGTTCACAACCTGTCTCTCGCTGTCATGTATAATGCACCGAAACCACAGCTCCCTTTCAACATCCAAGCCCCACAGAACTTTCCATGGTTTACCCCAGACGCTTCACATGCCCTGGGTCAATCCATTGACAGCACATCGACCCCGGTATACCACGTCGCTCCAATTCACTCTATTCCTTGCACGCCTTTCACCCTCCTGCCCTGATCTCTCAAAATCTTTTTCACTCCATCTTTCCACCTCCAATTTGGTCTCCCACTTCTCGTTCCCTCCACCTCTGACACATGTATTCTCTTTGTCAATCTTTCCTCACTCATTCTCTCCATGTGACCAAACCATTTCTAAACACCCTCCTCTGCTCTCTCAATCACACTCTTTTTATTACCTCACATCTCTCTTACCTTTTCATTACTTACTCGATCAAACTACCTCACACCACATATTGTCCTCAAACATCTCATTTCCAGCACATCCACCTTCTTCCGCACAACTCTATTTATAGCCCACGCCTCGCAACCTTATAACATTGTTGGAACCACTATTCCTTCGAACATACCCATTTTTGCTTTTGCTTTCCGAGATAATGTTCTCGTCTTCCACACATTTTTCAACGCTCCCAGAACTTTCGCCCCCTCCCCCACCCTGGGACTCACTTCCGCTTCCATGGTTCCATCCGCTGCCAAATCCACTTCCAGATATCTAAAAACACTTCACTTCCTCCAGTTTTTCTCCATTCAAACTTACCTCCCAGTTGACTTGTCCCTCAATCCTATTGAGCCTAATAACCTTGCTCTTATTCACATTTACTCTCAGCTTTCTTCTTTCACGCGCTTTACCAAACTCAGTCACCAGTTTCTACAGTTTCTCACCTGACTCAGCCACCAGCGCTGTATCATCAGAGAACAATAACTGACTCACTTCCCAAGCTCTCTCATCCACAACAGACTGCATATTTGCCCCTCTCTCCAAAACTCTTGCATTCACCTCCCAAACAACCCCATCCATAAACAAATCAAACAACCATGGAAACATCGCGCGCCCCTGCCGCAAACCGACACTCACTGGGAACCAATCAGTTTCCTCTCTTCCTACTCGTACACATGCCTTACATCCTCGATAAAAACTTTTCACTGCTTCTAATAACTTGCCTCCCACACCATATATTCTTAATACCTTCCACAGAGCATCTCTATCAACTCTGTTATATGCCCTCTCCAGATCCATTAATGCTACATAAAAATCCATTTGCTTTTCTAAGTATTTCTCACATACATTCTTCAAAGCAAACACCTGATCCACACATCCTTTACCACTTCTGAAACCACACTGCTCTTCCTTAATCTGATGCTCTGTACATGCCTTCACCCTCTCAATCAATACCCTCCCACAGAATTTCCCAGGAATACTCAACAAACTTATGCCTCTGTAATTTGAGCACTCATCTTTATCCCGTTTGCCTTTGCACAATGGTACTATGCATGAATTCCGCCAATCCTCAGGCACCTCACCATGAGTTATACATACATTAAATTTCCTTACCAACCAGTCAACAACACAGTCACCCCGTTTTTTAATAAATTCCACTGCAATACCATACAAACCCGCTGCCTTGCCAGCTTTCATCTTCCGCAAAGCTTTTACTACCTCTTCTCTGTTGACCAAATCATTCTCCCAACCCTCTCACTTCGCATACCACGTCGACCAAAACACCCTATATCTGCCTCTCTATCATCTAACACATTCAACACCTTCAAAATACCCACTCCATCTCCTTCCTACATCAACACTACTTGTTATCACCTCTTGTTAGCCCCCTTCACCGATGTTCCCATTTGTTCTCTTTCTATTCATTTGAAGTGGAAAAACGATAACAATGCATTCCAGAAATCATATCAAAGGGAATACGAGACTATTGAAATAGAAAACATGAGAGGGTTTATGTGTAGAATATTCAAGTCTTTATATGTTACCTTGCGAAAAGAATCAAAGAGGAACTGACGAGAAAATGAGGAAATGGAGCATTGTAAGCATCTGGACCGTATCATAAATCCTTTATGACGATTTGGTTTAGTTCAGTGTCTAGGATACAGTAGCAAGCGGCTATATCTTATCACGGGATACTATATAATTCCCTTTAGTTGCGGAGATCTAAATGTATGGGCGATGCAGGGGGCATCCAGGTCGTCACATACACACGTAGACTTAAAAATCATCCATAAACGTAGATCATAAAAGCTTACTAAGGACGAATAATTGGATCGTCTCATCGTTCGTCTATCCCATTAGCAAGTCACTAAGTAAGCAATCTTACCTCTCCACACCAGGCTTGTGCCACTGGTAATCGACTGATTATTATACGGTTCAATATTTACGCCAAGGATGGATTGCAGTGATCATGTTGTTACTGTAATCATAATTATTATCATTATCATCATATTCGGTCTGCCAAAGGTGCTTAAAGACGATTCTCCCCTGAGGCCTATACTCTCTGCAAACAAAATCTTATAGTTACAATCTGGCTAAGTTATTAGTTCCAGCTATACCAGTAATTAATGATCAACAGACGATTTTTTCTCGTCTATAAAAGAAATTTGTCACATGGGTTTCAGTAGTTGCGTTATGGCCAGCTTTAGCGTAAAATCATTGTTTACAAAAATCGCACTCGAGGAAGCCATCAGTATCTGTACTGACAACTTATTCAGCGATACGAACACAGTTTCATGGGTTCATAGTTGAAGGAATTATTATCTTTGTCATCTAGTGATTGTTTCAATTTGTTCAGCAGTGCTACATAAAGAGCAAAGAAGATTCTAATGATGGTTCACCACTGGGTCAAAAATAGGCTAACGCGTATTTATACCACCATGAAGTTAGGTAAGTGGAAGACAGTCAGCTGCATTTCAAACCTTTGTTTTTCTAATTCATGAATGCGATACATTTCATATTCCTAAGTCTGTGAACCATATTACTTCATTTGTTTATTATTTGATATCCCAACTTAAGACCATTGAATTTACCTCGAAAATGGAAAAAAAATGATATCCTCTGCTTTCTTGGAATGAAGATAAGTAAATGTATAAATTCCTTTAAGACATCAGTATAAAGGAAACCAGATTTTACCAGTTTTTCACTAAATTTGGTTCTTTTATTCCGATCGATATCAAACGCAACTTTGTGGTAACTCTGGCCACATGAGCATTTCATATATGTTCTGATTATCTTGAATTCCACAATGAAGTAAAACACTAAACAAATTATTATGTCCTTCAGTAGAACCAACTATAACTAAGGATAAAATACATTTTCCAATCTTATTCTGACCAATTTAGTACGGGAGTTTTACTCACAAGTTAACACCAGAGACGGTTTTAAAGCAAGAAATACAATTCAGTCAGTTTTTCAAGTTCGAGGATGTTATTCCTGTGGGGTTTGCAGTTGTCAATTGTCCACCAGTATAAGTTCATCAGATGTAATGCTTTGCATATTGTCAAGACAAAGCGACAACTCACGACGCGCATTTGGGAATAACTTTGTTGGTCAGCGCGAGCGAACTGCCCTATAACCGAGCCCCCCCCCCCCCCCCCCCCCTTTCAGCGCTCACGAGAATGACAGCCCATTGTCGGGAGCAAGCTTCCTTATGCTGGCCAGTAGCTCACCAGACATCGGTCTGTTAATACTGGAGCCCCTCCTGCCCTATAGGAACAAACCTACTATACGTAAGTAACAGTGAGATATCGACGTAGTGATCGTGTTTTTAGGCAAGTTCTATTATGTTTGGAGTAGAACTGTCTGGTTGTTTTTAATGCATGTTTCAACAGCAGGGTGTTTACTTATGGAGTATTCTAATCTCGACTTGGAAATATTGACACTGTTGGAGTTGTATAAGTCACGTTTTATTGTATTTCAAACAAGGTAGTGACTGTTGGTCATTATCATTTCTCTTTATTCTTTCTCGATTATCTATTTTATGTTGGGATTTTATGATAAGCATATTTGCAGAGAACGTTTTAGAGTTTATGCTTTAAACAGAAACTCATAACGTATATATCACATGCATATCAGCCTTATTTCATAGGCTCTGGTGATGGTATTTGTAATTACCAAAACGTAAGCCAGTAAAACAAAAGCATTTCATTTAAGACCTGATGATTCTTTCCATATATGTATATGTATATATATATATATATATTTTTTTTATACTTTGTCGCTGTCTCCCGCGTTTGCGAGGTAGCGCAAGGAAACAGACGAAAGAAATGGCCCAACCCCCCCCATACACATGTATATACATACGTCCACACACACTATATATATATATATATATATATATATATATATATATATGTATATAGTGTGTGTGTATGTACAAACACATAATGGCCTGTACAAACACATAATGGCCTCCGACAGCAGGATTCGAACCTCTACCACTTGTGTGGGAGCTGGGTACACTATCATGATTAGGTTGTAAAGCCTAACCAACACCCACACAAGTGGTAGACGTTTGAACTCCATATGATTTAGTCAAGCCTAAGATGACTTCTCACTCACGGTGTAACTTCGATTAGGTGAAGCTTGATAACACCTGTGTGTGTAATTACTATCTGTCTTTTGGGGTGAAAGTTTTACACTTGTGTTGCCTCATCTGTTAGCCATGTATGTAAATACCATTCTCTTTTTACTCCTGTGTTTGTATACCTATACACACAAGCATACATCCTCATCCTAACCCAGGTGCCCATTTATCGACCAGCCCCAAGGGGAAGATGAACACCTGGGTTGGGTTTTGGTCACCTGCTTCGCCCGGGGTTCGAACTCGTGTGGCCCTAATCCTTGCTAACTCTTGGTCAGTAATGCTAACCACTAAACCACAAAAGCCCGTGTACGATTACTGTATGGATGTTGTGGGGTGAGTTTTACTCGTGCTGCCTTGTCTCTTAAACTTACATATGTTCAATGTCTTTTTGTTTGTGTAAACGCACACGCGCTCGCAAAGTTACTGTTGCGACCCAACTCTGTAATAAATCAACTGTGTATATTCGGCCAAATAGTTGCCAAAATTCAATAAACCGTTCATTATCATCAATATCATTATACATCACAGCCTAAACCAACCTGTATGTGTGTGTGTGTGTGTGTGTGTGTGTGTGTGTGCTTTCTCCATTTTCTATTTTTATTCTTTTGATTAAGAACGCTGTCATAGTTTTTAGTCCTACAGGTTTTATTTGTATCGTTCATTGCAATTGTTGGCATTGGAAGATCGTATGTTGATTACTTGCCAGGAGTGTTTCCATTTATACTCGTACCACGACATTCCCTCGTCCCGCATCCTGCAAATCAAAGACGTTCCCTAATCATACTTTATGAAACAATTTCATTCCCCTTGATGATGGCAGGTTGGCTGGCCAAATGGATGAGATGAGACCCAAGGGAGAGGAAGATGCAGGATGGAGGGGGAATAGACACAGGAGGAGGATCACTAGGGAAAGTGGTGGGGAGGTGAGGGGAGAATACAAAGGACTGCTGGAAGATTGATCAAAGCGAACACTTGGGGGGGGGGGGGGTGATGAGGAAGGACTGCTAGAATATTAAGGTGAAGGAGTTTGAAGGCCTACATGTTTCTGGTTTTGTTGGGTCAGAAACCCTAATTCTCGAACGACGAGTGGCTTTAGCAAAATGACGAAGGAGCAGAGGAAATATGTGGGGAAGGAGCCACGTAGGTAGTGAAAGGGAGAGTGAAGGAATTTGCATAGGAGTTAAAGGAGAAGTAAGGAAGGTTGTTAAGGGAAGAGGGAGATCATGATGGGTGATGACGTACTAGTGAAGGCAGGAGGTGTAAACGATAAGGCTATTAGTAAAGGGAAGGTAAATGAGTACTGCAAAAGACCAATGAAGCCCACTGGCTAAAACCTGAGAAATGGCCTTTGAACATAAGCTGTTCAGTGCTTTACTTTTAATACACATCTGTCCTTTTCTTTCTTTTTCTTTTCAAGAATGGTTAGACGAAAGGAAGAAGTGGTAGAACAGAGGAAAAAGTAATTTGAAATAAAGACTGAAATATGCATAAGTGTATAGTGTTAGCATTTTGAATCATGTGGGTGATTTTCTAGAAGTGTTAATGGTGTTTCTCCCTCTCTGTTTTCTATGATATCATTAAAATGCCTGTATGTGAACGAACGAGAACATAACACTGATCAACAAATTCTGATGTATTTCATAATTTGGGGATGAAGCATTTAATTTTTATGTATTCAGGGACGCTGACCACGAAAATGACCATGAAAATGCTCGATTGGCTACGGTTTCCGAGAAAACTTTACTATCTTACATTTTACATGTATTATATACTATATTCGTGACACAGGCTACGTTCACTGGCTTACCTCGCTTAAATGTACCGTCTATTCGCCTGCTGTTTGTGTACAAATCCTGGAGCGTTTTTTGTCAGCGTCCAGCAATAGTCGGCTAACATTGCTGAACTCTATTTGCCTTGGTATCGTTTATCCATCGCCGAGATGTCTTGATGGAAACGTTCCCCGTGCTCATCGCTCATTGCACCCCAGGTAGCCAAAAGAAAATGCTTCTTGAAAGAGATATTGTAGCCAATTTTCTGTTGGGGTGACAACAGGTTTTCCTCAAGTTCTTGAAAGTTGTCACCCTCATTATGATCCAGTCTGACCTCTTCATTCCATGATCCATTCCCACCTCATTTGGCTAGTTGGTAGGTCCCCTGTGCTAGATAAAATTGACAGATCTTTTTCATTATTTCCGTATTTGATACCGTCATCTGTTATCATAATCTTGAAGCTACTTCCTCATTGAACTCGCCCGACCTACTTTATTATGGACTTTTAGCAGTTTTTTTTTTACTTCCCTTATATCCTCATTCACTTGACGTATCATTTACTCCCAGATTACATCTTGTCCAGAATTCCTACCTGATATGTGCTATTGATCATCTCTCCTTCGGCAACCCTCGAAATAGTTTTCCTCGTTCCTTATTTATCTGCCCACGAACCAACTACAACTGATTTACGTTCGCCTTCCATGTCACTTTATCTTCTGGAGAAGTTTACAACGGGCATTATCGCTTGTGCCTCAGCTTCACTACAATAAATTCTAAAACCATTCACTGCTTCACTTTCCCGAGTGATTCATTTTGAGCATTTACTGTTATTCTCTATCTTTATTCAAAATCTCATTTGTTAATATATCTATTACTTCGACGAAGGATGGTTGAATGGAGTAGCGGAGTAAGCACGAATACTCTCTACTTAATCTTCGAGTTGCGATGCACAGCACGAATTTACAATCACGAATTAACCAATATTCTTTTATGTTTCAATAAACTTTGTTTATCGCTACAGAGGCGTTCGTTATAAATTTGCTTGATCTAAAGTCTTCTTTTTTTTTTCAAGCTCGTCTTTTGTGAACTTGACATCAACAGCTTCTGATATCTCCAGACAGAACCTCGCTGACCCTCTACACTAAATTCCCAGGAGTTTTAGTCAGCAACAGTAGCTCTTCTTTCCTGTTATAAGCTTTCTGCCCTTACTTTATATGTTCTGCAGTTATCTGGACATTTCGGTCTCCTTCGAACTTCAGTCTCTGACAGTAGGACGATCTGAAGATGATAAAAAGGTTTGTTTCGAAGAATTTTTCCTTCTCTTTCGTTAGTAGCGTCACAGACGTGGACCCACCGCTCGATATCATTCTTTATGTATTTCTTCCCTTAAGCCACGACACATTCCACTACCGCCTCATGAGTGATCACTTCTCCCTCTGGCCCACAATAGGCACACGTCAATAGTCGATATCCCGCGTCGATTTTCGCAAAGCATTATTAGGTTCATCCCACCGTGTGTGTGTGTGTGTGTGTGGATATATATATATATATATATATATATATATATATATATATATATATATATATATATATATATATATATAAAGCACCTTCTTTGATTACTATTTATGAATACTATTTGTAAGTTATGAGGACAACAACGTTTTACTCTCGTATATCCCCATCTCTCAACCTTGTATATACGTACCATATCTTTATCCTCTTTGCATTTACAAAAATATAAACACCCCAGCCTGAGCCAGAGACTCGTTTCTTGACCAGCCCCAAGGGGAGGACAAACAAGCTGCGTAAGTTATGAACAATGTTGGCGATAGGACGCTGCCCTGTGGGATCCTGCTTTGTAGGGGGAACTTGGGTGACGTCGCAAAACTGATGATTTTTGCTGTGCGTTGGAACAGAAAGTTATACAGTAGTCTCTATATGTCCTCAGGCATGCCTAGTTCTAGCAGTTTATATTGTAGACCGTTAGACCACATTAGTTCATAGATTTTGCTTATGTTTGTTTATATAAATGTACCATAAGTTTTTTGTCCTTCGTATCTATTTTTTCTGCCGCAGTCACATTTGATGAGATGGTGCTTTTGCCTTTCCAGAAGTCATATTGATCTGAGTTATAGACGCTGTTGCTGTCAAAGTCTATTCTTCACCTAAGGTTTATCATTCTTAGAAAAAGTTTTTCCCAGGACATCTAGGTGGGATATGGGACGGTGGATCTTTAGGTCTGTATTAGGTCTCTCTCTCTCTCTCTCTCTCTCTCTCTCTCTCTCTCTCTCTCTCTCTCTCTCTCTCTCTCTCTCTCTCTCTCTCTCTCTCTGATCCAGCTGTGTTTTTAAAGTATCCAAGAGCTTTACCCGGTCGTAAAGCCGAGGCATGACCTAGAATTAAGCATCAGTGTCCTTAACCACCGCCAAACATATTGCATCAGAGAGTTTGAACTGACCATCAAAGAGGTCTAAACTCGAGTTACCTGTGCCAAACTGATCTCGTTGACCTTAATGCGCGGTAAATTATGTCTCCAGACTTAAACTCACTTACTTGAGGTCTTAAAGTTTTCCTGATATCTTCCCCAATGAGCATCTGTAAGTCTATCCTAGCTGTAGGATCGAACATTTTAAGTATAGAGTATATAATCTTGAAGATACTGTTCTCCTCGAGAAGCCGAAACACTGGTCAGAGAGTTCAGAAAATGTAATGATTTTCATCTTTCAATAGATTTATGAGGCGAAAGAACATATAGAAAATCATAACATTTCTGCCCTTGATAAAAGGAAAGCCAAAAATTTGGTCGCGAGCCTTTGGTTCTATCATAAATGATACTAGCCCCATTGACCTAAGAGGTGTAAATCCTATAGCTCGGCCGGCATGAAATCATGATTTTATGACCTGATGAATTTAGAATATACATCCCCAGTGACTTTAGAATGTTTCTTGTGATCTAAAAGCATGTCTCCCAGGTTTCGATGGCCTGAGTGCATGACACTCTTTTGTCATGAATATCCCTAACCCCTGCAACCTGATTGAGTATTCATAACTTCTGTGATTTTCACATGTCTGGCTCCACTGACTTTAATGTGACCCCCGTCGGCCTTAGCGCAGTGGGCCCTATGTTCATCAGTGTACATAACCCCCTAGCGATCTCAGGACGTGTGGCGCCGGTTGCCTGAGTGTGTGTTTCATGGACTGTGTACCGTAGGAAGAAGTTCTGAGACCCTAGAGAGATCGGCAGAACTCCGCCTGTTATCAATATGAAAGTTTCCGCAGGAGCTCTTTACCCATAATCCCCTCAGCTAAGGTGTACACAGAACCTACAGTAGAGCAAAGACTTTGGGTGGGGTTGTAGATGGCAGGGAGCACTTTATGGAACAGCAGATCTGAGAGTTGGGTAGCAGGTGAATACGGTGTTAGGAACAACTGGGAGAAACACGGGATGAATGGCAGTATATTCTGACCACTCAGGAGAAAATCCGCTAGTTGGAGGGTGACCTAAGCGGTATGTCCAAGGTGAAATGGAGATGATTACATACAAGCATGTTATTCTGGTTCTCTGGAACGTAACAGGGTAGTAAGAAGCGGGAAGTAATCCTTAGAAGCTCAGAAAACGTGTCTGTTTGAGGTGTCTGGGTGATTCTGGTATCAGTGTGCTTATCTGACAGCTTTTTGGTGGTATGAACAAGGAATGTAGTCATGAGGGTCAAGAATGATAAGAGAGACAAGAATTACTCTCAAGCGAAACTTACTGTGTTTTAGAGGAAAGTATTGACAGGAGTTTAGTTCCAACATTTCAGTCAATGAAATTCCAAGAGTATGAAAGTAACTGAATAAAACTGTGGGAATTAATCAGTGAATGAATTAGACAGAGACGGAGCGAAGCCTTAAGGATATGGGAGAGTGGATGAGTTGGAAAGTGAGGGAAAGATGAAACAGAATATGAGTGATAAGGCGAGGTAATAAGGGGGACAGAATGGAGAAGGGGAGAAAGTCAGTCACTCGGTAAGGAGCTATGAAAGAAGAAACTAGTATAATTTGAGTTAAAGTAGTAATAAAAGATACGAGTGAGATAATGAGAAAGCAAGGCAGTGAAAAGATAGGGGAGTAAGACAGTAAACTAAACTGTGAGTGATGCAATTAAGGATAGAAGTGAGGACGTGAGGTGGGGATTGGATAAAGCAGTAAGGAAGTTAAACAGTGCAGGAAGGAATAGTTTGGCAAAGATGGAGTGATGATGATCATCAAAGAATTAAATGATTAAGTGATAGCATGAGGAAGTCGTACAGTTAGCTGGTGAGTCCTGAGAGAGTGAAGTAGTAACGGCAGAAGTGTGAGAATCGGTAAGGTAAGGAAACGAAAGAATGTGAAAGTCGGACATTTAGGTGGTGGTAATATGGAGAGATAAAGTGGTGATCAATAAGGGGAGCTCTCAGGTCATGGGCAAATGATACGATCTCATTAAGAAGGAGTCGAGAGGCATGTGAAGCACAGAGTCAAATAGATGAAAGGTAAAGCATCGGTCGAAAGGACAAGATATATGGCAGTGAGGGAGCTTAAGAGGAGGGTAGTGAGGCAGTAAGAGAATGAGCAGGAAATGAAGAGATAGGAGTAATGAAGTAGAGAGACAATGAGATGAGGTAATGGAATAAGATGAGGCCCTCGGGAATTTAGAAAGTCAAAAGAGGCGAGAGAGTGAAAGAAAGACTAAGGTAGTGAGGCAGAGAGAAACTGAGAAAATGAGTGAACGAGGTACTAAGGCATCAAGAAGTGATAGAGAGGGGGAGAGTGGAACGAGATGTGTTGGCCACGACTCCTAATGAGAGCAGTGTGTCAGTAGGGCTGATCGGAGATTTATCAGTAGTCTCCTCTGTCGCTAACTACATTAATAATTACAATTCTCACGGCTCTTTGAATGTATTTACGACCACATACTATGTGTAGTGTATTTCTCAGACTTTCACGGATGAAGACATCTATTTCAGTTGTATTAAAGTATGTACTGATAATCTTAAGGTGAGAGAGAGAGAGAGAGAGAGAGAGAGAGAGAGAGAGAGAGAGAGAGAGAGAGAGAGAGAGAGAGAGAGAGTTGTACATATATATCTTTATAGATAACAAACACTTTCACACGTACATCTGTTATGAGTTTATAACCATACGAACCTAAGCATATCTTTTCTCTCTCCACAGACAGATAACCGCAACAGCAGAGGCAGGACGTCTTGGGATCAAGAGAACAACCACAGGCATGTGGAAAGATTCTTGCCAAGCAGCCGTGGTGTGGTTGTACAGATCTATGGCCTCTCGAGTGAGGTGAAGCTAAGCATGATGTTTTGACGGGCTCATGAGGCGAGGGTGACCTGATGGATCTATGAGGATTGCTGGCCGAAAATGTTACTGAAAATCACGTGTGTTCTTCATGAAATTGTTTGTAGTGAAATGATGAAAACTGCGTGAGAGTAGTTTATCACATGTTCCTGTGTTTCGCACATTAGAAAAATACCAGATATTGATTCCCTAGAGTGTGATGTGTAATTTAAAGAAAATCCTACATAGAGCCCCAGCAAGCTCTGTCTGACCTCCGTGATGTGTGATTTAAGTGCGGCGTAGCAAGTGTATCCTAAGGGCAACCAGTCTGCAAACGAACGTTACTGCTACCAAGACCTTTCGGAAGATGGCTCCAACAGCTTTCTTCTCCCTCCTGCAGCTGTTTCTCCTGCTAGCAACGTCCTTTTGGGTTCTTCCATCTGCTGCAGGTAAGCCCCAAATGTAGAGACCATAGAGAGAGAGAGTTAGCTTTTACTGGTGTGTTGGTAGAATGGACCCTGATCTCGGAGAAAACATACACCCACGTGGTTTTATGAAATTGCAAATCCGAAAAAAAAAACCGTAGCTATAAGAATTTCTGATAGATATTGTCGTGGGCTACCTTATAACCTGGGGGATACATAAGAAGCTTTATGAGTGAAGGACCATTCACTGAGGCGCCACATAGTGATCGAATTATTGATAACGTATCAGTCTCTTGGCAAGTAAATCTTGTTTCTTTCCTTTGTGAAGTGAAGACGTACATAAATAACCACACCCTCCTTAATGGAAATCCATTTTTGCGTACGTTCTTTGATGTGTGTTTTTGTATAAACGTGAGAGAGAGAGAGAGAGAGAGAGAGAGAGAGAGAGAGAGAGAGAGAGAGAGAGAGAGCACCTCCCTTGAAACACCTACCTTTTTCTTCATTTTTTGTCTTGATTTGTGAATGCTGTTTTTCTCTGCGGCCGGTCTCATTACATAGTTAGCGCATCTAGGTCCATCTGGTACTAACATCATCCATACATTAAGTTTTCTTTTAAGTAACCCAGTTGTCCACAGTCAACCCAGCTGTTCATCCACCTCTAGAGGTTGGTCGATAAGATGGGTACCTCGTTCAGGCTGGGAGCAAGAGGTGAAATGAGAGTTGGGGTGAGAGCGTATCATCAGATTTTCGGGAGAATAAAAAAGAATGTTTTGGATGGAGGTAAAGAAAGTGCGTAAGACAATAGAATGAATGGGAACATAGGTGAAGGGGGGCAAATGGGGAGGTAATAGCTATTAGTGGTGAAGTGAGGAGATGGAGTGAGAATTTTGAGGGGTTGTTGAATGTGTTTGATGATAGTGGCAGATATACGGTGTTTTGGTCGAGGTGGTGTGCGAAGTGAGAGGGTCGGTGAGAATGGCTTGATAAATGGAGAAAAGGTAGTGAAAGCTTGCGGAAAATGAAAGTCGACAAGGCAGCGGGTTTGGATGGTATTGCAGTGGAATTTATTAAAAAAGGGGTGACTGTGTTGTTGGTAAGCATATTCATTGTATATATGGTTTACAGTGAAGTGCCTGAGGATTGGCGGAATACATGCATAGTGCCATTGTACAAAGACAAGGAGGATGAAGGTGAGTGTTCAAATTTGAGGTATATGTTGAGTGTTCCTGGGAAATTATACGGGAGGGTATTTATTGAGAGAGTAAACGCTTGTACAGAGAATCAGACTGGGGAAGTGCAGTGTGGTTTCAGAAGTGGTAGAGAATGTGTGGATCAGGTGTTTGCTTTAAAGAATGTATGTGAGGAATGCTTAGAAAAACGAATGGATTTGCATTTATGGATCCGGAAAAGGCATATGATATAGTTGATGGAGATGCTTTGTGGAAGGTATCAAGAGTATATAGTGTGGGAGTTAATTTGCTAGAATCAGTGAAAAATTTTTACCGAGGATGTAAGGCACGTAGGAAGAGAGAAAATTGATTGGTTCCCAATTTTTATCGGTTTTGCGGCAGGGGTGCGTGATGACTCCATGGTTGTATAATTTGTTTATGGATAGGGATGTTAGGGAGGTGAATGCAAGAGTTTTGGAGAGAGGGGCAAGTATGCAGTCTGTTGTGGATGAGGGGGCTTGGGAAGCGAGTCAGTTGTTGTTTGCTGATGATACAGCGCTGATGGCTGATTCGGGTGAGAAACTGCAGAAGCTGGTGACTGAGTTTGGTAAAGTGCGTGAAAGAAGAAAGCTGAGAGTCAATGTGAATAAAATCAAGGTTATGAGGTTCAATAGGGTTGAGGGACAAGTTAATTGGGAGGTAAATTTGAATGGAGAAAAGCTGGCGGAAGTGAAGTGTTTTAGATGTCTGGGAGTGGATTTGGCAGCAGATGGAACCATGGAAGTGAAAGTGAACCACAGGGTGGGGGAGGGGGCGAAGGTTCTGAGAGCATTGAAGAATGTGTGGAAGGCGAGAACGTTATCTCGGAGAGCAAAAATGGGTATGTTTGAAGGAATAGTGATTCCAGCAATGTTATATGGTTGCGAGGCATGGGCTATATAAATAGGTTTGTGCGGAGGAGGGTGGATGCGTTGGAAATTAGATGTTTCAGGACAATATGTGATGTGAGATGGTTTGATTGAGTAAAAAGTAAAAGGGTAAAAGATGTGTGGTAATGAAAAGAGTGTGGTTGAGAGAGCAGAAGAGGGTGTATTGAAATGATTTGGCCACATGGAGAGAATGAATGAGGAAAGATTGACAAAGAGGATATGTGTCAGAGGTGAAGGGAACGAGAAGTGGGATTTTTAGCGATCGGGGCCTGAACACACAGGAGGGTGAAAGGCGTGCAAGGAATAGAGTGAACTGGAACGATGTGGTATACCGGCGTGGACGTGCTGTCAGTGGATTGAACCAAGGCATGTGAGGCGTCTGGGGAAAACCATGGATGTGGAAAGGGAGCTGTGGTGTCGGTGTATTACACATGACAGCTATAGACTGAGTGTGGCCTTTGTTGTCTTTTCCTGGCGCTATCTCGCGCGCACGGGGGGGAGGTGGGTTCTGTATCATATGTGGCGGGGTGGCGACGAAATTGGATGAAGGCAGCAAGTATGAATATGTACATGTATTTATATGTATACGCCTGTGTATGCATATGTATGTATACGTTGAAGTGTATAGGCACGTATATGGGCATTCTTTCGTTTGTTTCCTTCCGCTACGTAGGAATTTTACGATTTTCTACTTTATATCTGACGGATTATCATCTTCATCGCGAGTGTCCCAAGCATTCTTGAAGTAAACTCGCTTCTCGCCCTGCGTCTGAAAAGTGATTCCATAAGGTTATTCGAGATATCATTCAGGGTAGCATATTGCTACGGGTGCAAAAAATGAGACGTGGCAGTGACACTTAATTTCCCGGCACCTGAGATCCTTGGGTCGCTGTGGATTTAGCTACAGGGGATCAAAAGAACCTCTTTGTCGCTCTTTTAACTTTATCTCAAACCAACCGTACAGAATGCCATTTCCGTGTTCGTTCTCTGTGGAAGTCGGACTCCACGTATGTATAATTTCATTTTTCATTCACCCTGGCACGGGCTCGTCCTTGTCATACATCCGTCGAGAGTATTTCCTTGAGTACTTCTTTCTCCTTTTATTCTGAGAGAAAAAGATTAATGTCTGCAGACACAACGAACTAGTCCAAAGGGAGAATATGATGTAAGGTTTGATCATTTACATTAACCTGTGTATCTGGACTTCCTTCAAATTTACTCATTATAATGATAATCCACATGGTGGGATAAGGATCATTTTGCTCTACCCTAGACAATGTGCCAAGCTTTTTCACCCCTCTCCATCCGTCTGTACGTCCGTCATATTTAGCATCCAGCCATATCTATGACAGATTCTTCAGAGAATTTATATATAGTTATGATGCCATGGAACCCCGCGTGGGTTTGTGTAAATCATATGCTCTCACAGGTGGCTAACTTAAGATGAGTCTTGTGTCTTGTTTATCAGCTACTCGATTGAAAATGATCGTAGTGTTGTAAATCTCCATATTCATAATGTCTGCATTTTGCCACACCGCTTTTCTTACCTATATTATTTGTGTCCAGCCCCAGTTTCTCCTTACCTATTTTCTCTGCATTTTACCCCAACATTCCCCTTACCCATATTCTCTGCATCTTACCCAAGCGTTCTTCTTACCTACATTCTCTGCATCCAAAACTAGTCTTCTCCTTACCTATATCCTCAGCATCTTAACCCAGGCCGTTATTTACCTATACTCCCTGCATCTTGCCCTAGTGTCTCCCTTGCCCATATCCTCTGCACGAGACGAAGGGCAACAACGAACGTAATACAGTGCAGGAGTAGTGTGGGGGAAGATGCAGCAGGCAGATAATGCTGGGCAGGAGCTGTAAGTTAGGACCTGGTGGCTCCAGCCTGGCACCCGCAGGATGCCTTAACCAGCCAATTACCATGATTTGCTCGTTGGCTGCCACTGGCACAAGTGCTGCCAGGAGGTACTTGGACCATGTCATCAGTGGGGAACATGTACCTTGAATAAGAATATTGCACGGGTGCAGTTATATATATATATATATATATATATATATATATATATATATATATATATATATATATATATTCTTAATTTTGTTAATGATGCGACTTTATGCAATTTTACATTATTAACATGGATGGTTTGGATCCTTGGAAATATATTTCTGTGGCGATACAGCACGAGTTGAAAACCTTAATGTTGCTTGGACTATACAAAATATCCTTAGATATCTCTTTCACTACATCCTGAAGTATTAAGGAATCACTCTAGCCTTCTAATCAAGTTCCTAAATCAATACACGGTAATTAAGCACACACACACAAATATATACATACATATATATATATATATATATATATATATATATATATATATATATAGGGGATAGGGGAGAAAGACTACTTCCCACGTATTGACTGCGTGTCGTAGAAGGCGACTAAAAGGGGAGGGAGCGGGTGGCTGGAAATCCTCCCCTCTCGTTTTTTTTAATTTTCCAAAAGAAGGAACAGACAAGGGGGCCAGGTGAGGATTTTACTTCTAAGGCCCAGTCCTCTGTTCTTAACGCTACCTCGCAAACGCGGGAAATGGCGAATAGTATAAAAAATATATATATATATATATATATATATATATATATATATATATATATATATATATATATATATATATATATATATACATATATATTCCTGTGAGTCCACGGGGAAAATGAAACACGATAAGTTCCCAAGTGCACTTTCGTGTAATAATCACATCATCAGGGGAGACACAAGAGGAAATCTAAGTCAGTTGATATACAGTGAAGAGACGTAGCTAGGACGCCATTTGGTAAACATGGCATGTTTACCAAATGGCGTCCTAGCTACGTCTCTTCACTGTATATCAACTAACTTATATTTCTCTCATGTGTCTCCCTTGATGTCATCATTTCACAAAAGTGCACTTGGGAACTTATCGTGTTTCATTTTCCCCGTGGACTCTTAGGAATATACATGATCACGCGCAAAATTGTGATCCTTTCCAATATATATATATATATATATATATATATATATATATATATATATATCATTTTTTTTTCATTTCACGTGTGGCGGGGTGGCGACGAGAATGAATAAAGGCAGCAAGTATGAAGTATGTGCATGTGTATACATGTATATGTGTGTGTGTGGACGTGTATGTATATACATGTGTATGTGGGTGGATTGGGCCATTCTTTCATCAGTTTTCTTGCGCTACCTCGTTAACGCGGGAAACGGCGACAAAGTATAATAGAAAAGAATTTTACATATATATATATATATATATATATATATATATATATATATATATATATATATATATATGCGTGTGTATATTATTTCACTTATGAAAGGAACTTCTAATGTGTGAATGGTATTACTTCCACTCCTCAAGTGTGTATGGGTCAAATCTGTATTCACTGTACTACCGCAAATGTACTTCGAAAGTGAGACCCGGTAAACAAAATTACGTCAAGGTTAACATTAACAAGGTTTTGTATATTGCGAACACTTGTAAATGAACAGTTTTGGGGCCGTTATTATAATAAGAACAGAATGAGAATGATAATCTACGTCCTTGGAATATTTCAATGAACTCAGAATCTTTGAATCGTGATTAAACCATTGTCAAAACTTACCTTGGTGTCAATGTCTCTTAAGCCACTCTTCTTTCACCTTTACATGCAACAACGATTCCCATCCTTCAGGTTATCAAACATGGATACTCTCTTTCTATCTAATGGTTATTTTGTCCTCGCATATTTCTTCTCGCATCTTTTAGTAAACTTCCTCCTCGCATTATATGTCCCATTCAGTTCTTTTGTCTTCGTGTTACTCCTTTAAGTAATGTCCATCCTTTCTTCACAATTCTGAGCTCTCAAATAGTTTCTTACATTTTGCTTTCAGAGTCCATGTCTTTGCACCATACAGAAATGGGGTCCATACAAAGATTTTAATTTCTCTGCTTCACCACTGGGTTCAGTGTACCTGTAAACAAGCTTTATCCTTTCTTTGAAACTGCTTTGCTCATTGGAATTCTAGTCCTCGGTTCTTTGTTGTCATCTTCATTGCCAAAACATAACACTTTCTAAATACCCAAATCATTTTCTTCATCTTTAGTGTATAGTTATGGTTTCTTGTTTTTTTCCCTTACAATTCCCATCACTTGGATTTTGCTCAAGTTTATATTCATCTCGAAGGCAGTTACTGTTCCTCCTAAGTTATTTACCATTTGCTAGAGATCTGTCTAGCTGACAATCGCCTTGGCAAAGTCAGTCATTTATAACTTTTTCGCCTTACCATTTTTCACTTCGTTCTTCATATGTCGGCGCAAAATACAAACACGAGACTAGAGAATGAATCAAAGAGAGAAAAAATATATAGTCTCTTCACGGAACTGGATCAATACCTACCCTTTTAGAAGACACCACGGGTATTGCAGATCTGTCACAATCCACTGCTCTTCAAAACACCATTATCCGCAGCTCTGCATTAGCGGCCGCTGTCGCTGCATCATAATGTGAGGGGTGATGCAGGCAACGTCACATGCGATGCATTACTGCCACTGACGTCGAATGATCAATTAGCTGAGTTGGTTAGATTTATTATCGGAAATTGATTACGCTGATGCTGTTAAAGAACATCAGCTCCCTCCACCGTCTGTGTAGATTTATCACGGCCATTTTGATTTTCCCTATTTTATCTTTGTTCTTCCTCGCCAAATTGATCACTTTATAGGCAGTACAAAGACTGAAGTATATGAGAGAGAGAGAGAGAGAGAGAGAGAGAGAGAGAGAGAGAGAGAGAGAGAGAGAGAGAATAAAGGAAATCTCCTAGCTTACCTTGATGTATGTGTATCAAAATTTTGTATTTTGAGGTATGAATGTGTTTTTGGTGTTTTTCTCTTATGTTTCAGATATACGTAAATGAATACATTTGCTTCAACCGATAGAAAGAAAAAAGACAGGACTCTTTTAAATGATTAGAACTACAACGGTGAGGGTATTGGCAACGAGCCTTGCTGATTTGTTCTACTGAACCTCCACCCAGACATGAAGCCAGTCTGGCAGGTTCCCTTCTCCCGGCTTTTCCTTTAGTGTGATTAAATGTACCATGAAAGTGGCATAATAGCTTTAAATACACAAGGTTTAAACTGATTTTTACAAATCCCTTCGAGTGTGAAATTCAAAGTTCAGGTTACACTCGTTGCTTTGATGAACATTACTTTACTTGTCTCCAAAATTAGAGTCGCGTAAATTCTTATCATTGTAAACATGAAGCCGAAGAAACACATCTGATTTTTGTTGCATGAGCCAAAGTCTCATGGTTCTGCTGAGGATGACTTCCAGGAAAACGAAGCCGAGTTCTGGTTTACTGTCACGTTATTTAGCGACAGTAAAATAGTGGAACTAAAAGTTGAGTCTCTCGCTAAATGCTATTTACTGCGTTAAGTTACCAAGTGTGAGACTCCTTAAGGATATTTATGTAGCGAACATACTGCAGCCACTTTACTTCAGTAAACAGCTGTTGTTTCCTCTTTTAGTTATATTTAGTAAATGACTTTAAAAGGTTTGGGTCTTAATACCCTTATTAAGTTAGGGAAGTCGGGAGTCGTGGCTCTTAATAGCGCGTAAAATTTAGAATCTTGGATTTAATGGTTTTATGGATGGCGGTGCTCCGGGCTCATACTTCTTGGCGTCTTTAAGGAATGAGGTTAAGGCTCTTGCATACTTCATTCGGTAAATAGCTTCATTCTTGGGGGTCGGTGGGGGCTGTTCATAGCTTCAGATGGAGAGAAACGTTTGGACTCTTAGCTATGATCGCTTTCATAAATTGGATTAATTCAGCAGAACTGATATATGACCGCCTTATGGAATGAATGGATTTATGATTTATGATGTGATTGTTTCATGACTTTAGAATTCAGAAGTGCAGTTAGGAGTTGTGGCGCGCGCGTGTGTGTGTAGCTAGGCAGATAAGTATGCGGGTGTGTGTAAGTAGGTAGAGTGTGTGTGTGTGTGTGTGTATGTGTGTGAGGTCATGGTTGATTGCTCTCGGTCGCTTCGTGAATTGAACAAAATTAACAGTAATTGATGACGATAGAGATATTCAAATAAGATAACACAGCTTTCACGTTGATATTAAGCGAGTGAAGTTACAAGTAACTGCGCTCTTGATATCTTTCTTTGGAACTATATACTATAATCATCTTAACTACTATAGTCATCTTAACACTGTTACTGCCATATCAAAGTTCTCTGAGAAATCCCTATTGCAACAGGCGATATAGTTTACGCGTGGGTCGCTGGGGTATTGTTAAAAGGAATATTAGGTGTCGCTGTAAATCAAACTTTCCGTATTAATCGAAGTTGGATAGTGGTTGTCAGTAGAAATTAGGTTTTCCCGATATCATTTTACTTAATGTTCATCATGTTCTCTTTAACATTTCATTTACACCACATTTCTTGTGGAGGTTTTACGTAAAGCTTGATACATCGACATGTGATTAGATACTTTAGGGAGGATAACCAACAATATGTCGTCTTCGAACGGTTATATCTATTTTGATAAATTCAGAAGTATCACTTTACTAGAGAGAGCCTTAATACTCTCTGGAGATGTAAATAACTCAAAGAATAATGGATAAGCCGAGGGGCATCACCTCCCAGAGTATGTCTTTCTTCCACAAATCGACTTATGAATGTAAAAGATATCGTACACTGCCAGCGAGATCCCTGAAGGAGACGAGTGATGCCGCTATATCACAGGGAAGCTCGCGGACATGATGGATGTTAGACGGACACTCCTGAATAGCTGCTGCGCTAGCCATCAGTCGTCACCTCAGAGGGTTGTAGTCACGTTCATCATGACCCAAGGGCGTGAAACATAGGTTGTGTCCACATAAGACTGGTCGGAGGAGTAGACCGCTGGATAACTGTCATGAGTCGCTACTATGGATGGGTCACTTGAGCTAAAAATGTGGGCTTGTAGTTGCATGAACCGCGGGTCTAGTCATATCGTCATAAGCCCTAGCTTCCTTCATTAGCTATTCGTGTTATAACCACGATCAGGGGTTACTAGCTTTTCTTTATGTGCCAAAATTTATGAGCTATAAGATTATCTTCGTTAGGAATCAGAGGGTGTAGGCTAAAAGGTTATGTTCGTCAGGAATCAGATGGGGTGGGCCAAAAGGTCATCGTCAGGAAACAGGTTTGGGTTAGAAGGTTACGTTCGTCAGGAATCAGAAGGTGGGCGAAAATTGTGGGTCAGAAGAATATACTCGTCAGAGAGGGCAAGTTAGATCAGTCTTGGATCTAACATCAAACCATACAGTATGTTGAAGTTTGTTTTGTCTACATGCTGCACTGAAGTGACGTAAGCAAAAGAGTTTGTAGCTTCCATGAGGCATATATAAAGTTCCCCTTCCTGGCACGAGAGGTTAAAGATAATTGGATCTGGTCACGAATATATCTGTGGTACCGAACTCCGAGAGGTGGTATAGTCAGGTGAACTTATATACACAATATAGTGCCGTGGGAACAATTAAGGAGCATTCTCATTACCAGGGATGTACGAAGATGAGGTGCCATAAACTTTCAGCAAGACTCCTCAATGAAGTGGCAGTGTATTGCTCCCTTGGCACTGAATCCAGACTCTTGTATCCTTATGAGGCAGTGTGAGGGTCTACCATCCTTCCTCCTGCAACTCAGACACGTGCTTTACATGGTAACGATATGGTAGCTAAGAGGATATAGCGGTGATAGACAGATTAGAAACTATATACATAGAGAAAAAAAAAGATGGATGGATAGGAATATAGACAGTTCAGAGATTAATCTTTCCTATATCTACCAGTGGACTATAAATTTCTTTTCGGAAAATATTTTGGCTTTTATGCTGTTCATTCTCTTTATTCCTTGTTGGAACAGACAAAATGTATATTGTATACAGAGAACCAAACCGTATTCTACATTACTGCCAAACCGTAAATTTTGCAGTGGAAAATTCAACCTATTAGCCATTTTTGTAGTGGGTATCGGCACGTAGCTATATCTCTGGTGGATACATACACAGCTGTAAATCATCTGTGGAAATGAATCCCAATAAACCACTTTTTTCAGGACCCGAGGGAAATTATGGAGGGGGTTTTAGTGTGGAGCCCTTATGAAGCTGTGGAAGGGGTAACTAGGGGGGACGGGGAGTTCCAGGAAACTTAATGTTTGGGGGAGTAAGTAAGCTTCAAAGACTAGGGGATATAGAGGAAGAAGGCACAGAGTAACGGTGAGTTTTGAATGGAAAGATATGAGGAGGGGATGCCTAGTAAAGAAACTTGTGCATTTAACTTTAAACGGAATGGGAGGCTCTGGACAAAGCTAAAAGACAGTAAAGAAAGCTTGGTGAAGACGTTTGATGTAAGAGAGCGTAAAAAAAGAGCAGAATGGTGAGTACAGAGGAAAGGAGAGCTTTATAGGGGAAAGCTAAAGGGAAACGTCTAAAAGGAAAATGGAGCTTTAATAAGAACTTAGGGTAAGATTTGCTTGAGAGAGAGAGAGAGAGAGAGAGAGAGAGAGAGAGAGAGAGAGAGAGAGATGAGGGCTGGTTATGAAGGAAATGGAGGGCCACTAGGGGATGCTCTGTGACAGGGAGAATTCAAGAGGGAAGGCGGTCAGATGTCAAGTCGATAGGGAGATGTTAGGGAGCAAGGAGAAAGGAAAGTGAAGAGGAAAGGGAAGCTTTAAGAGCAGTTAACAGAAAGAGCTCTAGGGGAAGAACATAGCTTACTGAATTGCTGGAAAATGGGATGGCTAGGGCGATGCAAAGCCAAGGACTGCTCTTGAAAGGAAGAAGGGTACGCGGGTGTATATGGGAAGGAGAGATAACAGGGAACCTGATGGTCTAAGATAAGGTTATGTTTCTCTTATAGAGTGTGGTGAAAATAGGATAATAAAACAGGAAGAACTTAAGAAAAAAAACAGGGAAAGGAGTGCAATAAAAGGAAAGGGGATTTTCGGGAAAACTAGCGCGAGGGAACTTCTTTGATGGGAACTGTGGGGAAGGGGAGATATAATCAGCAACTAAGGGCAGAGGAGCTCTGAGGAACAGCTAGGGGAAAGTAAAGGTTCCAGCGGAGAATGAGGAGTCGAATAAGGAGGGGACGTGGGCTCAGAATGAGCAAGGCCAAGAGTAGGGATAGAGAGGGGAGCCGATAATTTAGGAGGACTAAGAGTAAGAGGAGGACTAACAGTACAAAGGGAATCTAGAGTATGAGGGGGACCAAGAGCAGGAGGAGGACCTAGAGTAGGAGGAGGACCCAGAGTAGGAGGAAGACCCAGTGTAAGTGGGGGGAACCTAGAGTAGGAGGAGGACCCAGAGTAGAATAGGAGGAAAAACAAGGGTAGGAAAGGGCTGAGTGTAGGAGGGGACCAGGTGGGATATAACTGAGGGGCTTGAACGTGGAGCCCCTCTTCAAAAAGGGGGTAAGTAGGGAAAGGGGTATTCAAAGAGATTAAACGTATAAGGGAGATGGGAACGAGGGTAACAGGAGGCCAAGAGTAGGAAGGAGTAAAGAGAAAGAAGCAGGGGAGGGGGGGGAAGAGAAGGGTGTGTAAAGTGGGTCAGACGTCGGGTTGAATGACCAGGTCACGCTAGGTTCAACTGCTGCCTCTTCTTTTTAATGGCTTTCGTACTTTCTATGCTATTTGAGAGTCTGACTGGAGGGTAGCTCATTATGTACATTTTCCCCCCCGTAAAAGTTGAATAATATATCAGTGTATCAAGTCGATAACTGGTTAAATCTCCCCAACTCGGGCCTGACATTCGGATGGCAGTAAATTGTATCCATCGTGATAGGAACTTTTGGTTCAGTGTGCATGAAGCTCGAACACATATTTTTGTGTCAAGCAGCCAGAGATTTCTCGTGACCCAGCTCACGCTTTGGCAGGAGGTGATTCGTCCACATTTACATCTGGTGCTAAAAGACAAGGGTAACATCAGCTTATGACAATTGTGATGACAGTTAAAAATATATACGAGTAAGCACTCCTGTACACACACACACACACACACACACACACATATGAGCTTCCAGAACATAGGTTTTAAGGGTTGCTGACCATGATTCATAGGCCCAACCAGGCTCGAATCTTAGGCGCGACAGTTGGTCCATATCCAATCACAACTGTTCATGCTCCCTTCGGGGCTGGTTGACAAACGAGTCCATGATTTGGGGTGAGGTGTGTGTGTGTGTGTGTGTGTGTGTGTGTGTGTGTGTGTATTTGTAAACATACAGGTAAAGACGGGACAACACGAATGTAAAGCTCTCCCCCTTGCAACACGCAAAAATGGCGTTGTTTAACACCCTTTCTCTGTATCATAACCCCAGTTTTTTTTTTTTACTGTATGTATGTACTTTGGATATTTTCAGCATGTGACTGCAAGTGTTATCCAAGTAATCTTTCATTGTTGCTATTATAGTCATTACTGTTATCATTATTATTATCATTGTCATTATTATTATTATTATTATTATTATTATTATTATTATTATTATTATTATCATTGTCATTATTATTATTATTATCATTACTATTATTATCATTATTATTATTATTATTATTATTATTATTATTATTATCATTACTATTATTACTATCATATCTATGATTATTATTATCATTATTACCCCTGGGCAGGGGAAAAAGAATTCTACCTTTGTCTTTTCTGTATGTTGTAGAAGGCGACTAAAGGGTGTGGTAGCTAGGGGGTATTGATTCCCCTTTCTTGTTTTTCGATATCTAAAAGGCAGAATAGAAGCTAACCGTGGAGTGCTCATCCTCCATAAAGGTGCAGGCTGTGTTTCTGAATGTGTGCGGATGTAGATAAGATGAAGAAAGGAGAGATAGGTGGTATGACTGAATAAAGGGACCTGGATGTTCCGGCTCTGAATGAAACAAATTTCAAGGTAAAGGGGATAAATTGTTTGGAAATCTCTTAGAAGAAAAGTCAGGGGTTGGTATGAGGGCAAGTGCTAAGGAAGGGATAGTACTTCTGCTGAAGTAGAAGTTGTGGGAGTTTTACTCTCGTGGGCCCCATCTCTTGAACTTTATCTGACGTCGTATGTAATTCTAAACTTCTGCATGCTTTTCAGAGCTACCATATCTTTGCCCAGCATATGCCATTCAACCACCATTCGTATATAATGAAAATTAGTTCTTTACATCTTTCAACATCATTCTACATCATTACATGTTATCTCCCCTAGATGCTCTACCCCTACATCTTTCAAAGAACTGTTCACTGTCTACATCATCGATCTTATTTGAAAACTTAAAGGTTGAGGTCAGTCACTCTTCTTTGTTCCACAGTGGCCATATTTAAGGATTCTTTATATATCCTATTTCTTTTATACTGATGTTGTGGAATCCATTGCGTTGTCATACCTAGCATTCCGATCTATGCAGGGTTTTCTGTCAGGCAATTAGAATAGCAGTTTACGGCTTTGTTTTCTTTCGAAAGCGTATACCTTATGCTAGAGTATACGCTCTGGTAGAGTACATTTTCTCATAGAATATACTCTGCGCTAGAGGAAACTGCATGCTGTAGCTAAAGAACTACAAAGTTATTGAGGCAGATACAAAAAAAGATGCGAAAGAAAAGAAGCACAAAGAACATCACACACATAATCATAAATTCTGTCATCAGATAAAAACAAAATAAACAAGGTAAGGAAAAAAGAACTCGCAGAGAACAAAACAATCCTGGAGAACAACAATACACTGAAGGAAAGTTCATAAAGAATCATTTGTAAAGAGAATCATGAATCATGGTAAGAATAAAAACTAAGAGAGCAAAGGACTAAGCAATACTTGTTCTATAAATCACAATATCAGAGAACAGAGATCAAGAGAGAAACCGAGAACTGCCAGGAGCAGTCAACTTCATAGCGGGTAGAGAACAGACAACTTTATACTAGAACTGTTGTCCCATTCCATCCTTATCTTGCAACCTATCACATCGTCTCCTTATCTCCCTCTGTTCTTCCTTTTCTTTAATTTGTCTCAACCCTTATAATCGTACTCCACATACTACAAATTCTTTTCCTTTCCTTCTCTGTCCCAGTCTTAATATGCCACACTTCTCCCCTTCTTGTTTTCCCTCTCTGCACCCTCATCTTATTGTCCAATCTTCTCTGTCTACAATTTATCGTCCAGTCCTGCTTCTCATGTTAGCCGTATTCTTCCTTTACTTATCTCCTCTGAATAGTGTCCTGTTACCTCAATTTTTCCTAGTTATTCCCGTTCTTCTCCTTGGCTTTTTTCTTGTTCCCACTTTTTCTCTGTGCGTTCTCACCATCTCTTTTCCCATTCTGCTATGTTTCAAGACTTTGTCATTTGTATCGTCCTTATATCCACGTCTTATTTTCCTTATCTCTTTTATTTCATCCCCTCTTCCACCTCCCTGTTATTGCTGCGTCACATGTCCCCACCATCCTTCCTATTCACCATCTCATGAATACTTTCTCGGCACTTATCTCCTGCTTTCCCTTCCACAAACCTACCATCATATTTCCCTTTTCTTTTCCCCTCCATACCTCCATCACTCCAGTTATCGTGTTCCCATCTCCCCACCATGCCCATATGGCCTTGCCTACCCATAACGTACGAGCCTCGTCCTCTTCCCCATGTTCTTCCTTTATCGAAATTTACATAATATTCAGGATTCATCTACCAAATCGGCCATAAGCTTCGAATATCCGAACGTCTCGTTCATTTACATGGATTTGAATTTTACGTCGACAAGATATTTGCATCATAAAGTTATTTTTTTCGAATCTTCAGATCTATAATGGTGAATCTGTAAGTCATTGGTTATGGATATCTTCCACATTTACTACATTAGCTTTATTCATTACTCCCGTCGCAGTTTCACGGTGTAATACTGTATATGAGTTCGTCTTCTCTTTTCGAGTTAAAAGGTTTAAAAGAATTTCGTATCTCTTACATGTAACGCGAATATAGCAAGAGATCAGTATAGTACATATCGCCATATGTTTTCGAAGAGATCTCGAAATGACACAAAGTGAGATATATATGGACCAACAATGTGAAAGACTCCCATGCTACGTATCACATCTTCCCTAATTCATTCACTAGAGTGAACTTTAGAAGTTTAAGTATCCAGAGAACTAACCGTTATTTCTTAAAGATATCTTGAAGAAAAAAATCGAAAACACAACCTTAACACTAACGAGTACTAAATCCCATTAAGATATAGGCAGTTACAGCAGTAAAATCTAACCTCTGTCTAATGGGTCAAATATTTTTTGCTTCTAAAGATATGAGAAAAAAAATCAATGTGCCAGAATGCAGATCGAAAGACGGGTGGAAGTTAATCTACCTGGCAGAGGGTACACCACACTCACCATTCAGACTATCTACCTGTCACAGGGGACACCACAGTCACCATTCAGACTATCTACCTGTCACAGGGGACATCACAGTCATCATTCAGACTACCTGCCGGGTACAGGAAACACCACTGTCACCTTTCAGACTACCTACGTGGCACAGGAGATACCACAGTCACCATCTAGATACCTGCCTAACACAGGGGACACCACAGTCACCATCGAGACTACCTACCTGGCACAGGGGATACCACAGTCACCATCCAGACTACCTACCTGGCTCAGGGGACACCACATTCCCTCTCCTTTGTAAAAGATGATTTTTTTCACTCGGACTCTACTCCCGACTTTATCCCTCCGTTCTATCACAGTCCTTTGGTGAATTTTAGGGCCAGTTTTCTAAATGCACTTTACAAAAAAAAGTATGTGTTACTTTGCACATATCCCATATTTTGAGATTAGCGATGAGTTTTACTGTCTTGTTTTATGTCGTCCAATTTTGTGTAGTTCCGCTAACTTGCATTCAGAAAGTAACGCTCACATAAGTTCCTGCTATGGAAACCATACAGCTTTACTTGCATCACGAAATGATTACAATATCCGGCTGACCTCAGCGTGGATGAAATGAGATCAGGAATAAGACTGTATCTCTTTCTAACCTGGACTTCACCACCAGACTTTTTGAGAGCTAGCAGCTCATAAGTCACACCCTTGTACCCGTCCAGTTCCATGGCAAAAGCCACACTCGTGGTTATTTTTAGGGTAAAAACGACAGAAAATGCAGTTCAGGGTGAGAAATGTCTGAAGATGTGTTAGAGCAGATGACAGGTTCCCCGGTCGAGACCGTTCGTCTGACGTCTTTCCAGTATGAACTTTGCACTCTGGTATGTCGGGGATCTTCGTTCCTGTCAGTAAACTATCCTCGTCGGAGGCACCAAAGTCTGGCTTACAGAGGAGGTCATTGCCAACAAGTTACGGAATCATCCGTATAAAAATCACATTATGGCGTCATTATTCGTCCCGACACAACTGCCGGCAATGGTGGAGTGTGTACCATGGGCAGCAAAAGGAACGTTGCAGACCCAGCACCTCCCTCACTGACACGTTCTATTGTGACTACATTCCTCTGGCTGCTCTCGCTCATATACCAATTGATGTCTGTGCAAGGAGAATGGAGGGAGCAAGAATTGGATGAGAAAGAGAGAGAGAGAGAGATTCAGTTACAAATCTGCATGCTTAAGTTCAGCTGAACATGAAAAGACAGACCTCAGTGTTATACACAAAGATAGATACAACTACAAGTCATTCAGATAGAGATGCAAACATAGACTTTGAGTAACATAGAATAGACCCCGTATGAAGCAAAATTTTACATAGTACTCCGTTTACAACTGCGTGGGGAGCCAGCCAGAGAGAGCGAAACTGCCTTCTTACGTATCATTCTACGAAAATGCATGCTGAAATAAAAGAAAAGATTAGCACTTTCTAGTATCAGCCACATTTTGGTAATCGTAGTGGTTCCAAGCAGCTATTGGCTTCCAGGCCAGGGACAAATTTAAGTCGTGGTCTCAAAGGCTCTATATTCTTCTTCCTCTGCAATGGACCTCCACATTGTAACATACACGCAGCACTTCCGTCTTCGCGTCTAGACACATAATTCAGATAAGACAGCGTAGCACACGCTGAGATATAGCGTGGATATCACGAAATTAGAACTTACAAAGATAGAAAGATGTCAGTTTCTCCTGTAAATTGCTGATATCTAACTAAAAGACCTTGGATGGAGAACACGGTGTTAGAAATTCGTCGACATCATTTGAGAAGGCGATAAAGATTTACCGTGGCACAGAACGATAAGACATGCCTGTCTCTGGGAAGCGTGCATTTATTTGGGATGCCACAAGTGTTTGACATACACAAGTTTATTTCAGGCTATACGCGTATCTCCCGAATCATTCATACAATGCTATAACGAGAGGAAAATAGTTTAGGAGATTAAATATTTCCAGAAACTTAACTTACGTAAATTAGTAAGGTTACTAAGCTGATCTAAACATGAGAGAAAAGGTGCTGGAGGATCAGGAGTGGAAGGTGATACTTGTTGGAATGGACATCTGCGCACGAGTTTCGATTGTTATAATGTAAGGACGTGTGAGATAAATTTGCATATCAACATAAAGAGGAAGTAGATATCCATATATAGATATAGTTTAGAGTATCCTTAGTCGTGTAGTGGTTAGCGTTGCTGACCATGATGCATTCACAGACCGTCCGGGGTTGGGCACATAGGTTCGAATCCTGGTTGTGGCAGTCGGTCTACTCTCAACCAAGCTGTTCATTATCCCTGAAGGTTGTTCGATAATATAAGTACCTATCTCATTGAGAGCTAGGATATATATATATATATATATATATATATATATATATATATATATATAATATCGTTAATGAGATTAACTTGATTAGGGCCACAGTTGCCTGTGCCGTAGCAGCTAACATAAAAAGAACTATAAAGATATAGTCTATTTCATGTTTTCAAGGCTCTGGTCACAGAAAAAAAAAAGAATCCTGAAATAAATATAAAGGAACAGGGATATAATAGAAGAATGTAAAGAAAAGTAATAGACTAAAGATGAGAGGACACACATAAGCAAATAACCTTGATATTAATTACTGTTTACGTTTTGTTTAAGAGCTTTTTATATTGGACAATTATCTGGGCAAAAGCGATCAATGATGGTAACTGATTCATTGTGAGCTAATCAAGTTTGTACGCACATCATAAGCTTTTTCTAGCCAGTGCAGTCTTATGGTATTTACTACTTTTCATCAAAAACGTGTTCTAATGTACTTCATCTGTGAAAGCAATGTATTTCAGTGTTCATGAGGCCCAGACTTATAGCCTCCTATCTTGGATACCCGACACTCCACAGGAAAAAATAGCTATGGTTACACTAAACCTTGAAGGATGGCCCTTGTTATCCTTTAATTAAAGATCTGGCTCTAGTGCCCTGAAACTTTTATTCTTTTATCCTGAGCTTCTGCTATAATTTGAAGCTATTAGGTCGCCGATTTTAAATGATTTGTTATCAATAAGCCTTTTGGTGGCCTGAAAACATCTTTTTCAAGCAAAACATGCTGTAGCCTAAAGCCTTACCTAATTCTGAAAAACTGCACCTAAGGTTTAGGGCCTTTAGTTTCTACGCCTTGACTTTGGAAGAGTAATGCATAAACAAACCAAACTAAAGGGGACGGGAGCGAGGGGCTAGAAACCCTCCCCTCCTTGTATTTTAACTTTCTAAAAGGGGAAACAGAAGAAGGAGTCACGCGGGAGTGCTCATCCACCTCGCTGGCTCAGATTGGGTTGTCTAAATGTGTGTGGATGTAACCAAGATGAGAGAAAAGGAGAAATAGGTAGTATGTTTGAGGAAAGGAACCCGGATGTTTTGGCTCAGAGTGAAACGAAGCTCAAAGGTAAAGGGAAAGATTGGTTTGGAAATGTTTTGGGAGTAAAGTCAGGGGTTGGTGAGAGAACAAGAGTAAGGGAAGGAGAAGCACTACTCCTGAAACAGGAGTTGTGGGAGTATGTGATAGAGTGTAAGAAAGTAAACTCTAGATTCATATAGGTAGCACTGAGAGTGGATAGAGAGAGATGGGTGATTATCGGTGCCTATGCACGTGGGCATGAGAAGAAAGATCATGAGAGGCAATGTTTTGGGAGCAGCTGAGTGAGTGTGTTAGCAGTTTTGATGCACGAGACCGGGTTATAGTGATGGGAGATTTGAATGCAAAGTGAGTAATGTGACTGTTGAGGGAGTAATTGGTGTACATGGGGTGTTCAATGTTGTAAATGGAAATGGTGAAGAGCTTGTTGATTTGTGTGCTGAAAAGGGAGTGGTGATTGGGAATACCTGGTTTAAAAAGAGCGATATACATAATCATACGTATGTAAGTAGTACAGATGGCCAGAGAGTGTTACTGGATTGTGTTAATTAATAGGCGCGTGAAAAATAGACTTTTGGATGTTAGTGTGCTAAGAGGTGCAACTGGAGGGATGTCTGATCATTATCTTGTGGAGGCGAAGGTGAAGATTTGTAGAGGTTTTCAGAAAAGAAGAGAGAATGTCGGGGTGAAGAGAGTGGTGAGATTAAGACAGCTTGGAAAGGAGACTTGTGTGAGAAAGTACCAGGAAAGACTGAATACAGAATGGAAAAAGGTGAGAGCAATACGTAAGGGGAGTGGGGAGGAATGGGATGTATTTAGGGAAGCAGTGATGGCTTGTGCAAAAGATGTCTGTGGCATGAGAAGCATGGGAGGTGGCCAGATTGGAAAGGTTAATGAGTGGTGGGATGAAGAAGTAAGATTATTTGTGAAAGAGAAGAGAGAGGCATTTGGACGAGTTTTGCAGGGAAATAGTACAAATGACTGGGAGATGTATAAAAGAAAGAGGCAGGAGGTCAAGAGAAAGGTGCAAGAGATGAAAAAGAGGGCAAGTGAGAGTTGGGGTGAGTAAGTGTCATTAAACTTTAGGGAGACTAAAAAGTTGTTTTGAAAGGAGGTAAATAAATTGCGTAAGACAATAGAACAAATGGGAACATCTGTGAAAGGGACTAATGGGGAGGTAAAAACAAGTAGTGGTATTGTGAGAAGGAGATGGAGTGAGTATTTTGAAGGTTTGTTGAGTGTGTTAGATGATAGAGTGGCAGATATAGTGTGTTTTGGTCGAGGTGGTGTGCAAAGTGAGAGGGATCATGGAGAAAGGTTTGGTAAACAGAGAAGAGGTAGTGAAAGCTTTGCGGAAGAGGAAAGCCGGCAAGGCGGCGGGTTTGGATGGTATTGCAGTGGAATTTATTTAAAAAGGGAGTGCCTGTGTAGTTGACTGGTTGGTGAGGATATTCATTGTGTGTAAGCCACATGGTGAAGTGCCTGAGGTTTGGCGAAATGCATGCATAGTGCCATTGTACAAAGGCTAAGGGGATAAGAGTGAGTGTTCAAATTACAGAGGTATGAGTTTGTTGAGTATTCCTGGTAAATTATATGGGAGGGTATAGATTGAGAGGTCAAGGCATGTACAGAGCATCAGATTGGGGAAGAGCAGTGTGGTTTCAGAAGTGGCAGAGGATCTGTGGATCAGGTGTTTACTTTGAAGAATGTATTTGCGAAATACTCAGAAAAACAAATGGATTTATATGTAGCATTTATGGATCTGGAGAAGGCATATGATATAGTTGATAGAGATGCTCTGTAGAAAGTATTAAGAATATATAGTGTAGGAGGCAATTTGCTAGAAGCAGTGAAAAGTCTTTATTGAGGATGTAAGGAATGTGTACGAGTAGGAAGAGAGAAAAGTGATTGGTTCCCAGTGAATTTAGGTTATAGTCTGTTGTGGATGAGAGGGCTTGAGAAGTGAGTCAGATGCTCGATGAAGATACGGCGCTGGTGGCTGATTCGGGTGAGAAACTGCAGAAGCTGGTGACTGAGTTTGGTAAAGTGTGTGAAAGAAGAAAGCTGAGAATGACTGTGAATAAGAGTAAGGTTATTAGGTACAGTAGGGTTGAGGGACAGGTCAATTGGGTGGTAAGTCTGAATGGAGAAAAACTGGAGGAAGTGAAGTGTTTTAGATATCTGGGAGTGGATTTGGCAGCGGATGGAACCATGGAATCGGAAGTGAGTCACAGGGTGAGGGAGGGGGCGGAGGTTCTGGGAGCCTTGAAGAATGTGTGGAAGGCGAGAACTTTATCTCGGAAAGCAAAAATGGGTATGTTTGAAGGAATAGTGGTTCCAACAATGTTATATGGTTGCGAGGCGTGGGCGATAGATAGGGTTGTGCGGAGGAGGGTGGATGTGTTGGAAATGACATGTTTGAGGACAATATGTGGTGTGAGGTCGTTTGATGGAGCTATTAATGAAAAGGTAAGAGATGTGTGGTAATAAAAAGAGTGTGGTTGAGAGAGCAAAAGAGGGTGTATTGAAATGGTTTGGTCACATGGGGAGAATGAGTGAGGAAAGATTGACAAAGAGAATATATGTGTCAGAGGTGGAGGGAACGAGAAGTGGGAGGCCAAATCAGAGGTGGAAGGATGGAGTGAAAGAGATTTTGAAAGATCGGGGCCTAAACATGCAGGAGGGTGAAAGGCGTGCAAGGAATAGAATGAATTGGAACGATGTGGTATACCGGCGTGGACGTGCTGTCAATGGATTGAACCAGGGCATGTGAAGCGTCTGGGGTAAACCATGGAAAGTTTTGTGATAGCCTGGATCTGGAAAGAGAGCTGTGGTTTCGGTGCATTATACATGACAGGTAGAGACTGAGTGTGAACGAATGTGGCCTTTGTTGTCTTTTCCTAGCGCTGTCTCGCGCGCTTGCGGGGGGAGGAAGGGTGTTATTTCATGTGTGGCGGGGTGGTGATGGGAATGAATAAAGGCAGCAAGTGTGAATTATTTGCATGTGTGTGTATATATATATATATATATATATATATATATATATATATATATATATATATATATATGTGTGTGTGTGTGTACGTTGATATGTATAGGTATGTATATGTGCGTGTGTGGACGTGTATGTATATACATGTGTATGTGGGTGGGTTGGGCCATTCTTTCGTCTGTTTCCTTGCGTTGCCTCGCTAACACGGGAGACAGCGACAAAGTATAACACACACACACACACACATATATATATATATATATATATATACATATATATATATATATATATATATTGTATGGAATCCTAAATAACGTGCCCAAGATAGACCGTGCGGGACTTAAAAGGTTATGTATAATCAACAAGCAGTTAGAAAAGATATACTGGTCGCACGGTTGATACAGAATATCAATCTCCCCATGAATTAACAATTAACCTTTTACGAAATATAATTCGTTCATATGTGATGATATGGGTATGAATAGTTCAAAATAATCTCCAGTGCATGTGTATACTATACTTTGAACGTTCCCACAGAATATAGGTATGTAGTTAGATATATGTCATGATATGGTTATAATGCTTATATCTTTGATTTAGAAATTGGACGCTGAAATTCAGAAATGTGGTGTGACTATGACAGAAGTCGTCAAAAGACAGAACTGCTCAAAAGTGATTTCTCAAGTAAATATGTAATAAGTTATATCGAAAAAAGAGAACACCTTTTTACCAATCTATTATTTCAACTCAGAATTAGTCCACTTTTCGTAATGAAGGTCTAATTTTACAATGTTTTGACAAATTAGTGATAAGACGGTTTTAGTGAATCTCCAATATTTCTGGACAACGAAATGTTTGGAAGACATTAAGTCTTCATACTTTGGTGCTAATATCTAAGGAAGAAGCTTCCTATTACAATTCACTTGTTAACTATCCTTATGATAACTTTTTCCAAAGATTACTGATGATGAATTAACCGTAAAGACTTCATGTACACTGCACAACCCTCCAGTATAACCCATCGCTACAACCCTGAAACACTTTACTCCAGTGGCCGGGGCCATTACAGTGGATATTACATATATGCTAACGAAAGATTATCAATTGATGGATCACTGGTAGTTCTGTTTATCAAGCTTACATACACTGTGTGTGAAGACCATAAAAAGACCTTTGTGAAGAATGACAAAAATACCAAAATGAGAGAAAAAAGAAGAGAGACACTTGGCTTAGCTGGAATCTACTTGGGTTCCAGGAGCCATCGTATTTGCACTAGATGTGGTGACATCATGTAATTTAAAATGCTACGTATTTGCATATAATTTGCATATAATGGTCTTTTACCCTGACCTTTGCAATAGTTAGGTTGCATTGTGGTAAACCGTCATGAAGCGGCGCAGTAGGAATGATTAACTTTGGAATAAACGAAAGAAAGAGGGGTAAGGCTTCCTAGACCCAGCTAATGAAAAGCAAAGAAATTAATCAAAATGTGTAATTTTATCCCCTTACAAGTATGGATTTTTTCAAAGTTGACCCACCAGATTGTCTTAGAAGATTATACTGAAAATCATAGCGATATCTGCATATATTGTAATGGTTTGGACACAGTATCTAAACGTTCTCCTCAGCTTTCACGTAGTGTTGATCTTTCCAACACCGGTACATTCAATATGAACTCCTCGTTCCCTCCAGTACTTCTAGAGCCACAGACAACCCCCATACCTGCCACCGCTGCCTCCAGACTAACACATGAGCAGCCAGAGGTCTTCGCTGACCCAGAGGGCTTATAGCTCTCACTTGAACCCTTCTTTAGGAAGTAGGCTTGAAAGAAGCTGGCCTCTTGTATGCATATTTCCACAAGACTTATCTACAACCATCCACAGTAACCTAGAGACTAGCTTTGTTCAAGCTTTTTTACTACTTTTCGTTCGTTTCTGCTTGGAGGTAAAAACTGACAAGAGGTCGGGAATTTCATATCACTGGACCGGCTTATTGGTTCTCCCTGGCTGCCGATGATGCTGGTCCAAGACTTTTTCTCCAACTTCAGCAGAAATATATATATGTATATATATATATATATATATATATATATATATATATATATATATATATATATATATATATATATATATACCCCAGACGCTTCACATGCCCTGGTTCAATCCATTGCCAGCACTTCGACCCCGGTATACCAAATCGTTCCAATTCACTCTATTCCTCGCACGCCTTTCACCCTCCTGAATGTTCAGGCCCCGATCACTCAAAATCTTTTTCACTCCATCTTTCCACCTCCAAGTTGGTCTCCCACTTCTCCTCGTTCCCTCCAACTCTGATACATATATTCTCTTTGTCAATCTTTCCTCATTCATTCTCTTCAGGTAACCAAACCATTTCAAAACGCCCTCTTCTGCTCTCTCAGCCACACTCTTTTTATTACCATACATCTCTCTTACCCTTTCATTACTTACTCGATCAAACCACCTCACACCACATACTGTCCTCAAACATCTTACTTCCAGCACATCCACCCTCCTCCTCACAACTCTATCTATAGCCCACGCCTCGCAATCATATAACATTGTTGGAACCGCTATTCCTTCAAACATGGCCATTTTTTTTCCAAGATAACGTTCTCAATTTCCACACTTTTCTCAACGCTTCCAGAATTTTCGCCCCCTCCCCTACTTCACTTCCGCTATTCACTTCCGCTTCCATGGTTCCATGCGCTGCCAAATCCACTCCCAGATATCTAAGACACTTCACTTCCTCCAGTTTTTCTCCATTCAAACTTGCCTCCCAGTTGACTTGTCCCTCAACCCTACTGCACCTAATAACCTTGCTCTTATTCATATTTACTCTCAGCGTTCTTCTTTCACACACTTTACCCAACTCAGTCACCACCTTCTGCAGTTTCTCTAACGCATCAGCCACCAGCGCAGTATCATCAGCGAACAACAGCTGACTCACTTTCCAAGCACTCTCATCCACAACAGACTACATACTTGCCCCTCTTTCCAAAACTCTTGCATTCACCTCCCTAACAACCCCATCCATAAACAAGTTAACCATGGAGATATCACACACCCCTGCCGCAAACCTACATTCACTGAGAACTAATCACTTTCGTCTCTTCCTACACGTACACATGCCTTACATCCTCGGTAAAAACTTTTCACTGATTCTAACAACTTACCTCCCACACCTTATATTCTTAATACCTTCCACAGAGCATCTCTATCAACTCTATCATATGCCTTCTCCAGATCCATAAATGCTACATACAAATCCACTTGCTTTTCTAAGTATTTCTCACATACATTCTTCAAAGCAAACACCTGATACACACATCCTCTACCACATCTGAAACCACACTGCTCTTCCCCAATCTGATGCTCTGTACATGTCTTCACCCTCTCAATCAATACCCTCCCATATAATTTCCCAGGAATACTCAACAAACTAATACCTTTGTAATTTGAGCACTCACTCTTTTCCCCTTTGCCTTTGTACAATGGCACTATGCAAGCATTCCGCCAGTCCTCAGGCACCTCACCATGAGTCATACATACATTAGATAACCTTACCAACCAATTAACAATACAGTCACCCCCTTTTTCAATGAATTCCACTGCAATACCATCCAAACCCCTCTGCCTTGCCGGCTTTCATCTTCCGCAAAGCTTTTAGTACCTTTTCTCTGTTTAACAAATCATTCTCCCTAACCCTATCACTTTGCGCACCACCTCGACCAAAACGCTCTGTATCTGCCACTCTATCATCAAACACATTTAACAAACCTTCAAAATACTCACTTCATCTCCTCACATCACCACTACTTGTTATCACCTCCCCATTAGCCCCCTTCACTAATGTTCCTATTTGTTACCTTGTCTTACGCACTTTATTTACCTCCTTCCAAAACATCCTTTTACTCTCCCTAAAATTTAATGATACTCTCTCATATATATATATATATATATATATATATATATATATATATATATATATATATATATATATATATATATATATATATATCCTTGGAGAGTCAAAATCAGCGTAATATTAAATTAATAAAGCTAGGCTGTTACTAGGGTTCAGATGGGGAGCCTCGCTCGCGAGCCGTGATGGTGTAGCCTCAGGGACACGAGCTTCAGCATTACTCGCCATCATGTTTGCTACCCCCATCATGTTCACTATCACTAATCACCACGTCCACCACTCACCATAATGCTTGCAATCCCTGGCCATTATTCGCATTACCAATCACTACCATGTTCTCTGTTATGCACTATCAGATGTCATGAGCATCATCTGAAATATGGCCAGTCAGTGACCAAGAACATTGTTCATTTAGTGAGCCTCAACCCCAGTAGAATAATAGTGACGAAAACATTGTCTGTTTAGCAAACTTGTGGTCCAGTAGAATGTCTCGGTTCAATAATCTGTTCATTATAGGGAGCCTGGGGAAAGGTATCACTTTGCAGTTTTTCAGTTCAATTGTTTGATATAAGGAAAAATCAGCTCAGAACATACTTTCATGGTCTTTGATCCCATAGAATGTTTTATAAGACCACATTGGGAATAAGAAAGGTATACAGAACTGCTGAACGTTTATGGTTTGCTTGGTCTTTGATCCCATAGAAATCTTTAAAAGACCACAGTAAGGAAAAAGGTATCCAAGCATATCATACCTACTTGCAAGTCGCCTGGCTCTAAATCGAAGGAATACGTAAAAAATTGATCGTTATGGGGAAGGAGAAAGAAGAAATAGCAAAAATAGTGACTCTTCCTGCGGGAGACTTAATCAATCCAGTTGAAAAATTGAGAGTGAGACATTGGACGTCTGAAATCAATGCAGAAGAAAATTAGATCCTATATACAGCAGAGCAAAAAGTAAACAAGAGAAAGCCAAAAAGCGACCAGAGACTAGAAGGCCATTACCACTAAATCAACTCAAGTCCATATTCAATCTAGTTCAACTCCTACCTCGTTACGAACCCTTTACTACTGGAGGGTTAGCAGTTTGCTCATTAGCAACTTTCCGAACCCTTGATGACGAAGAAAAATGTTGCAGAAACAATACGTCTAGAGGAGTTGCAGCCGATTCCTGGCGAATTTTATGTGTGTTCTCGAGGAAAGTCATGACTGTTTGCAGTACAAATTGAAAGAAAATGAATAAGTTGGGGCAATTCTTTTAATGTTTTCCTATGTCTCACATGTATATCAATGCAATGCCTCTCTCTCTCTCTCTCTCTCTCTCTCTCTCTCTCTCTCTCTCTCTTCCCTGAGCCTTTGAGGGAATGTCCTTACTTGGACCCCTTCTCTGTTCCTCTTTTGGAAAAAAAATCATTGAATATAACTACCAATTCATTATTTTTCAGTTATTTGCTGATGGTCTCAACTTGTCCAAGGTTTCTCTTATACTGCTCAGGTAGATTACCAATATGCTAGCAAAAGTTCATAGCATTGGTAGAATCAAAGTCGAGTAGAAACGAGAAGTGTAGCTCTTCTTAGGACAACACAACACAACGTTTTGTGACTCTTGGCACATTCTCAAGTGTAAAAACAGTGAGGTATGGTCTAGGTTTATATAGAAAAATCAAAGATCAAAGGAAAAAAATGTTGACCAGTGAGAGATAAACACGTTAGGCAGCTACACCCTTGTCTTACCAATGAAAGCTGACCATCTCAGGTCAGCCGGGCGTGATGCTCTGTGACATCACTAGTTCTCGTCTCACTCTTGCTGGGACATATCAGACGTTTAGCGATAGGTAACACCAGAAGATCGTCAGTCTGCAGATTCGTACACTGGGATCTCTCCTTGATGTAGAGCATCTAAGGCTGGGTGAAGTGTTTAATATGGACTTTCCTTTCTCCAACATCTTTCCCGTAAGTGTGGTGGTGTGGTAGGATCTCAGGGGTCACTATGTGAATGACACTAAAGACATTAAGATAATATAGAGGTGTTCATGCCCATTTATGAAGAATGGGGTGTGCAGTCCTCGTGTAGGCATTGGCATTGGTATATGATAAGATTCCTGTAGAAGTCGCTGGTCTTGGTGCTGGGTCGTTTTTTAGCAAGAGATGTGATGTTTTCATGCTGTGTGAAAGATAATGAAACCTTTACTCTTCACTATCTCGCACACCACTTTGTCTATATCCCCCAGCTTTTCCTCCACTCTTTAAAAGAACTTTTGCTCGTTTTTCTTGGTCCTATGTAATGTCACCTTCTCCCATATATCTATTCATCCCTATACGTAATTCTAATCCTCCTGTACTAACGGACATGTTTATTTTACCATCATCCCCCTGTTGGTTCCTTAAAATATTCTTTCTGTTATGGCCTGCAGCCTTTGTTATCAGCGTTTCCCAACCTTTTTAAAACATTCGCTCCGTACATGCCTCTTTTCTGTTTTACCTACTTCCTTCCAGAATTATTTCTTATTCTTTTTAAGAACCGAATTAATGTTTGACCTAAGATTTTCAGTTATTTTCCATTTATTCGTATATATTATGCTTTAAAGATTCTATTAGAAACTTTATTTTTTACACTTTTAGATTTTTCGTTTTTCGCTGTATTCACTAGCAGATTAAGCCTCTCCGGAGCCCCAGACTCTCTTTTTCTCCTCTATCATCTTTCTTAAATCTTTGTTCCATCATGATGTACCTCTCTTTCACAGATTATGCACAAACCTTGGCACGCCCTTAGGGCAGCCTCTTATCTTCAAACCGCCTCCACGTTACCTTAACCTCAGCCCGTACTATTTTGGATCCTTTTAGCTTTTGTTACAATTTCTCTAAAAAGCTTAGTTTAACACTTCCCTTTCTCAACTTTTCTACTCTTACTCTTCTCATCTATACTTTCACATCCCTAGTCCTATAACGTCTACAAAGTCTAACCTACATAATACTGCTATATGATTTACCATTCCCCCTCTCAACCTTCTAAACCGCATATACATGCACACTGGCTGCCACATTCCTTTTTACCAGTTACTAGAAACAAATCAATCACACAATCCTGGCTTCCACGTGTCTCTACCATATGTCTTCATGAACATCTTTATTCTTAATGCCCCTAGTTGCAACAATCAAACCGTATGACGTGCACAACGCATGTATTCTTTCACCGTCGTCATTTATAACCAAGACCCCTCACCCACATATCACCTCCTCCTTCACTCTGGCCACCCATCAGACAAAGTTTATTGCCTGGGTTCGTATCCTTTATCATGCTTTCAAATTCAATCGTATAAGTCTTCCTTAACACCCTCTTTTCAGTCATCACATACCGTTTGACATTTGCAACCATAAATCCTGCAAAAACATACTTTGAATGGACTGTTTTCAAAGCAATTCATCTGTGATTACTAATATCGCACCTTCTGTTACAGAACTATCTGTATCATCTTGTTGGCCCTTTAACACCCTTCTTTTCATTCCACTCAAAGGCTCCACTACCTTTCAACTTAACCTCACACAAACCTAATGCATCTAACTTTCCCTTTCTGAAAGTGTCTACGTCCTCCATCCTCTCAGAGTCCTCATTTAGTCCTCGTTCCGTTCACCCGCTGGGATCTAGCTAACTTGTCAAAAGCAGTTGCAGGCACGCTGCTTTCGTGTAAGGCCACATGCATCTTTCGTAGGGAATATCCGTATTACTGGGGTTCTTCTGCCTCGACCCGGCACGCCTTATTCTAAAACGTCAAAATGCAATTTCCTTATTCAAAGATTCCCCAGAATGACTAAGGAAATACGTCAATTCTCTTTCACACACTCATTACACAAATACCACCCGGTGCACCCTTACAGTTCCTGAACTAGCAAATACACTTTCTACACTTTGACATACACACTAACTCCACGCCCAAGTGCCCCCGCCGCCGGACTCCCACACCTACTAGGTTTACACCGACATGGCCTCCTACCTACAACCACAACCATATCTTCACACCATGTCTGTGTCGCTATTCTCATTCATTCTACATCCTCACCTCACGGCTCATGCCATCTGTATAATCAATTTCACCCTTTCAGTACCAAGTCCATCCACACCACTATATCATACTCGCCTAAGTCAATCTATGCCACTATATCATACTCATCCAAGTACATCCATTCCCTTATATCACACTCATCCAAGTTCATCCATGCTGCTACATCATACTCATCCAGTACCAAGTCCATCCAGACTGCTACATCATACTCATCCAATACCGACGTGCTCTGCAACCTTACACCAGCTACCTCTAACCCACATCCAGTGCATCACTGCACTAACCCGATACCCACTGGCGCTTCACCTCCTCACACTGAAACCCTACACTGATTACCACAACACGGGCGTCCTCTTCGCCAGTATAACCGCGGCCTTTGCATCCCTTCGCTTAATTACACTGCAGCTATTCTCTTTGCTACCGTATACCCATGAACCACGTGTGTCGCTAAAAAGCCGCGGAATCTAAACACACACACACACACACACACACACACACACATACACACACACACACACACACAAACAATAATATATACACTACTACACACACGTTCTATACACGTCCGCACTTATCCTCGTAGTTATGCCCTCTACAACAACATTACCCTGAAGCAAACACTTCCCTGGTCTTCATCTCAAGAGTCACCCCTTCAACACCTTCACCCTTTTCACCCCAACAACCAACCTGTGCTCCTCTTACCCTCTACACCCACGCACTCTTCAACGTTATATGCATCCCCTCTTCACTTTAAACTCGAGCATTCTGTATCTCTACCTCAACACCCTGTTCATTTATCTCTAGGGAAAACTAATTCTTCGCTTCTACACTCATCGCTACAACACCTACGTCCTCATTACCACTCCAACCACTTGTGCAACACACATTACCACTAAACCCATCTGCGCAACACACATTCTTCTGTCACCCTCGCCTCATCTCCCTCTACACCCTTACACTTATACTGATATAATGCATGTCTCCTCCCTCCCTACAGTTACTTATTCATCACCGAAGAAGTCTACACCCTTACACCATCTGCCCTTTCTCATCCGCTCGATAGTGTCTCTCCCTGCATTACCACCATCTGTGGCAATTATCCATGGAATTGAATGTCCCATGTTTCATTTTCAACATCTCGGGCAGATGGGCCCTCGAGGTGAGCTTTGATTCACTTGCGATGAGTCTCAAAAGTCTTTGGCTGGGACCTAGATCATACAAAAATGCCTGGGATGAACATGTCACTTAAATATGGAGAGGAAATCATATTACCTAACCGACTGGGAAAGAGACAGTTGAACGTGGTCGATCGATTGAAATAATTCAAGAAGATTTAGGATATAAGACACGGTCTTCTTAACTGAGATAAAATGCCGTGTTATGGCTGAGGAAGAGCTTTACAGTTGTTAGCGAAAAATGTGCTAATGATTTCACGGGAATTTCGAGCCTGCCAGATTAACGAGGAAAACTCTCAGCTGGACAGAAGTGTGGAAAATAAGAATGTAGTCTAATTAAAAAAGGAAATTAAAGCACCGTAAACAGGATGCAGACAAGCGAGAAGACCCTGAAGTCTGTGGCAAATTATGAGAGAGTCGTTGTCTCTCTTGATTTGAGTTCCCACCTCAATTGTCCCTTCGGCACAACAGTTACTGGTAACGTTATTGCAGCAGTTTGTGGAAACCTAGACAAATGATCGGCAAACTGCGTTATATCACAAACACAACACACACACACACACACACACACACACACACACATGCACATATATATATATATATATATATATATATATATATATATATATATATATATATATATATATATTACTTTATTAAACTTTGTCGCTGTCTCCCGCGTTAGCGAGGTAGCACAAGGAAACAGACGAAAGAATGTCACAACCCACCCACATATACGTGTATATACATACACGTCCACACACGCACATATACATACCTATATAACTCAACGTATATATACATATATATATATATATATATATATATATATATATATATATATATATATATATATATATATATATAGACATGTACATAATTCATACTGTCTGCCCTTATTCATTCCCGTCGCCGCCCCGCCACACATGAAATGACAACCCCATCCCCCAAAATGTGCGCGAGGTAGCGCTAGGAAAAGACAACAAAGGCCACATTCGTTCACACTCAGTCTCTAGCCCTCATGTATAATGCACCGAAACCACACCTCCCTTTCCACATCCAGGCCCCACAAAACTGTCCATGGTTTACCCCAGACGCTTCACATGCCCTGGGTCAATCCATTGACAGCACGTCGACCCCGGTATACCACATCGTTCCAATTCACTCTATTCCTTGCACGCCTTTCACCCTCCAGCATTTCAGATCCCGATCACTCAAAATTTTTTCACTCCATCTCTCCACCTCCAATTTGGTCTCCCACTTCTCGTTCCCTCCACCTCTGACACATATATCCTCTTTGTCAATCGTTCCTCACTCATTCTCTCCATGTGACCAAACCATTTCAAAATACCCTCTTCTGCTCTCTCAACCACACTCTTTTTATTACCACACATCTCTCTTACCCCTTCGTTACTTAATCGATCAAACCACCTCACACCACATATTATCCTCAAACATCTCACTTCCAGCACATCCACCCTCCTCCTCACAACTCTATCTATAGCCCACGCCTCGCAACCATATAACATTGTTGGACCACTATTCCTTCAAACATACCCATTTTGCATTCCAAGATAACCTTCTCGATTTCCATACATTTTTCAACGCTCCCAGAACTTTTGCCCCCTCCCCCTCCCTATGATTCTCTTCCGCTTCCATGGTTCCATCCGCTGCCAAATCCACTCCCAGATATCTAAAACCCTTTACTTCCTCCAGTTTTTCTCCATTCAAACTTACCTCCCAATTGACCTGTCTGTCGCTCAAACCTACTGTACATAATAACCTTGCTCTTATTCACACTTACTCTCAGCTTTCTGTATATGCTAAACTTAAACTTGTTTCCTTGTCTATGGATCATGGAATCTAAAAATCTAAAAATGGTAACATACCATTATTTTCATTTTCTGCGGTAAATTTGATGGAAACTTTTAAATTGTTAAGTAAGGAGAGAAATATTTGTAAATTTTCATTTGTTGGCCAATCACAAAGAGTGTCATCTACATACCTAAACCAAATTGCATTAGAAGTTAGGATATCCTTTAGTAATTTTGTTTCAAAAAAATTCCATATAAAGATTACTTAGTACAAGTGAAAGAGGGTTACCCATTGCCATACCAAATTTTTGAGCGTAATAATCTCCATTGAATTGAAATACTCAGTCTTTTATACACGATTTATCAGTTCAATGAAAATAGACTTTGAAACAGGCAAATGAATATCATCCAAGACATCAAATAAATTCTAAAAGGTCATCAACTGGAACTTTTGTGAAAAGTGAGGAAACATCAAAGCTAACTAGTTTGAAATCAAAATTAACAATGATATTGTTTAGCTTGTTGACTAAATTTACATTGTTCATGATATCAGAATTTGATACCTTACCCACTGAAGGGCTTAATAAAGAAATTAACCATTTCGACTATTTATATGTGATGGAGCCTACTGAACTCACTATAGGTCTTGCTGGAAAATTCTGTTATCATTTCCCCATGAGCCCCCTTCACCGATGTTCCCATTTGGTTCTCTTGTCTTACGCACTTTATTTACCTCCTTCCAAAATATCTTTTTATTCTCCCTAAGATTTAACGATACTCTCTCACCCCAACTCTCATTTGCCCTCTTTTTCACTTCTTGCACCTTTCTCTTGACCTCCTGCCTCTTCTTTTATACATCTCCAAGTCATTTACACTACTCCCTGCAAAAGTCGTCCAAATGCCTCTCTATTCTCTTTCCTTAACAATCTTACTTCTTCATCCTACCACTCACTACCCTTTCTAATCTGCCCATCTCCTACCTTTCTCATGCCACAGGCATCTTTTGCAAAAGCCATCACTGCTTCCCTACATAACATCCCATTCCTCCTCCATTCCCCTTACGTTATTTGCGCGCACCTTTTTCCATTCTGCACGCAATATCTCCTGGTACTTCCTCACACAAGTCTCCTTTCCAAGCTCACTTACTCTCACTACTCTCTTCACCCCAACATTCTCTCTTCTTTTCTGAAAACCTCTACAAATCTTCACCTTCGCCTCCACAAGATAATGATCAGACATCCCTCCAGTTGCCCCTCTCAGCACATTAACATTCAAAAGTCTCTCATTCACGCGCCTATCAGTTAACACGTAATCCAATAACGCTCTCTAGCCATCTCTCCCATTTACATACGTATACTTATGTATATCTCTTTGTTGACCAGGTATTCCCAATCACCAGTCCTTTTTCAGCACACAAATGTACAGGCTCTTCACTATTTCCATTTACAACACTAAACATCCCATGTACACCAATTATGCCCTCAACTGCCACATTATTCACCTTTGCATTCAAATCACCAATCCCTATAACCCGGTCTCGTGCATCAAAGCTGCTAACACACTCACTCAGCTGCTCCTAAAACACTTGCCCCTCATGATCTTTCTTCTTATGAACAGGTGCATAGACACCAATAATCACCCATCTCTCTCTCCATCCACTTTCAGTTTACCCATATCAATCTAGAGTTTACTTTCTTATATTCTATCACATACTCCCACAACTCCTGCTCCAGGAGTAGGACACATATCCCACAACTCCTGCTCCAGGAGTAATGCCACTCCTTTTTCTCTTGTCCTCTCACCAACCCCTGACTTTACTCCCAAGACAATCCCAAACCAATCTTCCCCTTTACCCTTGAGCTTCATTTCACTCAGAGCCAAAACATCCAGGTTCCTTTCCTCAAACATACCACCTATCACTCCTTTTTTCTCATCTTGGTTACATCCACACATATTTAGACACCCCAATCTGAGCCTTTAAGGAGGATGAGCACTCCATGCGTGACTCCTTCTTCTGTATATATATATATATATATATATATATACATAGTGTATTTTCTGTCGGAGAGTTTTGCGTTGTTTGTTATTTTTGAGACTAATGGCGCAGTCTGATGGCTGAGAATAATAATGGAGTCAAGCCATGATGGAGAAGTCTGATGTGGGTATGAGAGGGAATACGAAGATGAGGATGAGGTAAAAGGACAGAGGGGAGAAGATAGGAGAGAGAAGAGGAGGGTAATTGGGAGAGGATGATGGGAGGATAGGCGGAAGAAGATACAGAGAGGAGGTGAGTGATGAAGGGGAGATAGAATAGAGGTGGGATGGCGGGAGAAAGAAGATAGATGAAAGATGATAGTGAGGAAGGAGGAGAATGAGGAAGAATAAGGAAAAAATGATAGTGGTTGGAGGGAGGAAGTAGATGCGAAACAGATGTGGCATTTGAAATGCTCCTCTATGTGGTAGTGAGACCTATTCTGCAGTACTGAATACTAAAGTCAGACTCTGGTAAAGTGTTTATGAATCAGTGTAAATTCATGGGCAAGTCCTTATGCGGATAATTAGTTCTACGTTAATAAATGTGTACAGTAAATGTTCTAGCGTAGGTCTAAGGGTGTTTTCTGTTTTAAATTGGAGGTTCCAATCATGTACAAATGTCTATATCGATTCTACGCATCAACTGAATGAAAAAAGGTTAAAAAGGGAAAGAGATAAAAGGACAAGGGAAGAACGTCTTAAAAGTTTTGGAGAAAGTAGGAAATCTGCCGTTTGGAAGGGGGAAGGTCGTCGCTGTTAGGGGAGATATGAGAGGGTGTAAGGAAAGAAACACATATCACAACGGCCCATCTTAAGTTGCTAATGACCACACAGTGATAATGTGTTGCACTAGCTCGGTGATTACTGTGTGGTCTAGCTAATGGCGGGGGTTCATAAGTAGCGGAAACCAAAGTGGTGTAGAAGAGGGAATGCGAGGCAATACAACGGCGTAGGGCGAGTATGTTAAGTATCTGGGTCACACTGGGAAAGTAATAGTCCATACGAAGATTAATCCACCCATTGTATATCCAAAGCAGGACTCCCGGTATCAAAGAGGTTATACACTGCAATGATACCAAATAAGTTAATTGTGTTTAGCGGTGGAATTATAAATCCATCACGCGAGATGTGAAAGTTGGAAGGGGTTTTAGAAAGAGAAATGAGCAGAAACTGGTTTAAAGAGGCATATATCTCATTCAGGTTGCGTCTGCTCCACTGCAAACTCCTGTCCAAATCTGAATTTAGAAAGGAAGTTGCGACGAGACGAGACTCAGATCGAGCAAGAGAGGATGGACTGGCTTTGAAGGAACTGAAGGAATGCAGTGTCGAGTCATCAGCTGCAAGTGCATCTGGTTATCTACTGAAGTGAGAAACGGTTCAGAAATTAGAGAAATAGTTTAGGAGACATTATAGACCACTGAGTAACACCACTGTTGATAGAGGACAAGGTAGAGCTCATTCAAACAAGATATGAGGAAATAAAAAGATTCAGAAAAGCCAAAAGAGGTATCTTGGATAGGAGACCTCAGTACCACACCCAGTTAAAAGGTTTTGATATCAAGGGGCACAACATAGGATTCTCAAAGTCACTCAGTAAAACACGAAAGGACATCTCAAGTGGATCTTGCCATGGAAAAGCTATTCTGATGATAACATAGAAGGCCTTGAGATTAAGTATTTTAAAAGAAATACGAGTTACGAGGAGTTTCAGAGACTCTCTATGCAGTAACAGTTGAAGCAACGGACAAATAGACGATATAGTTTGAAACATCACGTTTTATGGTCCATTAAGAGATCTTTATATGATTTCAGTGCTGAACAAACACAAGGACAAATAATTTACGTAAAAAAGATTAAGTATGACTTCTTGATTTTGGTGTGTGAATCGAGGACAAAAGAAACGTAGAACCTTGAACAGCTGTAGATATGTCTATCTTGTTAAAGATGATACATGTATTGCATATCAAGACGGGTTAGTGTACTGGGTTTTTATAGTAATAAACGTAAGAACATGAGCATGTTATCTATGTGGATCTGGTGCGTTTTGGCTGTGTTCACACAGGAGCCAAATGCTGATGACCATCCTGTCTGCGCTCCTTTGTCACTAGAGAGCTACGTTACAACCACTGGGTATGATAGATTATACTTTGCCCTAACCCTTGAGGGATATATCAAAGGCCATGCTGGGCCATCATACGCAAGGATCGTACTGTCCTGCTTCAGTGATATATAGTCATGCCAATCGAGGTGAGTCAGCGTCCTTAACAGAAATTTTCTTAAAGTTGCTGGAAAGACTAGAAACCATTGAAGATGACAGGGTATTCATGTGCATCAACGGATGCGCAGGAAAATTGTTTCGTCAGTGAGCAAGGAGGGAAGGATGTCATGTTTCTTAATACTACTGAATCAGAGTTACTGTTGGGAGTTGCCAAATGCAGCGACAGTGATACCTTAAGCAATTGGCTTATCAGTTCACAAAACGTTGAAACTTATGTGACGATATAGATTTAGACGGTGGAAAATTGTTTCCAAATAATCTATATATTACGATGTTAAGAATTATAGGACAAATCAGATTTCAATGTCGGAAGATTGTTTCCCAATATCTGTACTTGTAAATCGCTGTAAAGTGAAGCAGAAAATGTTCAGTGATATTCAAAATCTATATGCTAGTGTTTACATCCAAATAATGGACATTCACAAAGGACTCGCGAATTTATATGTAATGCAAAACAGCCGAGAGCAGTGTGGGATGATGGAGAGAATTATACAACAATGCAAACATATTTCAAGTAGGCTGAACGGAAATGGCAGCAATGGCGGGCAGTTTGTAGATGTTCGAAGAATTTTGGAAACAGCTATCTTAACCCTTTGAGCAATATGGTACGACCTTTAGCTTTGATGACCTATCTTCTGACCTGACAAGGAAAGGTTAGGTCGAATTTTCAGCATAATACCTAAGAGTCTTACCGTCGTATTACTGTAAAAAAACAAGTGTTATCCCATCATTTCTCTCTCTCTCTCTCTCTCTCTCTCTCTCTCTCTCTCTCTCTCTCTCTCTCTCTCTCTCTGTTTTGCAAAACCGGCCGCTAAAAACTTCAGCAACCTGTGCTTGTCGCCTGTCATCAGCATATTGGATTAAATCTTTAATCCACTCACACCCACTGTTCTTATCACACCCCACGCTGCCACATTGAAATGTTACGTTAAAGAAATACTGCATTCAGGAATACCTTTAAAATCGCCTCCGTCCCACTGCTTGTACAATACGTCCGAAAAGGCTGTAGTCCGCCTGAATCTTGGTCATAAGATGAGAGTGGTTTGGTTGCTCTTGTCTGCCATTGTTGTTGTTTCTGTTGTTGTTGTTGTTGTTGTTTTGCTGCTGCTGCTGCTCCTCTGTGTGTGTGTGTGTGTGTGTGTGTGAATGTGTGTGTGAGCGCGCAAGCGCTAACCCCTTGCTTCTGCACACACGTACGTCTCGTACATATATCTCAGCACTTGATAGTCTTCACACATCTCATCCTGATGTCTTATTCAGATGCATTCATTTAAATATTCATTCCATAACTATCATTTCCACCTACATACAAGCCACTGCAGTATTCATTTTCTTTCAGTTACGTCCTTCATAATATCATATGTCTGTTGTCATTAACTAATTCCTCTTTCTACCCAGTCTTTTAACATTCTACCCAAACAGTACTTTGACTAAATGAATGTGTCAGTATCTACATTCTAATGGCTCTTCTTATTCCTATAAACTGATGTAAGCTGTTAATCATTCTCAAAATTCTGACGTTGATTTTTATTTTTCATTCCACATCCCGCATTGAAAGCCTTACCCAGTCTTCAACACTCAAAATTTCTCTCTATTCTTATATGTTTTAAGTAATGTGTCTTATCACAGACAAACCCACTTTGCTTGTGTTTGTATTCACGCGAAATGTTCTTTCTAAAACATTCCCAGTCTACTTACCTCGACGCAAGATTGTCTACCAGTTATGCTGTTCTTATCGCATCATCTGCATACAATCATATCTCTACCTTTAATCATCTTCCAGCACAGTTTGATTCTGCATGACCACAGTGTGGCGAGAACCTCCCATATTGCCCCTCAGTTTGCGTATTCGACAACAATGGCGATATAACACGACCTCTGCCCTAATGTCAGCCTTATATCGGTCAATCTGCCCTTTTATATATGTTCCTCTTCTCCCTCTCACAGCTTCTCCCTCGTACTGACATATTTTCAAAGTCCGTGAATCTGTTAACAGAATTATAAGCTTTTCTATATCAATAAATGGTGTTTGTATATCTTCTCGCTTCTTATCATTTTTCATATAAAGTTTCAGGATAAGGATCTGGTTCTTAGAAGCATTATTTCCCTAAATATTCGCTGCTCATTCAACATTTACATTTAATATTTTCCTAACCCTTCCGGTACTTCTTATTAACTTTGTATGGAATTGCCACAGTGAATTTCACTGTCTTGTATTCTATAAGGGAGTAGCAACGCTGAGTCCATCCATTCTATTGGCAGGTTACATTTCGTCCCTGCTCTTCCGCATATTGCAAGAAAGCACTTGGAAGCCGCATCGCTCCCTCTTTTCAGAACTTGTTGTTTTAGCCAATCCATGAGCTTCACAATATTTCGATATCTGTATTGCTTCCCTGATCTCTTCGTTCTTGATCTCCTTCACGAGCTCAGGCACTCTACCCCGCTGATATTTTCACTTCACGAGTATCGCTAAATTCATATTCTGAAATTACTACACCATTTTTCTCCGGATGTTTCAGCTTCCTCTTGCCGCTTTATAACATTTCTTTGTCACCACTAAATCATATGCTCAGTTTCATGCACTTATCTTCCTCAATCAGTCTTTATTTCACATTATTGTCTATCTACTGAATCACCAACATGTCTGCTTTTGTCCATATCTTTTGGGTTTTTTTCTTATATTTCTTTAATTTAGGCTCTTCGTATAACTTCATTAAAACAACGGGATTAAGAACGTCTCCCATATCACATTGGTTTCATTATATTCGTATTGTTTAAGTTATTGATTCATGATGATAAATGCCACTTCTTCACACGTTTTATCACTGCATACCCGAATGCTCCAGTTTGTTCGAATACTCTTTTTACATATTTACCCTACTGTTTAATACTTTGAATAATCATTCAGTTGTATCCTACTCTAGTTATTCTATTGTAATATGATCAGTGCTAAACTACGATAATATGACGTCAGTGTTACCCTACTGTAAAATGATCATTTAGCGTTATCCTACTATGGTATGGTTAAACAG
>NC_092231.1:44251285-44341285 GCF_036320965.1 Panulirus ornatus
CACACGCACGAACTTTACCAACACCACACACACACACACACACACACGAGCCTCACCAACACCACACATGCACGAACCTCACCAACACCACACACACACGAGCCTCACCAACACCACACACACACGAACCTCACCAACACAACACACACACGAACCTCACCAACACCACACACACACGAACCTCACCAACACCACACACACTCGAACCTCACCAACACCACACACACACACGAACCTCACCAACACCACACACGCACGAACCTCACCAACACCACACACACACACGAGCCTCACCAACACCACACACACACACACACGAGCCTCACCAACACCACACACACACACGAACCTCACCAACACCACACACACGAACCTCACCAACACCACACACACACGAGCCTCACCAACACCACACACACACGAGCCTCACCAACACCACACACGCACGAGCCTCACCAACACCACACACACACGAGCCTCACCAACACCATACACGCACGAGCCTCACCAACACCAAGGACAAGGCCGGTAATAATGACCCGATCCCTCGCTCGGATACGCGGAGATTAACCGGAAATAAGAGGAGCTTTGGGGACCGAATGGCCGAGCGAGGTGAAAATCCGCACAGGATGTGAGAATAGAGTTGTTGAGTGGCCCAGTTGGGTGTCTGCATGGCGCATGAGAGAGAGAGAGAGAGAGAGAGAGAGAGAGAGAGAGAGAGAGAGAGAGAGAGAGAGAGAGAGAGAGAGAGAGAGAGAGAGAGAGAGAAGAGGAGACGGAAGGCAAGGAGAGAAGAACTCAAGGGACACAAATGAATGGCAAGAAAGGGACAGAAAGACGGAGATTGACAGGAAGGCAGATATCAAGACAGATTAGACATTGGCGTAGACAACACACACACACACACACACACACACACACACACACACACACACACACACACACACACATACACAAACGAGGCAGGGAAACACCTCCTGAACCTACTGCTACTCTCGCCAGCCATGTTCTGGGAACCTGTCTCATCTCTCTCTCTCTCTCTCTCTCTCTCTCTCTCTCTCTCTCTCTCTCTCTCTCTCTCTCTCTCTCTCTCTCATATAAATCAGACACTTGCAGGGAGATAAACCCGACAAGGGACCTCCTAAACACCGTTGACGATGTCACTAGAAGCACAGATTGCTAATTAAGATATCAGGCAGCTCCTTAACACGGACACTGGCGCCTTGAATGAGCCTCTTAAGGAGAAGTTAATAATAATAATAATAATAATAATAATAATAATAATAATAATAATAATAATAATAACAATACTACTACTGCTACTACTACTACTACTACTACTACTACTACTACTACTACTACTACTACTAATAATAATAATAATAATAATAATAATAACAACAACAACAATAATAATAATAATAATAATAATAATAATAATAATGATAATAATAATAATAATAATAATAATAATAATAATAATAATAATGATAATAATATTAGTAATAACAACAATAATAATAATGATGATGATAATAATAATAATAATAATAATAATAATAATAATAATAATAATAATTAGAATAATTAGAATAATAAACTAACAGTTTATTGAAAAATTGCAACAAAAACCTGAAAATATACACTGAACGAAGACACAATAAAGGTTGTGGACTTATACACTTTATCATACACTTATATAACATTTGTATGTTGGCAGCATTCACACTTTTACCACCTTGCAAAGCCCACCCATCCACTCGTCTTAGATGATATAAGTACTTCTTTTCTAAACATCTTTTCTAAAAAGTTACTGGCTTATGATCGTGTCATGATCTCTTTCGAAGTGTTCACAGCTTACATCGTTAAACTGGTCTCGAGATTTCAAGGTTGCATCCAACTCATCCTTTACTATTTTCTCTTCCATGGCAAACAAATCTAAGGCCTCTAGCCTTTCCCTGTAACTCGATCTGTCTTAAATCTGGTACCAAACCCTTCTCTGGACCAAATTAATTAGTTTTTTGTTTCTCCAAGCGCGGAGACGTTTCACAGGAGCGAGGACATGAGCGCCCGGAGGGTCCATATCTGCTAGTTTGTCTTCAACGTAGTTCACTCACTTGTGGAAATCTATGAGGTTCGTCTCTCACTTAATTTCTTGCTCATTCATAAGTAGCCATCTATATGCTCCGTGATAATCTTTTCCTACACTTTATAGACCACGCTCCTTCGTGTGTGTGTGTGTGTGTGTGTGTGTGTGTGTGTGTGTGTGTGTGTGTGTGTGTGTGTGTGTGTGTGTGTTTAAACAAACATATGAGCAGAATATTTCTAAAAAAAAAAAAAAGAAAGATGTATATATATATATACATTATCTGTACGTCAGTCAGGGGCGATCCGAGTCATAAACACTAAAGACCTAACTGTATTCTGGTCACAAGGAAAACCGAGAGCTTTGTCTTGCCCTGGGATAATTTATGGACCAAAAAAAGGGTTACCACCCAGAGCTTAACCACCGGCAGCCTGAACCCATAACTTTCCTGAAACCTTTTCGTTTTGTTTAATATTATCCATAAAACATGTGTCACTACCTTATAGAATGAAGATCTTTTGGCCTTGAACACCGTTTCCCTCCACGGGACTTCATCCTAGTTTATCTTAAGCTGTTTCCTGATACGAACTGCAGCTGTTCTGGTTAAGAGAGGATCTCGAAAGCAGACTGGGCTACGCAGCCTCAAACTGACGAGCACATAAGCTCCAAAATCTATGTCTAAATCTACACTCAACGAGGGGGTGAACGAGGCTCATTACACACACCAGGATGGAGACAAGAACTGTGCACATCCTTCAGTAGCTGTGGGCGTCCGGCGCCACTAGACACTACCCGCAAAGAAGAGACATTTTTCCTCACAGCTTATCTGCTGACCGGCGAAAGATAATCTTTTCTTTGTGAGGTGTGTGGCTCTGGCGGCTCCTGTCGAAACACATCTCCTTGCACGATCCTTAAGCACGACGGCCGTGCAGTCCCTGGGTATGACGTGCCTGGCGTCGTACGACCAACCAGGATTCGTGCTGTCGTACTGTCGTGTTCAGAGGTCGTACTGCCCTGCTCAGAGGTCGTGCTGCCGTGTTCAAGAGGCTAATATAAAGTTCTTGGGAACGCCAGCTGAAGGGAGCCGACAGTGCTGCCATCTTTGTCACTCCGAGAGACGTAAGCATGAAAAAAAATTAGTATTACTCAAGTGTAGTGAGGTATATTACAGCACTAGATCTTCCAGATAATGAGCCACGGCTCTCTAAATATACTGTAAGATGATGTTACAGAATGACAGAGTATCCATGCAGGTATTTCAGTACAATTTTAAACAGGTGCCATGACAGACAGGAAGACTACTCAACTTTGCTTTTTAACGAACATTTCGACACATTACTACCTCCCCCATGACTCTGGCAAAGTGTGGCGGTAAAAGTGAGGAACACAAGCGAGAATAAATGCCAGTCTGTCTACGAGGTGGCCGGGTGGAGGTTGGTGCAGACGAGGTCTTGGTGAGCGTTGGAAAGACTTGGGAGGACGAGCGTCTACAGTGTTTACGTGGGTCGTGTGAGGCTGTGCTCAGAGGTGTAGGGTATAGGTAAAAGAATACTTACGTAATGCGCACATATCCCCGCAGCTTCTGTGAAAGACATTAACACTGGGGACGCTTCATCCTGCAGCCACCCATTACATAAGCTCACACTGCGTCGTGCATCACCTCCCGTAATATCATTTGAAAAACATTTCTTATCTTACTCATCTCACTGGTGGCAATCACTGGATTAACACATCCCACTTCCTTAACAAAGATTAACAATGTTAATTCTACCTTTCAGTTACTCGTTCGAAAACTCGACTTAAGTCACCTCATTGTTCACAATTACCAGTTAATTAACACATCCCACTTCCTTAACAAATATTAACAATGTGGATTATACCATTCGGTAACGAAATATATTGTTATAAGCATGCCTAACTGGCCATCAGCACAGAATCCCTTTTATATAAAGAACTTTGATATACTCAGTGATATAACACTATATGGAATGTGGGTTCTCTGTGGGGCCTACACCACTTTCGTATTTTGAGAATATTTTTGTATAAATCCAAACCTCTTCTTGCATGGCTTATACTACCTGATAAAGATCATTGTTTGCATATATCATAAAGCTTCTTATATGATTTATATAACGCGTCATGAGATGTTATTCCAACGGTATAATACGAATGCTGTCTAGCAGTAACGTGGATGACAATCTTAAGTTGGATGACCATTTTGTTGGAGAAAAGCTTGTTGGAGAAAAGCGGCTGTTTATCTTAAAACGACCTTGAGCGCGACGGTGCGACCTCCTGGGGTACAATGGAGAGACCAATGATCTAAGCCTTAAAGATCAGGTCAAAGGTCAGAAGACCATAGCCAAGGTTCGTGTTCAAGGATCTTGCCTTTGTGTTGACGGAGTCATCGGGAGCTTTTGGCTTGGGTATTTCTAAGACTTACTTGTGGCAAGTCCACCGATTTTCTATACTATTTTTGAAAGTACACACACACACACACACACACACACACACACACATATATATATATATATATATATATATATATATATATATATATATATATATATATATATATATATATATATATATATATATATATGGGAAGTATTCTTTCTCCCCTATCCCCAGGAATATATATATATATATATATATATATATATATATATATATATATATATATATATATATATATATATATATATATATATAGATGTTCATCATTTAAAACAGAAGTATTTTCTCCCACGAGAACAGAGTAAAGGACAGAAAACTGAATTTGAACGCAAACAACAGAAAAAACTTTTAGGAATTCTATTTTTTTCTTTTCGCAGATGACGGCGAAACTGGACCAGACCAGACCAGTCCACGGAAAACGGTGTTGTATTCCTTTACCACTGGCGACCCACTTTTTGTTGTTCCTCCCTAAAGAGGAACCGTAGATTGGTTCGTTCCAGCGTGCCCTTGGTTGGTCTGGGTGGCGGTGCCGACCCCTCGCTGGCCTGCACCACAGCCTCGCCAGGACGAACCTGAGCGCCTCTGAATCAGTAATACTCTCGACCTTTCCAGGAGTCATGTGTGGCCGGTGTGACTTCGCTATGGCTGTGGTCCCGGCTCGACGGTGGTGGAGGAGAGTTCGACACTCTTAAACACATTGTTACGATCCTTAAAAACAACGTTACGATCTTTAAAGACGACATTACGATCCTTAAACACGATGTTACGACAACTAAAAACGACGTTACGATCCTTAAACACGACGTTACGACACTTAAAGACCACGTTACGATCCTTAAACACGACATTACAACACTTAAGAACAACGTTACGATCCTTAAACACGACGTTACGACACTTAAAGACCACGTTACTATCCTTAAACACGACATTACACTTAAAAACGACGTTACGATCCTTAAACACGACGTTACGAGCATTGGGTGTGATGGCTCTGGCCTCAGAGGGTGATGTCAGATGACGGGCATTCACGCCATAGGATTGTGCTCAGCTGCAGCTGCAAAGGACCACGAAAAAAAAACCAACAACAACGGCAGCTGCAACAACCACAAGTGACAAGCAACAGCAGCTCCAGCAGCCACGACCAATAACAGCAGAAGCAACCTCGAACAATTCTGGAACAGTCGTAACAACGGAACCAAAAGTAGCACAAGTAGCAACCGCATTATCATGGTCAAGTTATCCATGGGAACAGTAACTGCACAAGGAGAGCTGCTAGAGAAGGTGCAGAGGAGGGAGTGCATGCAAGATCATCCTCGGTTCCTCTTACACCACCTCTCAAGAGGCGATCACACACACACACACACACACACACACACACACTGATCCTCCTGGCTCTCTCAAACCATCACCTTCACACCTTGAGCACTCTGTAGCATCTTTTGCGCCACCGCCCGCAGGATGGTTAGGGAGTGTCCATGAAATCAGCCATCTTTCCAACCAAAATATCAAAATCATTCACCTCGACCTCACCCACTAATTCCGGATGAAAGCCACTACACCAATCCCTCCTCCGTCACCTCCTGCCACTTTGGATCCCTTGTCCCCAAGTTGCAGTTTGTCTCCGCAACAGAATTGATCCCAAACGAGCTCGTATAGACTGCTTTAAGGAACAGCCCCATCTCAACCATCATCAACATCATCATTAGTCAACAGATTCTATATCAACCTCCGCCTTTGTACTTGCTCAGGGACTGTCTGTTCAAACCTCCCCTTCCCCGATTTTTGTAGCTCGCCTATTTACTGCTACGAGTAGCTAGGAACCCGAGGTGAAGCAGAAAAAAGTAGCAGTATGAGCAGAACCAGCAGGAACGGCAGCAGGAGGATGTGTCTCGCTGGGCCAGGTCCAAGCAGGAGGTCTGCTTGAACCTCCATCCCTCGCCTCACCCCAAAGGTGGGTCAAGCTCAAGCAACAGGAGAGGACGTGCCTGAACGCACGACCTTAGGGCGGATCAGGCACCAGTAAGGGCAAGGGTAGTAGGGCCCTTGAACCCCAGGTTCTCAGTTCACAGTAGGGGTCATGACAGCCAAGTACTCGAGCTGAACCATTGAGACGACCGCTCGCCTCCTAGTGAGTCAGACACTAGCGGCAGAGGGACTGGCCGCTGCGCTTAACCCTGAAGATCCCATGGAGTGCATATACGTGGTAGTTCTATGGTGCCTGTGTGGCTCACACTCGTCGCAGTTTCTCCAGGTAGGCTCTACGTACAGCAGACTACCGTTGTCGTGTCTTTCAACAACAGGTCGTGCCCCTCTATTCTCCCAGTAGCCAGCTGCACTTCAGCCTTGAGTAACGCGAGTCCACGCCATAGTATTCCCTCGCAGAGACCCACAATTCCTCCTTCACCGCAACCCTCGTTATGCAATCGCACGTGTGACTTCCATTTATAAAAAGGAATGTGACTCGTCGTATCATTATGAAACAAATCTATGAAGATTTTATTCATGGCCTGATGGTCAACATTGACATTTGAACACGTGAATACTAATCGTTAACGAACACTCAGCAGTTTACGAGCGTCTAACATAACCAACACAGCGGATCAGACGCTACAAACGGCATGTTCATTGAAACCTCCGCTACATGTCCTTGCCTGATGGTGGGTCAGGTACCTACACGAGACGAACCTCACACTGAACGCAGACCTGAGAGAACAAGAGGGCCACCTGAACCTCCACCTCGACCCCTAACCTCACAGTCACTCAAACTTAGAGGTAGCGAGGGTCAAGTCCTGCCTTGAACCTCCGTCCGCGGGTCTGACCTCGCGTAGCACATCAGACGCCACAGCGGTGGTATGTGGTGCACTTGAACCTCCGCTCCTGACTCTCCCGTCACGCTCGGTCGGTTGGATGCCAGCAGCGGGAGGTGGTCCACTTGAACCTCCCACCTCCAGCCCTCACCTCTCCTTCCACACTTGTACAGCTTCATCAATGTACCAGTTGCTGCTGCTGCTGCTTCTGCTGATATTGTTGCCCCTGCTGCCTTACTGCTGCTGCTGCTGCTGCTTCACCTTTTGCTTCCACTGCTGCTGAAACACCCGACTGACGCTGCTAAACTGCTCTTGTTACTCTCACTACAACTGTTACTGTAGGCGCTGGTGCTCCCTGCTGCTGCTGCTGCTGCTGCTGCTGTTGCTGTTGCTACGCCTCCTGACTGCCTCTGATCATACAACATGATGGTGCAGTAACACCACGCTGGCAAAAATCTCAAGAGAGAAAAAATAGGACCCATGATGGCCAAATGTGTCCCCTTTACGAAACGGGAAAGATGAAAGATTGTACAAAGAGAGCGGTTCAATTCGGAGAAGATGTCTACATCAACTTTAATATTCGTAATCTTTTGAGGCTGCAGTCTGTCACTTCTGTACTCAACCCGTGATTCTTTTGTTATTTAGCATGTAAACAGAATCCCCTCAGTGGTAGACGGTAACTTTGGCGATACCTTCAATATTTTTTCACACCATCTAAGGCCCAGTACATCCAACCTGCACATTTACCTGGCACTGTGTATTTCTGGTTTCCTCTACTACGCTAAATCACCATCTGTTATTAGTTCCTCTGTCCCACTTACCATGCTTAAGACGCACTGTGCATCCTCCTTCTTATTCCCTAAAAGTAAAACTGTCCAGCAAGTAAACGCCCAAGCCAAGACCTTCTCAAGCCACTACCGTCCAACCCAGATTCAAATAAAGACCTTCTCAGGCCACAATCGTCCAGCACCGGTACTCACCTTAACCAAGACCTCAAGCCATCATCATCTAGCCCCGAACTCGCCTAAGCCAAGACCTTCACAAACCAGCACCGACTACCTTGGACACACCCAAACCAAGAAGTTCTCATGGCAACACGCGGCTCTGTTTAGCTCGCTCGTCACCCATGAACCAGCGATTACAAGGTTACAGTGAGCACTTCTGTGGACATTTCAAAATCAGCTGAGCGGCGCCACGTGGTGTTTGTTGACAAACAGTATCGTACTGTGGTCAGCTGAGAATAGATAAGATTTGAATGACGTCAAATGTCCCCCGGGGTTATCAACCTGTTTATCAGGGTCTTGTGAGTTCATTATCCCATGATGTATGCACACATGACATGGGGGTGTAGTAGACACAGTGGTTGGATACATGGCGCCATGAGTGAATCACACGTAAAACACAGGACTGGACCTGCACGAATGTTATGCTGTGTGTTCACCTTCGCTTCATGATTGGCCGTAACTCTATGTTCCTCCATCGTTCTATGATCCATCAAGAGAACGGTATAGAGGCAGTAATCAAGTTCAGACACTTCCATTCAACACAGAAGTACACCAGGTTCGTTCTCATTCGACTTCGTTACCATCAGAGCCAAGCCTTCAGCAGCGGTTCTTCCGCTCGTAATGCTATTTCCTGACGAGGTTCATCACCACCACTCTCGTGACCCCCTGATGTACAGCCATGTCCCTGGAGGCCGGAGTGTGTACCCTGCAGGAAGTGGTGTGTGTGTGTGTGTGTGTGTGTGTGTGTGTGTGTGTGTGTGTGTGTGTGTGTGTGTGTGTGTCCTCGCTGGCAAACACTTGCTTCCTTCAGGACTGTGTTTATGGTACTCCTACAGAGGATGGACTCTTGAGAGTCCTTCCTGATACACTCTTATAAGTCTGTATGACAGGGTGTGTAAGCTGTGTTTCACACAGTAGAGCCCAATAGGCCAATCTAGTACGCAGTATGAAATGTTCAACCTCTCAGCTTACTGTAAGTGATATGTTGACCTCTGACTCCTCTTAACATACTTCTACACATCCAGTCTTGGTATGCAACATCCAAGGTCTTGCCTGATCTACTCCTGCAAGTTAGTATTGAGGATATCCCTCAGGCTCCTTCTAAACACACTCTTGCAGATCAGTATGAAGAAGCAATTGTCTATGTGATGAGTGATTGTGAGGTGAGACGTGGATGTGCCTGATGGACGTAGATGTAATCAGTCGTCTCGCGACTCTATATCATCCCCACCGTTTTAAAGGTTCAGAGGCTTGACCGTTGTCCTTAATTTTCTCTCAGTGTATCTCTTATTTCGTCATTCCTCTTTCCCTTATACATAAGACTTCTGCCTCCTTCCACCTGGTTCTCTGTCCGCCTCCAACAATGGTTGAAATTGCTATAAAAAGCTGAAGTATGATCACAATGATAATATTCTCTACATTCCCGTCTTCTGTAATCTAAGGAATGACACATCAAAGACTGCACATCTACCTGGCCAGGTTATCTATCTACTTTTTCCCCTCCAACAGGCCACCACTATCGGCTATTAATCCCTCTGTCCCAGGCCCCATCCCGAAGAAATGCAGACTGTCCTTATCACCTGACATTTGTGCAGTAGAACGATCACCTTGAACACCCTTTTGAAAAAAGACAGTCGCTTCCATATTAACTGACTCGCTCATGGGTGATAAAGATGACACGATTGGCGCGCACGGGCAGCGTCCCCAGGACACGCTGTGCAACACCTCGCTATTTTCTAAGTATCTGATGAAGTGGACGCTCATGGCTACTTACAGTGATGCCAAAGAGGGGGCATAAGGTCCTGTTATAGCCGGGGAGCTTTTTATATATCCTGTGAACTCGGTGGAGTTACTGTGAAATGGAATAATGATAATGGTGTTGAATAAAGGAGTAATTCTGGGATCTATTTTCATTTGCGTTCAACCTCAATTCTCTCTCTATTCAAGGAGTTATAACCTTACTGAAGTCTCATGTGGCTGGCAAATGTGACAATGTGGTGTTGACTGTGCGGTGGTATTGGTCGGTATGTGGTCAATAATGAGAATGTTAGACATTTATTGAAACAGATGGTGGCGTATACAGTCCATAGTTTCAAACTTGGTAGATGTGCTTCAGTGATCTCTTTTCTTAATCCCGAAACAGCTCTCACTGAAGGTGAGAGCTGTTAAGAAAGTCCTTCTAGTCAATTACTCCTGGAAACTTTTGGCCATATCCCTGTTAACCTATGATCCAGCGGCTAATAATTACACTACCATAAGGAACCTTCGTGTAAGAGCTAGTTCTGATATGAATGGTCAATGACTAGGGTTCAGTGGCTTGAAGTATGGGGCTTCAGTCGAATCAGCTATAAGAGAGTGCCCCAAGCGGGTCCCTGGTGTTAGCCCAGACATTCTTATTGACTTTATCTCTAATTTACTGTCCACTCTTGTTCCTCGACGAGACAGAGGCGTTTCAGAGTCGAATGATTTCTTTTGTGAAGGAACGCACGACCCAGCTTAGAATAGCAGATCACTTTCCCAGCAAACTCGTACGGAAATAACTGGATATTCCTTAGAAATGCTTCGATCGTACAAAGGAAATTCACCTCGTTTTATGATTATTTTGTCTTAGATAATATCAACTGCACATGCAGGCCTGGAGCACGAGGGTACGACCGTCGAGGATAACAGTACGACCCGTGAGCACGACGTTACGACCCTTAAGCACGACGGTACAACCCTTGGGTATTAACATCTGGCCTTCAAGGTTCGATTAAAGGTTAAGTAACCTAGCCTGTGATCAGCTTTAAGTTTCTCTGCATCATCTATGTACCTCATACTACTTCTAGGTCAGATAACCTCAGCCTCTGTCACATAATATCTTAAATGCAAGATACATTTAAGAGCAGTTTAGTTTTTCTACTTCCATCAAAGTGCACCACGGTGGAAAGGCAGTTCAATATCTCTACCTCTAATAAAACTTCACAATAATGGAGAGGCAGTTTAGAGTTTATTCCTCTAATAAAGCCCACGACAGAGTAAAGGCGGTTTAGTCTTAATACTTTTAATAAAGTTCACGAAGGTGTAGGGGCAGTTTAGCTATACGGAAGCCAATACAGTTATTGAACTTCGGAATGATCATGATTTTGATCATTCCTATATCACTGTGTGGCTAATTTCGAGGCAAAATGGCTCACTCGAAACAGAGGGGAAGAGGAGGTATACAGAGCAATGTCGACCTCAAAACAGGACGATATACGTTACTGTTGTATCGTGTGTGGCAGTGTGAAGATGGGTGGGAGTGAGAGAGGCATCAGACGGGATGCATAGGGAGCGTTCAAATGATCTGGCACGATGAATGGGATCAGCCAAGCACTGGGGAATACGACTGGGTGACCCATACCTTGGAGAAATGGAGATGGTGGTGAGAAGATGCGTGGCGTTGTGATCCTGGCTATACGTAAAAAGGACAAGGCTGCCTCACTCTGAGGATGACCCAATCATTGAAAAAATTGAATCAGGGTGACTCACTTCTTTCGAAAATGGATGAACGGTGACCCCAATCCTGGGGAAAATGGATGAAGGTGACCCAATCTAAGAGGAAATAGAAGAGGGTGATCCCAATCTTTGAGAAAATGGATGAAGGTGCCCTAATCTTTGAGAAAACGTATGGTGACCCAGTCTTTGAGAAAACAGATGACGGTGACCTAAGCTTTGAAGGTAAAGATGAGAGTAACCTAAGCTTTGAGAATATGGATGAGAGTGACCTAAGCTTTGAACATATAGATGAGGGTGACCTAAGCTTTGCATGGATGTATGATGATACATCAACGCCACTGAGGAGCCCAACTACAGTGGCAAAGCCTTATCTTGACCCCCGGCTGCCGTGGAGGCGCCAGCGGCGGACCCCGCTATGATGGTAACTGCAGAAGTCGGCTCTATCTGCCTTGGGGCGTGACGTCAGCTTCGCTAAAGTCCTCCACTTATCCCCTTGACGCGTGTATGGTGGGTGACGTCACCGGCCCTCTGACCTCACGCAACCTATGAGGAACGACGGGGGACGACCTGCACGACTCCTTGGACGACGGTGCGACCCTTGGGCACGACGGTACAAGCCTTTAGCACGAAGGTAAGACCCTTGCGTGAGAAGGTACGACCCTTAGAGACGAAGGTACGATCCTTGAGCACGACGGTGGGACCCTTGAGCACTATAGCACAACCCGTGGGCAGGAAAGACGACCCTTGGACACAAGGGTACGACCCCTGAGCATAACAGTACGACCCTTGAGCACGAAGGTATGATCCTTCTGCACGAAGTTATGACCCTTAGGCACGGATGTGTGACCCTTGGGCATGATGCTCTGGTCTTCGACTCCACCTCTAAGTGTCAGCTCGAGGCCCACACCGTCCGTGTCCAAGGGTCGTTCCCTCGTGCTTAAGGGTCGTTCCCTCGTGCTCAAGGAGTGTAACAACACACGACAGTAGCTATAACCCCCCATGCTTGTAATGAGCTGACAAAAGCTATAACAATATTTACAATAAACATACATCATAAGCTGTGAACATAAGCTAAAACAATGTTAGCAAATGGCCTAACGATATTTGGATAAGGAGAAACACCAGAAGCTACAAGGCCAACGTCTTAGAGATAGCAGCGATAAAAGTGATACGACGTCTGTCATCAAAAATCTATCGAGAGAGACAAGCCAAGGCCGCAAGACCAAACCATCATACTTCATAAACATCTGTAGAATATATATATATATATATATATATATATATATATATATATATATATATATATATATATATATATATATATATATATATGTTCCCTAATGACTATAATATTCTGAACATACTTATGTAAGTGAAGCGAAGCCAGGCAGAATGTGAGCTACCAAGACAGGCAACTGCTACCTCCTCCTCCGCCCACTGGTCATGACTATTAATTCTCCGCCTCTTCAGCGCCATCTGTTGACTGTATTTGTCAGCTCCTTAAACGCTTCCATTTACCATTCTTGGTAGAAGAGTCGGCTTGCGGTTCGTACCCCCTGAATCTATCGTCACTGCACACGAGGAGTTAGAAATTAGTTTTAGAAAACAGAGAAACAGTTGTACCCCTCACTCCTTCCAGTATTAGTATATGACTGGCTGACGTACATGGATGAACTACGCGTCAATAGATGGCGCTCGCACCAGTAAAATGGTAAAAGCTTAGGATAAAGTAGACCAACGATGTATCTACTTAAAGTTAAGTTTCGGCTCCTGGTATAGATCTGACATATGGGTCCCTGGTTTTAATTAAGTTAAAGTCTTCTAGTTCAGATATATACGTAAGCCACTGAAGACTATACATACATCAGAGGGACTTGAGGGAGACAAAGTAAAATCGCTTACCATACAGTTTGGCAACCTTTCCATTTTCTAAGAAAAAAAAAGGGGACGGAGGAGTCACAAAAAATGTGGTTCACTCCACCAGGAGACTACGATTCATGTTCCTCGTTTGGTACGGGGCTCCACAGTCCCGCATCCTGAGAAGTCTTAGTGATTCACTTTTATCTCAACAAGTTCTGTACCCCGACTTCTGTACATGAAATCACTAAATAAACATTTGGCTCTACCCAGAGATGACGTGGACTAAACAGGCGCACTTTCCCTTGAAAAACGGGTCAAGCATTTGCTCTGTGAGCCATCATCCGCAGACAGCTACAGAGGAACACGTCAGCGCCATCATCAAATCCTCAAGTTTATCATCTGCGTTCTCCGTCGACTCAAGATACTTGAAGTCTATGAATATGAACTTTAAAAAAAACACAGCATTTACTCTCCCATAAATCACCTTTGCATTCAGAATCACCATATTTACTCTCCCCAAAATCATCTTGCCTTTTAATTCCTCGTTCCCGTCTACCCATAACAGAGCCACTAAAAATGGCGCAGACAAGGGCATGCAAGATCATCCTTAGCCCCTCTTACACCACCTGTCAAGGGGCGCTAAACACACTGGACCATCCGACTACTACCTACCCTAGACCTCATCAAACTGTTCAAGAAGCTACAGCACCACTCTCGCCACCGTCACCTCCTGCCAACAGAGATGCCTCGTCTCCGAGGTGCAGTTCTACACCGACAACTGCAACGAACCCATTCAACAACGAACAGACCACTACGGGAACGATACCATGCCAAATACTGAGAACATTATCAATGATTATTAGACTGTCACCCAGTAATTGGAGTAAAGACTGCCTGATTCCTTCCCCTTCTTCATGGCGCGTTGTTATCATTATCAACAAGTGGCCAGAAACGTCCCACAATTCACGTCCACATCACACAGAGAGATCCGTGTGATGCCGCGTCTCTCCTGATACCCAGGCCAACATACTCGGGGAACACTCGAGTCTTCCGCCTCATTCTCTCCTCACTGAAGACCCATCGCGGAACTTGGGACCTGGTGGCTCCTGCGTGTGGGACCTGTTGACTCGTGGCGTCGGACCCGTGGGACCTGTTGACTCGTGGCGTCGGACCCGTGGGACCTGTTGACTCGTGGCGTCGGACCCGTGGGACCTGTTGACTCGTGGCGTCGGACCCATGGGACCTGTTGACTCGTGGCGTCGGACCCATGGGACCTGTTGACTCGTGGCGTCGGACCCATGGGACCTGTTGACTCGTGGCGTCGGTCCCATGGGACCTGTTGACTCGCGGCGTCGGAGCCGTGGGACCTGCTGACCTGCAGTAGCCTACGTGTGGGACCTGTTCATTAAGAGAGGTCGTGGGTGAGGCGGTCATCAGACATACATAACCGGTTCCTCCGTCAGTGTAGCATGGCTGATGGTGACCACACCCATCCGCTGATCCTCCTCCTCTTCCTCCTCCTCCTCCTACTGTTTTTTGCTGGTGGTGGTGGTGGTGGTGGTGGTGATGGTAGTGGGTGATGGTGGGTGGTGGTTGTGGGTGATGGTGGTGGTGATGCTGGTGATGGTGATGGTAGTGGATGATGGTGGGTGGTGGTGATGGGTGATGGCGGTGGTGCTGGTGGTGTTGATGGTAGTGGATGATGGTGGGTGGTGGTGATGGGTGATGGTGGTGGTGGTGGTGGTGTTGATGGTAGTGGGTGATGGTGGGTGGTGGTGATGGGTGATGGTGGTGGTGGGTGGTGGTAGTGGGTGATGGTGGGTGGTGGTGATGGGTGATGGTGGTGGTGGGTGGTGGTAGTGGGTGATGGTGGTGATGGGTGGTGGTATTGGGTGATGGTAGTGCCAAGGGAACGACGTCTTTCTCCTCCCCTCCTCCCTCTCCCCAACTCCCCAGCTACGAGTTATGGAGACCAGGTGAAATAACCGTTCCTTATCCCCCCCCCCCCCCTCTCTCTCTCTCTCTCTCTCTCTCTCTCTCTCTCTCTCTCTCTCTCTCTCTCTCTCTCTCTCTCTCTCTCTCTCTCATCTCTCGTCTCCCCGCCATTATCTTTGTTTTCATCCCGGCCTTCCTCTTACACCCCTCATCATCGTCGTACTCATCCTGTTCCCCATCAGTGGTGCTCAAGACACACGATACATTTTCCTCCCGCCTGCAGCTCGTGATGTGCGGTAGTGGCAGGCAGGCAGGCAGGGCAAGACTGGTTGCCACACCACGGGCTAACCTCCACGTCCGCAACATCATTTTCTAATTCTCAGTTTCATTATGTACCTGTCTACATGCTCCTGCATGGGCAACGCATTACAGACACCCGTGGAGCATGAGCAATGCATTATAGACCTCGAGGAGAATGGGCAACACATTACAGATACTCAAGGAAAAATGGGAAACACACCTCAAACACTCGAAGAGAATGGGACAACACATTACAAACACTTGAAGAAAACGGGCGACACATTATGGGACACTCGAGGAATATGGGCAACACATGGAAACTTGAGTGTACAGAGATGATAGAAATATAAGTGCTATGTTTGCAGATGGCTACAATCACCTAGTTTACAAGCATGTAAAACTCTAGTACAGGAGGAGGTCGTCCTTCGAAAAGACGTCAGTGTCAGTGAAGAAGAACTCGGGAAAATCTGGAACCCTGACCCTAAGTTCGGTGATGAAGAGACTGTGTATTATGCAGTGTTCTAAAACGAGCTGACGGAGCCCGTCACATAACCTCCCCTGACACTTAGACTACTGTCTAGCTTCTTTCTTACTCATGCTTAGGTAAGAGAAAACTTTATATTCTGAACGTTGGTGGGAATTTCATTCATTGGCAGACGAAGGAAAGAGACTGGTCGACGCACAGAGCCAACAACGGCTTTCCTCAGGACGTTCCATCTTTCTTAAAGTCGATGGGGGAAAGGCGTGTACGAGACGAGACGAGACGAGACATGGGGCTCCCTAATCTGGTCCCAGAGCTCAAGATGTGGTACGGCCACAGTACCGAGGAAAGACCGAGGCTGAGGAAGACAGCAGACAGACAGGGTAGATTACTCTGAAAGAATCACTTTTATCGTGATTCACATGCAGCTGCCCTACGAGAGAGAGAGAGAGGAGAGAGAGAGAGAGAGAGAGAGAGAGAGAGAGAGAGAGAGAGAGAGAGAGAGAGAGAGAGAGAGAGAGAGAGAGAGAGAGTCTTTGGCATGGACTCGGGAACACACGTCGACTGTTCTTTACTTAAAACATTCGGTTCTTTTTTTTTCGAGACTAAATGATGTCTTGGGAATGACGGACGCCGTATATTGGACACACTTGGCATACTACATTCATCTGGCTTGTCATGTGATACGCCAATCTGACAACGAAAAACGGCGTTGTAGGAGAACTATACAGCGTTTTGAATGAGGGTAGAAGGTAGTGACAACCTTGAAATACTGGGGACATGAGGAAGCCCTCACCAGAGGGGCTGGGTCCACACGTAAGCCACTTAAACATTCCGCCAGGGGCGCCCGCGTCCGGCGGTACAACCCTGCACTGATTCTGTAAGCTGCCTCTTCCTTTGTCCATCTGTTCTCATGTTTATTAATCACCAGACTACAGGATGTAAGGCACGGCTCCTGGTGAGGCCAGGGCTAGCAGCTTGGTGAAGTGCCTTCGACTCCATCCCCTCTCCGTGATTTGAGAGACTTTACGAGGAAGGAAACGGCGTGGCAGACGGGGAAGGTGTTAACTGTATGTTCTGAGAATCTCTAGTGGGAGGGGCGGGAAGATATGCCCCATAACCTCCACATATCCCAAAAGAACTCCCACCCCTTCCTTCCTCACCATTTTTCTCTCCACCTCAACACCATCACTATCACTTCACTATGGCAGTGACCTCGGCCTCCACCCACGGGGACCATCGCCGTCTAAACTACGACTTATACCCTCACGTCCTCTGTGCAACCACCTTAACTCCACACTCTGACCGCTCTAATATATGCCAGCGGACAGTTGGTCTCCTTTACCATTCTTCTGAGGTGGGAATCTTGCGACAGGTTAGGGACGGTGTAGACTCCCAAGTCTCCCTCATACACAGCTGACTGCAGCATATTTCATGCTATATAACATTCATATCGAGGACTTCTCTAGCTGTGTCTCGTTCCTCATCACTTTATATTCATTTCGATGGAATTTCATCAGCCATTTATCAGACCAATTCTGGAGTTTGTTCAGGTCCCTTTGTAAGATGATGCAGTCCTCCTTGCTTTATACTTCCCTAATGACCTTGGCATCATCCGCAGACAAGTTCATGTATGTAAGAGTTCAGTCCTTCCGGCAAATCGTTCTCATAGATCAAGAAGAGCAATGGTCCCAAGACAGCATCCTACGGGACGCTACTGGTGACCTCAATCCATTTCGAGAAAGCTGACCTGACCTACGTCCTTTGTTCTATTCCACTAAGATATCTCTCTAGTCTTCCCCTTACTCCTGCCAGCATGTTTACCACCCTCCTATGTAGCAGTGTCAAATGCTTTCTGAAAGTCTAGTCTGGTAGAGAGAGAGAGAGAGAGAGAGAGAGAGAGAGAGAGAGAGAGAGAGAGAGAGAGAGAGAGAGAGAGAGAGAGAGAGATGGGGGAGGAGAGAGTTACATAGGGTTACATAGATACACAAACCACACACACACAAGGTCCATGCAAGGTGGTCTGGCCTTGGAGAGAGAGAGAGAGAGAGAGAGAGAGAGAGAGAGAGAGAGAGAGAGAGAGAGAGAGAGAGAGAGAGAGAGAGAGAGAGAGAGGAAACAACCCTTAAGCACAGAGCCATATGACTTCTGACGTAACCCTTAAGGGCCAGGTGTAAGGTCGCATTACCATACCCACAGGTGCTATCGTTCTAACCGAGGGTCGTATCGTCGTGCTCAAGGGTCGTATCGTTGTTCTGAAGGGTCGTACTCCCTTGCCTAAGAGGTTAATTGGCCGGGGTTCGTCTTCTCCACACACATCCCTGCCCACCAAATGTCCATCTGAGTGACTCGCTTTATCTCGACCACCCTTCACTCCTGCCCATCATACTCCCAAGCCCTACCATCTCTCTCTCTCTCTCTCTCTCTCTCTCTCTCTCTCTCTCTCTCTCTCTCTCTCTCTCTCTCTCTCTCTCTCTCTCCGCAAGCTGACCTGCTCTCACACCTACTTGTTCCCACACCCTCAGGGTAACTGAGCTACCTCTCTCTCTCTCTCTCTCTCTCTCTCTCTCTCTCTCTCTCTCTCTCTCTCTCTCTCTCTCTCTACCGACCTTCCCCTCCGTCTGCCTCGTTCCTCCCTTGCACCTTCCCCTTGCCATCATCCAGTGGCTATATTTACCCGCCCGACTGTCCTTTTTGCTGTCTTAAGATAAAGCAAATTAGGAGACGACCTCTTCTTGCCTATCCGGCCGATATATCGGTGTATCTAATGTGGTAATTACTATAATCTCCCCCTTATCAGGGTCATTAGCATCCCGGCTGCATTGTTAAGTGGCAGGTAAATGATGTTAAACGATCGTCAGGCCAGTATTTAACGAGGATATAATCTCTGCCTTGTCCTATCTGGTCAGGGAAGAGTGTGGTGCTGGCTTGTTCCGGGAAGCCACCGTCGGTGAGTGGCCGACCCCCAGTACGGTTCGTTGTCTACCGGCTGGCCACCGCCGTTGAGGTGGAGGCCTTCGGTGTGCCTAGTAACCGGCCACCGCCGGTGAAAACCTCCATAGAGACGGTTGGCTAGTGGCCGCCCACCGCCGGTGAGGGCCCTGTAGGGTTGGCCCTGTGGTGGCCGCCCACCGCCGGTGAGGGCCCTGTAGGGTTGGCCCTGTGGTGGTCGCCCACCGCCGGTGAGGGCCCTGTAGGGTTGGCCCTGTGGTGGCCGCCCACCGCCGGTGAAGACCTCTGCAAGGACGGTTGTCTAGTCCTTGGCCACCGCCGGTGAGACACCTTACATACAGCCATGTGGGCTGTCGACCATATGCACTTCCATTTCAAACATCAGCTCAAGATGACTTGATATATAATTCAACTACAGTCCTATAAACATTACGTACATGCATCATAACATGTAGAAATACACAAGACTTTATCTCATCCCTGAATCATTCTCATTTTCTTAGCTTGAGTGAAGATTCCGTCGCTTAGGAGTAGACCCAGCCATGATTCGACCACTGAGGAAGCTCCGGACCTCTTGAGCACGTCGGTACGACCCTTCAGCACGACGGGATGACCCTTGAGCACGATGGTACGACCCTTGAGCACGATGGGACGACCCCCGAGCACGATGGTGCGACCCTTGAGCACGATGGTACGATCCTTGAGCACGACGGGACGACCCCAGAGCACATTGCTACGACCATTGAGCACGACGGGACGACCCCCGAGCACGATGGTACGACCCTTGAGCGCGAAGGAACGACCCTTGAGCACGATAGTATGATCCTTGAGCACGACGGGACGACCCTTAAGCATGACGGGACGATCCTTGAGCACGACTCTATGTCCCTTGAGCACGATGGTTCGACCCTTGAGCACGACGGTACGACCCTTGAGCACGATGGTTCGACCCTTGAGCACGACGGTACGACCCTTGAGTACGATGGCTCGGCCTTTGACTTGACCCTTAAAGGTCTGTATGGCCATCAAACGTATCGTCGTGCTCAAGGGTCGTACCGTCGTGCTCAAGGGTCGTATCATCGTGCTCAAGGGTCGTACCGTCGTGCTTAAGGGTCGTCCCGTCGTGATCAAGGGTCGAACCGTTGTGCTCAGGGGTCTTACCGTCGTGTTCAAGGGTCGTACTGTGTGCTCAAGGGTCGAACCGTCGTGCTCAAGGGTCGAACCGTCGTGCTCAGGGGCCGTACCGTCGTGCTGGGATAATAAGAAAGTACTGTTTGCATGTGTGAAGAAAAACAAGTTGTCAGGGCAAAGTGTGAGTAAAAAAAAAGGTCGCATTCGGGTTGCAGTTTGAGAAACGACTGAGATCATGCCAGAAAATCACCACTTCAGTTTATAGCACAGAAGGAAAAGTCCCACACAGGATCCAGAACGAGGAAGGTCGCTTCTTGTAAGCCCATTCATATGACCGAACGCGAACGTAACTGTACATCAATGGCCCGACACACAGTCCATAGAAGCGACCGGGTGAATGCAGGTATCCCCAGATGATGCCATGACGGTCGCATTTGGCACAGTGCTGGACGTACGCGTCGTGTGGTGATCAGGGTCGGCACCGCACAGATGGTCGCCACACTCCACTGCTCAGACTATATAAAGTTACTCGCTATGGAGGATGTACATTATGGTAATCACATTGTGCAGGTGGTGTGAGCACACAGCTCGTAGATTAGTCATCATCATATCTCTCTCTCTCTCTCTCTCTCTCTCTCTCTCTATATATATATATATATATATATATATATATATATATATATTATCGCCTTTCTTACTTTCGCGATGTGGCGTCAGGAACATACGAAACAATGGCCTCATTTGCAAAGACCCCAGTCTCTCCTATCTTGTCACGTCTAATGTTGCAAGATGGAATACCATCCATTAGTGTTGCCGATGAACTCACTCACCTCCTCCCAGAATGCATTCCCTTCTTCACCACTCCCTCCTCCTTCCTGGTGCGTGAGCTACACCAAGCACCCTCCTCCCACAGTCTCCTCTCATGCCATCGAACAGCGTCAGCACTGGACTGAATTCCTTGCGATCTTTAGATAAAATCCCGCAAGCTCAATTTGCATTAGTAGTGCTACCTCTTCTCCTCTTCTCCTTTGCTCTTGTCCTTTAACTACCTAATTATCCACCTCTCCCCTACGGACAAAACCCACTGAACATTTTCCATCACTTTTACCCTTCAACTTTGTCGCCCTCAGAGCCATAACATTCACATCTCTCTTCCCAGATACATTATCTACTTACTTCATTCTTCATTCCTTGGTTACATCCACGTGCATTCACCCCCCCCCCCCCCCCAGCCTGAGCCTTCAAGGGATAAAATCTCGCTTGGATTCTTTTCCTCTGTTCCTACTTTTAGACGGTGATCAGACAGGAGGAGGAGGAGGAGGAGGAGGAGGAGGAGGAGGAGGAGGAGGAGTTCTTCTTGCTACCCTTCCCCCGCCCCCTCTTAATCGCCTTCTGTAACACACAGGATTCATATGGGTGGTGTGTGTGTGTGTGTGTGTGTGTGTGTGTGTGTGTGTGTGTGTGTGTGTGTGTGTGTGTTACCTCTCCTTTCATTGCGCCTCAATATCCTCAGCAGAGAAGAGTGAGGACTGGTGATCCTCGTAGAAGCCGAGCAGCAGCAGCAGCAGCAGCAGCAAAAGTAAAATCGAACACGCGGAAAAAAAAAGTAAATTTGCATAACTGAGGAAAAGTTGGTCCAGCAAAGGGAAAATATTAAACTTTTTTGACTCGTTTTGAGCCAGAGGGCACGGTGGTTTTGAGCCAGAGGGCACGGTGGTCACAAGATCTAAGGCCATCAGGGGTGTGCAACACGTGTAATGCCTGCTCTCCTCCCTCTTCAAGCGAACCTGGGACAATATGGAAGTTATTGATGAGAATAACGAGATGGGGATCTGAGATGGTGAGGATGCTGAGGTCCACTTGGGATGGAGCTATGTGTGTCAAGGCCACAAGTGAGCAGGGAGCGCTGCACGTCTGACGGGGGAGACGTGGGTGGGGCTGACGCAGCCGCCCCCACAGTCTGGGTCTGACTTCGTGGTGTCAGCAGAGTCAGCGCGAGGCCGCCATGAGGATCAGGGATCACGAACGAGAGAGAGAGAGAGAGAGAGAGAGAGAGAGAGAGAGAGAGAGAGAGAGAGAGAGAGAGAGAGAGAGAGAGAGAGACTTCGATCTGCACAGGTCTGCAGGACGAAGAAAAAAGTAAACTTCTACGAAGCTAAATCGTAAATAACGATGCGAATTTTACGTAACACAGACTAAGTTCAGTTCCAGGCCCGACCTCCGACCCCAGGATCTACACCCCCGTCTCACATACACACACCGGAGTGTCGCACACCAACTCAGCAACGTCAGACATGACTTGTAATAGCTGTAGGTTAACGCCCTCCCTCTGGGGCATATATGGTGAGGGAGGTGACAGGGTCCAGAGTGACGGCTGAGGGAGGTGACAGGGTCCAGAGTGACGGCTGAGGGAGGTGACAGGGTCCAGAGCTACGGCTGAGGGAGGTGACAGGGTCCGGAGTGACGGCTGAGGGAGGTGACAGGGTCCAGAGTGACGGCTGAGGGAGGTGACAGGGTCCGGAGTGAGGGCTGAGGGAGGTGACAGGGTCCAGAGTGACGGCTGAGGGAGGTGACAGGGTCTGGAGTGACGGCTGAGGGAGGTGACAGGGTCCAGAGTGACGGCTGAGGGAGGTGACAGGGTCCGGAGTGATGGCTGAGGGAGGCGACAGGGTCCGGAGTGAGGGCTGAGGGAGGTGACAGAGTCTGTTCCTCAGCGTCTCAAAGTTTCCATTTGTTCTTCGTACGTTTTCTCTCCCTCATGGATGTGCACCTCGCGCGATTCTAGGCTCATATGAGTCACTGGTTTTCAGTTCTTCTTCTTTATCAATCTATTCCTCTATCTATCTCTTCTCGGTTACTATATCAATCTATTCTTCTGTCTATCTATTTTCCGTTACTATGAAGTATTTTTCTTTTTCATTTGAGAAAACTGGCGACATCTTCGCTGGTAAGGAGTGAGCGACGCAGGCCATATCACCAAATCCCACTTTTATCCTTGTAATACGTCGCTTTATTTTCCCATCCTGATATTTCTGTATTGTAATTCGTTGCTTTATTTTCCCATCCTGATATTTCTGTATTGTAGATATCGTTTGAACGTTTGAATATATGCTTAAATATTTTGTTTCTGGATGCATTTAGCACACATGGCCTCTGACAGGGTCATACAACCATGTGGCAGACGTCGGACCGACGAATTGTGCTAAGTTTATGGCTTAGAATTGTTTACCCTGAAGACGACGACTTCTGGAACACTGCTCCGTTCCTTGCTGATGACGACCTCTGGGACACTGTTCCGTTCCTTGCTGATGACGACCTCTGGAACACTGTTCCGTTCCTTGCTGATGACGACCTCTGGAACACTGTTCCGTTCCTTGCTGATGACGACCTCTGGAACACTGTTCCGTTCCTTGCTGATGACGACCTCTGGAACACTGTTCCGTTCCTTACTGATGACGACCTCTGGAACACTGCTCCGTTCCTTGCTGATGACGACCTCTGGAACACTGTTCCGTTCCTTACTGAAGTCGTTTCGTTCCTGTTCCTGAAGCGCTGAAGCCACGTCATCGCCACGAACCATGTCAACACGACATTGTCTCCAGAAGGAATAAGATATTTAATTATAATTATCCCAGGACCAATTTCTATGAGTCCCGGTGTAAACAACTTACTAAAGGCTCCTGTAACAGCCCAAGGCTGCGCTACTTCCAGTAGGAGGGAAATGTGGACTCCTTTGCAGTGAGAAGTTCGCCGAAACTGTACTGCTTCCAGTGGTACGGTCTGGTCTGGGCAAAGGTGACTTTTCACTTTTCACCTCAAGCAGGCAGAGTCCGGTAACACCGATGATATAGCGATATGAAATATAGAAAAGGATAGCATACCTATAGTAGAAGTCATTAACCCTCAAAGGCTTATAGAAGGCAATAGATAGCCGTGATATCTCTAAAATACGGCATAACAAGAGCCAATAAATACATACAAGTAGATAACAGATAGATAGCATTACAGTCCAGATCCACCACATCATCGGTCAATAATCGCACACACATCCTGCTCTTATATCAATACTTTAAGTCCTATCGCATGTATACCAAACCTATCGCACGTATACCAACCTATCGCACGTGCGCCGAATCTATCGTACGTGTACCAACCTATCGCACGTATGCCAAGCTATCGCAAGTGTACCAACCTATCGCACGTATACCAAACCTATCGCACGTGAACCAAACTATCACACGCGTATCATACCTATCGCACGTGAACCAAACTATCGCACGTGTACCAAACATATCGCACGTGTACTAAACCTATCGCACGTGAACCAAACCTATCGCACGTGTACTAAACCTATCGCACGTATACCAACCTATCGCACGTGAACCAAACCTATCGCACGTGTACCAAACCTATCGCACGTGTACTAAACCTATCGCACGTGTACCAAACCTATCGCACGTATACCAATCCTATCGCACGTATACCAAACCTATCGCACGCATACCAACCTATCGCAGAAATCACCGTCCCTACGTAAGTGTTGCCAGGAGCCACCATCGCTAGCTGCCCGTGAGCGGCTACAGGTACAGAGGTGTTGTACCTCAAGACCAGACATGGGGACATGGCTGGAGGTTACATGGAGGTACACACACACACACACACACACACACACACACAGTCGTGGTACAAATGATGTACAACGCCCTCACAGTCTTACGCCGCTGTACGGTACACTCCACCACCCACCGCTGTACCCGTACATCACAACAGACTGTACGGTACAGTCCACCACCCCCGCTGTACGGCACAGTCCACCACCCCCGCTGTAGGTACAGTCCACCATCCCCGCTGTACGGTACAGTCCATCACCCCTGTTGTACGGTACAGTCCACCACCCCCGCTGTAGGTACAGTCCACCATCCCCGCTGTACGGTACAGTCCACCACCCCCGCTGTACGGTACAGTCCACCATCCCCGCTGTACGGTACAGTCCACCACCCCCGCTGTACCCGTACATCAGAACAGGATATACTCCGTGACATCAGTCCCCGGGGGTAGAATATTGTGGTTACATCGGACGAGGAGCTAACGTTCCGTGCGATCTGTGAACCATCTGCTCTCCCAGCTGCGTGCCTCCCTCCCTCGTCTTGGTCCCTCCCGCACGCCTGCCTCCCACCTGCCCACACTCACTGTTTTTATGAGGTGGTTCGAGTGTGTTTGTTTATCTATATTGTGTGTGTGTGTGTGTGTGTGTGTGTGTGTGTGTGTGTGTGTGTGTGTGTGTGTGTGTGTGTTAGTTTCTTGCGAGTATAGAGTGTACGTTATTTGTTTTGTTCAGATATCATAACAGAATATCGTTAACACCTACCCACACACACACACACACACACACACACACACACACACACACACACATCTTTAAATACATATATATATACACACACACACACACACACACACACACACACACACACACAACAACAACACAATATGGTGTCCTCAGTAAGAATAATATAATTAGATTGTTTACTGTTGTGTCTACATTAAGAAGAATATAATCGAGCAGTACCATATGGCGTCCACATTAAGAGCAGTGTAATCACACTACACTATTGCGTCTGTAGTAAGAATAACATAATCCAGTATAATACACTAAGGCCCTCAGGGTTAAGAATAATAATATCATCAGCAAAAATAATATAATCCAATACAGTACAAAGAAAAAATTACAGCCCACAGCAAAGTATAATAGTACAAAGTATTGTACTATATTGTACAATACTTTGCGAGTCAATGTCAACACGATAGACCTCAATATAATCTATTCGAGCGATGAAAAATACGTAATCATGAAGTTAATTGGGGTCAGACTTCACAAACCTCGAGCTGACCTGGAGGACAGAGAGAGTAGGAGTGTAGTGATCTGGCCACAGGCTGGGATGGCTGCGTGTTAAACCCCCGGGGTCATGTCTCGCCCCCTTTTTTGGGTTCTAATTTACGCCAACAGATGTCATTACTCGATACGTTATATCAAGACGTTAAGTTGTTATTTCCTCTTTGAGAAGACTTCTGAAGAAATCTGTGGTCGCTGTTACCAACCCACCTCCCACTCTCCCTTGAGCGCGACGGTACGATAAATTGGGTGCGACGGTACGATAACTTGGGTGCGACGGTACGACGCTTGTGTAAGATGGTACGCAGAGCCTTGAGCACAGCGCTACTACGGTTGGGCACGATCGTACGACCCCTGAACACGACGGTGCGACACTTTTGTGCGACGATACGACACGACCACAACAATGCGAGGCCTGTGCATGACGGTACGACATTTGAACACGAAGTTGCGACCGCTAAATATGATGGTATGACCCTTGAGCACGATGGTACGACCCTTGGCTTTAATGGCCTTAAAGGGCAAAAAAGAGCAGGAAATCACATCTCACAGTCGTATTGTCGTCCTCAATGGTCGTAGGGTCGTACCATTGTGCTCAAGGTGGTTCGACTTGTCACCAGCAATGGCCAAGAGTTCACAGGTTCGGAACCCTAGACACACACAGCCCCACCCTTGACGGCACCAGGTCTTACTGGCAGGTATATTACAATAACTGAAGCATCGCCAACTGGTCTTTCGGTCGACAGAAAACGGCCTAAACGCTTGTAGGAGTAATTAACAAGATGACCTTTCTTAATGACCCCCAAGCTTGATAATAATGTGGTAATATTTTGATTACCAGAACGTATTAATGAGGCTAGATATCTGTAAAGTTATGTACCTCAATACAATCTATATATTTTTCGTCACATTAGCCTCAGTGACCCAGGAGAATAGATTCTAAGTCTACCATAGGATGGTTTCAGAGGTCTTCTACCCACACAGTCCGGGTTTAGACCAAGATTTCTTGTTCCTCTGCTCAATCAGGCTATTGGAGGCGACGGTCCGTAAGCCTACACAGCCACCACATCCTGGCTCCTCTGACTGACATTTTGATTTTCGCTACGAGAGCGGCTGTTTTACCGTGCGCTCCTACCCATCCAGTAGGAGGTGGCGCGAAAGAGGATACACACAGTACACAAAAGGTCCGGGAACTGGAGGGGGTTCATCAGTGTTAACATTGTTCGGGCAACGAGATGAACAATTTGGCAATCTACGTGATAAATGAAGTTCACAACAGATGAATAACAATGACTGGATCACGTATGAAGACGAATAACAAAAGAACAATTTACTATAAACAAAGTTATAATATTACTCAAGTATTCGAGTATATTGTTATGGATGAAGTGTTTGCACATGGTACACTCAAATATACTTGTCCAGGATATTTTCAAATCACTTCACTCAACATGTCCACAGTAATTCCATAGGTTAACGAAGAGATTGTACTGAAAAAGTCTTGGTTCCCAGATGCACATGTGTCCTGACTGTATTATTAATTTCAGTGGTAATATCTTGCAGTCTTCCAAGCCTGGTAGTGTCAATAGGGAAGTATGTACCAGTGCAGTTTAGGAAGAAAGACCTCCAGGTTTTACCTAGTGTACATCATAGTGTATTTCTTCCGTCTACACTCCTGGTAGCACAACCTCAATGATTTTCACTGTTTCCCGACGTTTAATCTATCCGTTTAACGTACGTATGATGTCTGCAGTGTTCAGCACTGCTCACACCAGTGCCTTGCAGTGCTCACTAATCTCTTGCAGTGCTCATCTAGTGCCTTGCAGTGTTCACCATTCTCATGCAGTGTTCGCCAGTCTCTGGCAGTGCTCGCTCACCAGTGCCTTGCAGGGCTTAACAGTGCCTTGCGGTGCTCACCAGTGCCCTGTAGTGCTTACTAGTGCCTTGCAGTGCTCAACAGTGCCTTGCAGTGCTCAACGGTGCCTTGCAGCGCTGACCAGCGCCTTGCAGTGCTTAAGAGTGCCTTACAATGCTCAAGAGTGCCTTGTAACGCTTACCAGTGCCTTGCAGTGCTCAGCAGTGCCTTGCAGTGCTCAGCAGTGCCCATTTGCAGTGCTCCTGCTCCAGCAGCAAGTGTTAAGTGCTGGTGAGGCAGCCACAACACGTGGGACGATGATTAATACTCCTGTCACCAGATGTCATCTCTCCAACCATTGTTTTGTCAGTGGTTTACGGGGTGTTTTGCCCTCTCTCTCTCTCTCTCTCTCTCTCTCTCTCTCTCTCTCTCTCTCTCTCTCTCTCTCTCTCTCTCGTTCATGTGACCTAAGCCATTCACCAAAGACTATCATCACACATCAGGTTCTTAATCGTTTTTTTTTCTTTTTTTTTTCTTTATATATCCTTTATCCGCTACTGATCTGGTGGCAGTAAACATGGCTGACCATCTGGTGGGTCGAGAACCAGTGCTTGGATCTCCCTCACCTGACCTGGCCTGGCTTGACCTGGCTTGGCCTGACCTGGCTTAGCTCAGTCTGCGTGTGGTCTGGTTGCTCAAGGGTCGTACCGTCGTGATCGAAGGGTCGTACTGTCGTGATCAATGGTCGTGCCCTTGTGATCAAGGGTTGTACCGTCGTCCACAAAGGGTCGTACCGTCGTGATCAAGGGTCGTACCATTGTGATCAGAGGTCTTACTGTCGTGCTCAAGGGTCGTACATTTGTGTTCAAGGGTCGTACCGTCGTGCTCAAAGGTCGTACCGTCGTACTCACGGGTCGTACCATTGTGCTCAAGGGTCGCACCGTCGTGATCAAGGGTCGTACCGTCACAGGTCGTACCGTCAAGGGTCGTACCGTCAAAGGTCGTACCGTCAAGGGTCGTGCCGTTCTGCTTGGGAGAGATTACGACCGTGTGAGCGTTGACTCAATATTGGTCGTCTTCGATTTTCCTGTTAACTCGTTGCATTGTACAGTACATCGCTGTATTATTCTGTATGGCTGTATTATCCTGTATGCTACTGTATAATCTTGTGTATTGTTGTATAATCCTGCGTATTGTTGTATAATCCTGTAAATTGTTCCATAATCCTCTATGTTGCTGCATAATCCAGTATATTGCTGTATAATCCTGTATATTGTTATATAATCCAATATATTGCTGTATAATCCTGTATATGGCTGCATAATCCTGTATATTGCTGTATAATCATATATATTGCTGTATAATCCAGTATATTGTTGTATAATCCTGTATATTGCTGTATAATCCAGTATATTGTTGATAGTCCTGTATATTGCTGTATAATTCATATATAGCTGTATAATACTGTATACTGATTTTTTTGAATTGTCATTAATGTATGAATTAATCTTTCAGTGTATAACTGTATGCTTACGTGCCTGCAGTACTTCTGTGAAGTATGAGAATGTATACATTCCCGATTCTGTACAAGAGCCTACCTGGCCAATCCTTGACCCCTGGCCAAGACCCACATACAACATCACCTTGACCCCTGACCAGGGCCCCCACACACAACAACCTGACCCCTGACCAGGGCCCCCCCACACACAACAGCAGCCTGACCCCTGACCAGGCCCCCCCACACACAACACAGTCTGACCCCTGACCAGGGCCCCCCACACACAACACAGTCTGACCCCTGACCAGGGCCCCCCACACACAACAACAGCCTGACCCCTGACCAGGGCCCCCCCACACACAACAACAGCCTGACCCCTGACCAGGGCCCCCCACACACAACAACAGCCTGACCCCTGACCAGGGCCCCCCCACACACAACAACAGCCTGACCCCTGACCAGGCCCCCCCACACACAACAACAGCCTGACCCCTGACCAGGGCCCCCCCACACACAACAACAGCCTGACCCCTGACCAGGGCCCCCCCACACACAACAACAGCCTGACCCCTGACCAGGCCCCCCCACACACAACACAGTCTGACCCCTGACCAGGGCCCCCCACACACAACAACAGCCTGACCCCTGACCAGGGCCCCCCACACACAACACAGTCTGACCCCTGACCAGGGCCCCCCCACACACAACAACAGCCTGACCCCTGACCCCTGACCCTTGATGGTCCATCAGCTCAGCTGTGTTGACAAATTTCTCGCGATTTATTGATCTATTTTGGCCCAGACTAAACAGCGTGCCTGCCTGCCTGCCTGCATGCCTGGCTCCGTGCTTGCTCTCGTATGCTTGGTCTCTTGCTCTCTTGTCCTCAGGGGATCTCCTCTGCCGACTTTTTCTTCTGTCCTAAATCTTCTTGAAAATCTTATCTTCTTCTTCTTCTTCTTCTTCTTCTTCTTCTTCTTCTTCTTCTTCTTCTTCTCTTCTTCTTCTTCTTCTTCTTCTTCTTCTTCTTCTTCTTCTTCTTCTTCTTCTTCTTCTTCTTCTTCTTCTTCTTCTTCTTCTTCTTCTTCTTCTTCTTCTTCTTCTTCTTCTTCTTCTTCTTCTTCTTCTTCTTCTTCTTCTTCTTCTTCTTCATTCTCTTCTTCTTCTTCTTCTTCTTCTTCTTCTTCTTCGTCTTCTTCTTTCTCTTCTTCTTCTTCTTCTTCTTCTTCTTTCTCTTTCTTCTTCGTCTTCTTCTTCTTCTTCTTTCTCTTCTTTCTTCTTCTTCTTCTTCTTCTTCTTCTTCTTCTTCTTCTTTCTCTTCTTTCTTCTTCTTCTTTCTCTTTCTTCTTCTTCTTCTTTCTTCTTCTTCTTCTTCTTCCTCTTCTTCTTCTTCTTCTTCTTCTTCTTCTTCTTCTTCTTCTCCTTCTTCTTCTTTCTCTTCTTCTTCTTCCTATTCTTCTTCTTCTTCTTCTTCTTCCTCTTCTTCTTCTTCTTCTTCTTCTTCTTCTTCTTCTTCTTCTTCGTCTTCTTCTTCGTCTTCTTCTTTCTCTTCTTCTTTCTCTTCTTCTTCTTCTTCTTCTTCTACGTCTTCTTCTTGCCTCGTCTCCCACTCTTTTCTTTCCGTCCACCCACCCATCTTAACCTCCCCCCCCCCCCACACACACACACAAACACACACACCCACACCCGCAGACTCAGGTCAAAGGTCAAGCATGGGTCACACTCCTGCGTCACGGGGCCAGGCTGGCCATGACTCACCCCCGGGGGTGTCTGGCCGAACGTCTGGCGCGAAGGGCTCGGGGGTGGGGTGGGGGGGTGAAGGGGGGGGTAGGGGGGTGTCCCAGACACCTGTCCCACCATGACTTATGTTCCTAAGTCTTTACCCAGGCGGGGGGGGGGGGGGAGGAGGAGGGAGGGTGCTGGCCACAGCTCATGACAGGGGTATGTAGTTGGCCACAGCTGTGTGTGTGTGTGTGTGTGTGTGTGTGTGTGTGTGTGTGTGTGTGTGGCATTCACTGTGTCTGGGATGAGGCTGTCCTTGTGGCGGTGTGTACGAAGTCGGATGGGCCAGAAGCAGTTGTGGGTGTCCAACTACAACTCGGGGACGAGGGATCCCAGGTGGCAGGAGATGACGGTGGCGAGACTGGTGCAGCGTGTGTGCGCGCGAGCGCGCGTGGGAGGAGGAGGAGGGGAGGTGGGGAGGTGGGGGGGGACTTAAGTGCTCGTGTTTTAACAATCTTAACTTCTAAAACATCTGTAAGTTGGGTTTTCTCCTTTATTTCTTATCTATTTTTTTTTTCCATTTCTGAAAATTCACGTATTTATTGGTTTTCGTCTGTTGCACATCTACAGCTTTCTGGTCTGTCTGTTGCACATCCACAGCTTTCTGGTCTGTGCTCAAACATCTGCTCCTTTGTTGGTCATCTGAGACCTTCCGTTCGCATCTCCCAGGGTCTATAGGTTCCACAGAGACTGCTTGCTGCCTCTCTGTTCCTCAACTGTCGGTCTGTGCTGTACTCTCGTCTGTCTGCTGGCCTCCGGCACGGTCTTGTCTCTTACCCAGTGTGTGTGTAACAGCCTGGTTCTCTGTCGCTCTGTCTCCCCGACCCCCACGTCCTCAGCCACCGGGGTTTACTGCGGGGAGGCGTTTGCGGTAGCGTCCAGCCGGCCCTCCACCCCCAGGGGAGCGTGACGCCCTGCTACGTCCATCATCAGACCCCCTTGCACATAAACGACCGTCGCACACGAGGGGACGACCCCCTTTAAAACACGACGGTACGACCCTTGACAACACGACGGTGTACGACCTCTAATTACGACGACGGCACGATGGTGGGGTGGCCTGGGATTTGTGCTGACGCTTTGAAGGTCGGATAAAAAAAAGGGGGGTGGGGGCAGGTCATCAAGTCGTACCGTCGTGCTCAAGGGTCGTACCACCGTGCCCAAGGGTCGTACCGCCGTGCCCAAGGGTCGTACCGCCGTCCTCAAGGGTCGTACCAACGTGCTCAAGGGTCGTATCGCCGTGCCCAAGGGTCGTACCGCCGTGCCTAAGGGTCGTGCCGCCGTGCCCAAGGGTCGTACCGCCGTGCTCAAGGGTCGTGCCGCCGTGCCCAAGGGTCGTAATACCCTGCACTCAGGGGTCGTACCGTCCTGCACTCAAGAGTCGTCGTTGCGTGTCGTACCGTCGCCGACCTCGCGAGGTTAAACCAACCCTCTGTCAATCGTCTCTCTCATAGCGTCCAAACACAAGCGTTGCAAACACCACAGCGGCCAAACATCGAACAGGAGCAAAGAAAAGCATGGCCAGGAGGAGGAGGAGGAGGAAGAAGAAGAAGAAGAAGAAGAAGAAGAAGAAGAAGAAGAAGAAGAAGAAGAAGAAGAAGAAGAAGAGAAGGAGGAGGAGGAGGAGGAGGAGGAGAAGGAAGAGAGGGAGGAGCCTTGCCTGGGGGTAGGTTATGCTTCACAGACTAAATGTTTATCCAGGTCATCTTGGAACATTTAACACCACACACTCTTACCATGAGAGGAGCCAAAAATTCGCCAAATAACGCTAAGGTTTCGCGGAAAAAAAAAAAAAAACGCCAATTAGCCGCTCTGGTCACATCCTCGTGGGTGAGATGTGCTCTCTTGTTTTCCCTCTCGCTCACTCCTGTTCTTCGTGCCCTGTTCTGTGTCGCTGTTGAAATGGAGTCTTTCTTATCATTCTTTCTCTGCGTCTGTTTTTCTTTCTTTCTTTCATACTATTCGCCATTTCCCGCATTAGCGAGGTAGCGTTAAGAACAGAGGACTGAGCCTTTGAGGGAACATCCTCACTTGGCCCCCTTCTCTGTTCCTTCTTTTGGAAAATTAAAAAAAACGAGAGGGGAGGATTTCCAGCCCCCCGCTCCCTTCCCTTTTAGTCGCCTTCTACGACACGCAGGGAATACGTGGGAAGTATTCTTTCTCCCCTATCCCCAGGGATATATATATATATATATATATATATATATATATATATATATATATATATATATATATATATATATATATATATATATATATCCCTTTTCTTATATCTATACTCTCGCCCTTCCTCCCGTTTTATCTCTTGCTTCTGCCTTCTTCCTCGTCCTACTCTTCTGTCTCTCCTTCCCCTTCAACGACAAGTCCTCTTCAACCTCCTCTCCCATTTGCCACAGTCGCCTCCCACCAACACCTGCATTGTCCAAACATCAACACACAAGGCCTGGGGTAGGGGGTAGGGGGGCGTTGGGGTGGGGGGGTTGGGGGGGCCCCCCTCGGCTACCTACCAAGACGGGCAACTTCCCGCCAGCATCCATCACGCCCAGCAGGTGTCCAGTTGCCAAGCAGTATATAATGGTGGGGGCGCGCGGGCGACATCACCCGTGCCCATCGTCAACTAGACCATCTGGTTCTTGTCACGCCTTCCTTGATGACACGATAAATGATGCACATCACACTAACCCGCTAAACTTCACGAAAACACGCTACACATCACACTAACCCGCTAAGCGTCACGAAAACACGCTGCACATCACACTAACCCGCTAAACGTAACGAAAACACGCTACACATCACACTAACCCGCTAAACGTAACGAAAACACGCTACACATCACACCAACCAGCTAGATTTAACGAAAACACGCTACACATCATACTAACCCGCTAAACGTAACGAAAACACGCTACATATCACATTAACCCGCTAAACATAACGAAATAAGCTACGCATCACACTAACCCGCTAAACTTAACGAAAACACGCTACACCTAGCAGCAATACCCCTTTGCTTGCCCCCCCCCCCCCAAAAGGCATATAAATGCCTCGTACAGCATTTATCACAAAGCAAAAATGATAATATCGCGCAAACATTGACCGAAAACAAATCATTAAGGACAAAAAAAATATGAAGAATACCGACTCTGTGTACAATTAATATGAACCACGACCGCTAATCAGCTCCACTGCATACAGCTGACACACTGCATACAGCTGACACACTGCATACAGCTGACACACTGTATACAGCTGACACAGTGCATACAGGTGACACACTGCATACAGCTGACACACTGTATACAGCTGACACACTGCGTACAGCTGACACACTGTATAAGCGATCAACTAAAGGACAGAAAGAGACATAAAACTGCCCGCCAAGTATACCTTATAACACATACGAGAATCAAAAACTTCGTATACAAAAAGAAATCATATAAGTCAAACAACAAAGACACATTGCAGAAGATAAACATGACCTACAAACAAGGAGCTGACTAACTAACAAACATCTCCTTTACAAGGTAAACACAGTCTAACGATGGCAAACTACACACAACAAACAAAGACCGTAGTTACAAAAACCATTGAGGCAAAAATAAACTTTGGAAAACAAAAAGCAAACAACATAAACTGTAGTTAACAAAGAGACGCAAAAGCAAACAAAGACACAATTTGCGCAAAAGCAAACACACTGTAGAGATCAACATAGTGCTCACTGCAAACAAAAACTGCGGGACAACAAACACAAACTACACACAACTTAAACTATCCATAAGCAAACAACAATGCACACAAAAATAGAGCGAGGATGGCATCAAACTGCACACAACATACAAATGCAAACAACAAGCACCCTGCAAACACCAGCTACGTAGAAATATAAACCGCTTTCACAGATGGTGCACAAGACACGATAAACTGCAAACAACACATATAAACTGCTCAAAATAGAGGAAATCCGTACAATAAATACACGCACTGGGCACTTGAGATATAGGTATACGCACGTATACTGTATATAGCACAAATATATACATTGCGTATAGCTATAGAAATAGACTGTTTAGAATGGGCAGAGATAAGATATAAACTGTCTCTCGTGCAGTTTAAATCATCCACGACTGGGACAGGGGAAAGGTGGAGGAACACGCCTGTCATGCACCAGTTATGCGTCACCGAGAGATAACGAGAGATCGAGACGAGAGAGAGAGATAGATGGTAAGAGTCTCTTTATAGGACACACACACACACACACACACACACACACACACGAGAGACCTTCCACAGGGTAACACAACTTACCCAGCAGACCACAGGGTTAAAAATCATCCTTCGAAACTCATGGAAGGAAAAAAAGGGAGGAACAAAGAGCCATTTCTGCTGACAAAGGGGAGGCTAAATACATCTATAAATATGCAAATTTTTTTAAATTGAGGACTCTGGCACTGTGAGACGTGGTGCGGGAGCGCACGCGCGCGGACGATGAGGAAAAGACGAGGGCAATATGAGGAAGGAATATATGAGGAATTTTTTTTTTACTGAGATGGATAGTCACCTTGAGGGGAAACCATCCAAATATCATCGACTTACGATGGAAATCCTTCCCTACCCCATGTTGCACAGACCTTGCATCACCAACACCACACAGCAAGACTTCGAGACGTCCCTTGAAACAGCATACCTAGGTGCTCCTAGGCCCCGGAGACTAGGACACAGTCGTCTCCTAGAGTCCTTAGACTAGGACAGAGTCGTCATCTCCTAGGCTCCGTAGACTAGGACAGTCTTCGTCTCCTAGGCTCCGTAGGCTAGGACAGAGTCGTCGTCTCCTAGGCTCCGTAGACTAGGACAGAGTCTTCGTCTCCTAGGTTCCGTAGACTAGGACAAAGTCTTCGTCTCCTAGGTTCCGTAGACTAGGACAGAGTCTTCGTCTCCTAGGTTCCGTAGACTAGGACAGAGTCTTCGTCTCCTAGGCTCCGTAGACTAGGACAGAGTCTTCGTCTCCTAGGCTCCGTAGACTAGGACACAGTCGTCGTCTTCTAAACCCCGCTGACCAGGACACAGTCGTCATAGCCCCACACTGGTCATCATAACTTTTGGTCACGACTGAAAACACTATATAAGTTGTCTGATCTTTGGGCCCTCACAATTGTCTCATGGTCAGCCCTGACTGCCAAGGGCGCCCTAATCTGCATTCGATTCCAGTTCCCTCTCGCCACGCCAGGCATGGAAGACCACTGAAAATGTCCCCACTGAAATAGAAAGACTATTCTATAGAAATAGTAAGAAATATCCCCACTGAAATAGCAGAAGTATCCCCACTGAAACGGTAAAAATACCGCCACTGAAACAGTAAAAATATCGCCACTGAAACAGTAAAAATATCGCCAGTGAAACAGTAAAAATATCGCTAATGAAACAGTAAAAATATCCCCACTGAAACAGTAAAAATATCCCCCCCACTGAAATAGTAAGGAGCCACAAGAAAAAAAGACGTAAACATCCGGGACCGGAGGAGCTATTCACTGCACTATATACAGGTATTCAGAATATTATGGTCGGTTCTGTGAAAGTCTTCAAGATCTTCAGGATCTTCTCCTACAACACTGGATAACATGATATGTATGAAACAAACTGGAAACTACACACACACACACACACACACACACACACACACACACACACACACACACATGCACTGCAATCAGGAGACATAGCCTGTTCTCAGCAAATAAAATTTACGTAACAAACAAACATTGTACTGTACAAACTAAGCCATATATGATACAGGACAAACAACAAAACAAATATGAAAGATACAAAACAAACACAAACTGTTCTGAACAAAGATAAACTGGTCACAACTGGCCACAACTGGTCACAGTTGGTCATAACCAAACTGGTCACAACTGGTCACAACCAAACTGGTCACAATTGGTCACAACCAAACTGGTCACAACTGGTCACAACCAAACTGGTCACAATTGGTCACAACCCAGCTGGTCACAATTGGTCACAACCAAACTGGTCACAATTGGTCACAACCAAACTGGTCACAACCAAGCAAACACAACACAGCAGCTAGGCCAGCCAGGCCATCCGAGCCGAGCATTAACAAGAGATAACCATCGTTGTGTCACACACCCTCGTTACGAACCAAATTCCCTGCTTTACTTATCTTTATTACTCATTCCTTCGTCTCTTTACTCACGTTTTATTATTTGCTCTTATCTCTTTACTGACTCTTTAGTATCCTTCTCGTATAGTCTCTATATTTTCTTTATTATGTAATCCTTTATCTCAATACTTTTTCTTTATCATTTATCTATCATCTATTACTTATCTTACGTCATTTCTACTCTTTATCACTTCCTCTTTCACTTCTCTGCTCTCTCTCTCTCTCTCTCTCTCTCTCTCTCTCTCTCTCTCTCTCTCTCTCTCTCTCTCTCTCTCTCTACCATTTTCCCTCATCTCTTCTCCTCTAATATTTCCTCTTCTACTCTTTATTCACTTCATGCTACCTCCTCTTTTACGTCCTTACTTATTCTTCATCAATGATTCAATTTCTCTTTCAATTTCATCTGCTTTATTCATATTCTCTCTCTCTCTCTCTCTCTCTCTCTCTCTCTCTCTCTCTCTCTCTCTCTCTCTCTCTCTCTCTCTCGTCCTTCCTTCCTCCTCCTTCCTAATGATGCTTTCCTTTACATCTTCTCTACCACGTCCGGACTCTCCTTCTCCCGTGATAACGCCAGTACGAGTTCCGGAAACATTTTTCGAAGCTTCACGACAACGAACGAGTGACGTGCCCCAGCAACACTCGTGCCACACCAAGCAACACACACACACACACACACACACACACGCAACTTACATCACCAGGAAAATACATCAAAATTGTTTGTTCTTTGTCTTTGCGAGACTCGTAAGAACAGACGAGTTTAAGGCGAACGCAGAAAAGACAGTCTGTGTTGGTGACCTCAGACTCGGGTGGGATGTTTTCAATATCTTTTGTATCAATTCTTTTTTTTTTTTTCCACTGAAAACAGAAAACACCCAAGCGCCAGGGAATGGTCGTGTTCGTGCCCGACTCCCGGCCAAAACAGACCACTGTGTGACGTCAACAGATTATGACGTCAACACATTATCTCAAATCGATTCGTGAATCACCATTTGGACTGCACCAGTAAACTACACCCTCCCCCCCTCCTCCTCCCCTCCCCCTAAACCCCCAACCTCCTACCTACCCCAGCCCATTCTGAACCCCCAACCTCACCAGTGCGTGGTGGGGTGGGGAGACCTCACAACACCTTTCCTCCCCCACAACCCCCCCCCCTCACCCCCACCAACAACGCCCCACGACCAAAACAAAGCAGAAGGCAAGTGAGTCACGCATCTTCCCCCCTCCCCTCTCCCCACTACCTGTGTACTCACCAGTGACTCATCCTCCCAACTACCCGTGCTGAAAGTGCAGGTACGCATCACCTGGCTCACGTCACCTTGGCCCGCCCCGCCTCCGGGAAATCCCTCCTCGTCATAGAGGTATATATCATGACCAGACAGGAACCTAACAATGGCGGCCAGATATAAATGTTTACACACGCACACACACACACACACACACACACACACACACACACACACACACACAAACTATTATCTTCTTGTTTAGGGAAATAAGAAGATCCTCTCGTCTGGAGGTGTTTACTGGGGGGAGGTTATTCCATGTGTGGCGGGGTGGCGACGGAAATGGATGAAGACAGCAAGTATGAATATGTACACGTGTATATATGTATATGTCTGTGTGTGTATATGTATGTATACGTTGAAACGTATATGTATGTATATGTGCGTGTGTGGGCGTTTATGTATGTATATATATATATATATATATATATATATATATATATATATATATATATATGTGTGTGTGTGTGTGTGTGTGTGTGTGTGTGTGTGTGTGTGTGTGTTTATGTGGGTAGTTGGGCCATACACAGACATATACATACATACACATGTACATACTTCATACTTGCTGCCTTTATTCATTCCCGTCGCCACTCCGCCACACATGAAATGACAACCCCCCCCCCCCTCCCCGCACGTGCGCGAGGTAGCGCTTGGAAAACACAACAAAGGCCACATTCGTTCACACTCAAACTGTAGCTGTCATGTATAATGCATCGAAACCACAGTTGTTATTTCATGTGTGGCGGGGTGGCGATGGAAATGAATAAAGGCAGACAGTATGAACTATGTACATGTGTATATATGTATATGTCTGTGTGTGTATATATATATGTATACGTTGAGATGTATAGGTATGTATATTTGCGTGTGAGGACGTGTATGTATATACATGGGTATGTGGGTGGGTTGGGCCATTCTTTCGTCTGTTTCCTTGCGCTACCTCGCTAACGCGGGAGACAGCGACAAAGCAATATATATATATATATATATATATATATATATATATATATATATATATATATATATATATATATATATATATATATACTATTCTTAAATGCCTTCGCCGATGTAGCGAGGTAGTGTCAGGAGTATACGAAAATTGGCTTCGTTTGCACATTCTAGTTGCCATTTATACTGTACCGTAATTGAAACCCCCTACCTATAGCCAAGCCACACAGCCTATTCTCCAGTTTACCTCGGCGGCTTCATATACCCTGGTTGGCCTAACTGACAGTCCGTTTCCCCCCGTATAGAACATCGGTGCAATTCATTCTATTCTAGTAAGCGAGAGGCGTGCACTCTTCAGGCCCTGATACCCCAGAGCCTCCCTCACGTCATGCCTGTATCTCCCACCTGGGCTCCTACTCTCCCTCGCTCCCTCTCCATCCAAGGCATAAGTCCTCTTATTCAGCCATTCTTCGTATATATATATATTCGCCATTTCCCGCATTTGCGAGGTAGCGTAAGGACAGAGGACTGAGCCTTAGAGGGAATATCCCTACTTAGTCCCACTCTCTATTCCTTCTTTTTTTTTCCTTTTTTTCGGAAAAGTAAAAAACGGGAGGGGGGGGATTTCCAGCCCCCCGTTCCCTCCTTTTAGTCGCCTTCTACGACACTCAGGGAAAGCTAGAACTTTACACAGTAATTATTCCAAACAATTTCAAAAACATATATAAAGATTTTTGCACACCTGCGTTACAGTGTGGCTCGCAGTGTGGCCCGCAGTGTGGCCTGGGTAACTCCAGGGGTGTAAAACCCCTAAGGCAGACCCGCACGGGGGGGGGGGGGGTTGTCGTCTCAGGGGGCCCAGGTGACCAAGCCCTCCGTCCCCCTCACCTTCCGTCCTGCCTCCTCCCCTCGCGCACCTGATCTCACATCATCACACACAAACACAGTTTCCAGAATTCCGAAGTGAGTCACACCTGTGCCCTGGATCACGGAAGACGGCACCACAGGCGCTTTCCAGGACGAGGAAGCCATGACTAATGCAAGGGGGGGGGGTATCGATCATGTCTAGGCACGGAGGAGGAGAGAGAGAGAGAGAGAGAGAGAGAGAGAGAGAGAGAGAGAGAGAGAGAGAGAGAGAGAGAGAGAGAGAGAGAGAGGAACGCAAGAAAACAGGCGAGAGAAAACCTATTGGCCTTTCTGTAACGAAGTTACCTGACGAAGGAAGTGAGTATCTTTACTTATATCTTTCCACTTCACTTCTTCAGTCCCTCTGCCCCTCCCACCTTCCAGCACCTTCCAGACCCCAAATAACCCACTCGCCCACCCGCCCTCCAAGCCTCAGGTGGGCCACGGGGGCCGTAATCAACTTTCCCCCACTGATTCCAGTCCTTCTGCCCATTCGTCAACGTCCATCACAATCACACAGTTCCAGGCATCTCAAAACTGTGCTTCGACGGGGCAATCCTTGGCCTCCGTGCACGTTCCTCTTCCAGCTGGCTGCTAACCCATCATTTGCATGTCTTGGCCGCCTTTTCTTTTCGCCCATTTTTCAAGCAGAGACAAGCTCTCTCTTAACGTCTCAGCTAGGAATTCCTTATCTGGTGTCTCCTTCCACTGTTGCCTCATTCACTGGGCCTGGCCACCTCTTCATCACAGTTTTTCACTCCAGTTGCCTTCAGATCTTAAAAAGCCTCAACTCAGGTTTCCTCAGCCCCATCTACGTCTTAATACAGCAACACCAGCGGAAGGTCAAGGCTTTTGGAAAACTGTAAAAATTTCGTCCATATCATCAGTTCCAGATCTTTTCCAGACTTAATTCTCTTTTAAACACACCAGTTCTGCCGAGGGCTACTCCCTGCTCTTACATAAGATCTCCATCCAAGCTTACGCAGCCGTCTAGGTATGTAAGGCTTATGACATTTTTCTATTGTTCTTCCAGACGTGTATTGTTGCGCCGTCTCATTCATTCCTACTCTTGTTGTCTTTGGTGTAGTCCTTCACACAGAACATGATACGCTTCCTCCGATAACTCTTTAGTCAGCTTAGTTATCCACCAATATGGCTCGTTCGTCACAGATATCATCGCCATATTCTGAATCCTTGAATTTAGGCAGTATGGTCTCTTAATTCACTGCTGCCATTCACGTCCGCTAACCTCCTCAGTACCTCACAGTTCATGACGACGTTAAAAATGAATGGTGACAGCTCATCGCCCTGCCGTACTCCCGGTCTTCTCTTCAAGCCACGCTGTATAATCCTGCATTATACTTACACCTCTCGTGTATCATACATATGATCCCTATTGTCTTCCCTGGGAGGGTGGGACACCTAAGTGTATTCCATACTGATGATCTATGTACGGAATCCAAGCAATTCTGAATCCCACAAAATCAAGAACGAAAGGATTCTCCCATTTTTCGTGTTGTTACATTGTAGTGATCCTCACAAACTGAGGATACACACACACACACACACACACACACACACACACACACACACACACACACACACCTCTTCCCTCTAACATCATAGTACATATAACTGTGGTACCGAGAAAACAGTTTGTACGGACATGTGTCTCCTTTCCTTTGTTCTATACGCTGGTAACATTCATGGGTCAGACCACTGAAGACTATAGGGGTCACTTCTTTTGTATCGTAATATGCTGATGATATCTATAAGACAGGGCCCCTAATGCTGGTGATAGATAAGGGTTTGATCCTTTGTGTCATATGGTGGGTCAGGGTCCTGGCGTGGTTTGATGGCGTTATCTGGAGGAATGTAGGCCTCCTGAAAACCCGCCCGTCTGTCCCCAACGCCACCATCTGCGACGTGACTCACTGGCCCTCTGCCCTCACCTCCACCATCTGCGACGTGACTCACTGGCCCTCTGCCCTCACCTCCACCACCTATGATGTAGACATGTGACCTGACTGTCCTATATCTCTTGCCAACTCCACCCTTACTCCTACCCATAGCTTCCCTCCAGCCTCTCCCTCTGGTTCCCCACTCTACACACAACCAGCACACATCACCTCCCTCAAGAGGAATGTGCTCGGGGGCGACTTTATCACAATTCTTTCCTCGTTCTATCTCCCCTCTCCGTCCCCCTCTACAAGTATGGCTCAAGCATCCGCGGAGGAGGGAGAGCGAATACCTCCTGCTGCTGCTGCTCCTCCCCCCTGACTGACTCCTCTTCCCCATACAGACGCACCGGGACTTACCTCCTCAGCTCAGGATCTGGTGGGGTGGGAAGACTACTCGAGAACCTACCTGGCAGGAACAGGAGATGCAGGGGTTGTCTCGCTCGACCTCCTTAGGCACCTTGATGGGTTGGCCCTCCTGCTCGCACTCCATGGCCACTCCTGCAGGAGAAGGAACATGACACGTCTTTAGTTGAGCGCACTGCCGGATGTTTGAGCATCACGAACAAAAAAAACTGGTTCTTACGTTGGTTAATTACTCTCACTGTGGCTTACAGTGTGGAAAAATAATCATACAGCTTTATAGGGATAGATCTACACAAACCCATGCAAGAAACATCACAACACCTTATTGTTAATAATAGAATACCTGAAACTCTAAGTTCGTATCCATCATTTTTTTTTGCATCTAGTCGGTAAAAATCTTGCCATAGAAACTATGTAACGTATGTAATGAAACATCTACAAATGAATTGTATAACATCTTTATGTAACACCAGGCCACTGGGGTCTGACTAAGACCCTTTGTGACCTCTGTAATCTTTCTCTTTTTGCGCTACCGCCCACAGGATGAGCATGGGGGTGCACAACAGACCTGCCGGAGTTACTGACATAAATCAAATTAGGTAAATTATGATCTAGAAAAAGGGGAGAGGCGCATTACAGTCATTTGTTTTGAAACAAGATGCTTACGTCATATACATTGTTGTTTGCAGGGTGTAAACTATGCTATCCAGCAGACAAACCGTATTCTTTGTTGTCTGAACCATATATATATATATATATATATATATATATATATATATATATATATATATTACCACTTGGAACATGTCCACTGGAGAAAGGGATAATTGTGGCTCTTGACTTTGTGTTGGGCCGCCGTCCACATGTTCCACGTGTATTGTTGATCAGAGAAGATAGACACTTAATCTTCGAAGCATTACGGTACGACCACTGTGCATGACGGTACGACCACTGTGCATGACGGTACGACCACTGTGATGACGGTACGAGCCTTGTGCATGACGGTACGACCACTGTGCATGACGGTACGACCACTGTGCATGACGGTACGATCCTTGTGCATGACGGTACGAGCCTTGTGCATGACGGTACGACCACTATGCATGTCGGTACGACCACTGTGCATGACGGTACGACCACTGTGCATGACGGTACGACCACTGTGCATGACGGTACGACCACTGTGCATGACGGTACTAGCCTTGTTCTTTGCGGTGAGACCCTTGGATATAAGGTCGTGGTCTTTGACCCGACTCCTAAGGGTCAGATTAAGGGCTAGACTTCACCATACCCAAGGGTCGTCACGTCGAGCTCAAGGCCCGTAACGTCGAGGGCCGTACCGCCGTACTCAAGAGGTTAAGGGCCATTATACTACAACCATGCACGATACTCTGATAGTCACATGTAATCTGTTATTCCGATCTGTAGACCAGTGTGTGTGTGTGTGTGTGGGGGGGGGGGGGAGGGGAGAGCGTTGTTGCTGAGGCCAACACATCCCCCCCCCCCCTCCCCGTGCCAGCAAGTGGTCTGTTATTTGAAGTAAACACATGTTATTCCAACAACAATAATGCCCTGCAGCTGATGATACAAACAGGCCCCCACCACGTGGCCTAACGACCCTACCAGAGGACACACGCTTGTCTTGACGAGTTCAAGACACGTTTTTCTTCTCCCCAGACGCATTTACGACCTGAAGTTTCTTGTCTTTTTTTTTTTCCCTATGGAAGCGAGTGGCTCATTCAGTGAGTTTAACGAACCAGGTGCGACTGAATGATCCTCCACTGCTCCTCGTCACCTGTATGGCCTCCTGCAATAGACAATTTAATGGGAAAGGGAAGAGGGGAAATAAATTGAAAGATACACCCATGTGTGATGAACTCAGCAACATTCACCGGGAAAGGAGAGGTCGGACACCGGTACTAAGTGAGGGTATGAGAGGGGTGATAATACGGTGATGGTACGGTGATGGTATGGTGATGGTATGGTGATGGCATGGTGATAGTACGGTGAGGGTATGGTGAGGGTATGCTGAGGGTATGGTTAGGGTATGGTTAAGGTATGGTGATGGCATGGTGATGGTACGGTGATGGTACGGTGATAGTACGGTGAGGGTATGGTGAGTGTATGGTTAAGGTATGGTGATGGCACGTTGATGGTACGGTGAGGGTATGGTGATGGTATGGTGATGGTGCGGTGATGGCACGGTGATGGTATGGTGATGGTACGGTGAGGGTATGGTGATGGTATGGTGATAGTGCGGTGATGGCACGGTGATGGTATGGTAATGGTATGGTGATGGTATGGTGATGGTATGGTGATGGTACGGTGATGGTACGGTGAGATTATGGTGATGGGTTGGTGATGGTACGGAGGGATTTAGGTAAGGTCAAGACATTATACTAACATATGACAGCAGTTTGTAGTCGGGTAACGTGACTCCGGACTGGTAGATAGAGATAATAGAACACCTTCATTATTGATGCATCTGGCAACCTGAGCACGACGGTACGACCCTTGAGCACGAAGGGTCTCTTGATTGCGTCGGTACGACCCTTGAGCACGATGGTAGGGCATTTAATTACGACGGTACGACCCTTGAGCACGATGGTAGGGCATTTGATTGCGACGGTACGACCCTTGAGCACGATGGTAGGGCATTTGATTGCGACGGTACGACCCTTGAGCACGATGGTAGGGCATTTAATTACGACAGTACGACCCTTGAGCACGATGGTAGGGCATTTGATTACGACGGTACGACCCTTGAGCACGATGGTAGGGCATTTAATTACGACAGTACGACCCTTGAGCACGATGGTAGGGCATTTGATTGCGACGGCACGACCCTTGAGCACGATGGTAGGGCATTTGATTACGACGGTACGACCGTTGAACACGAAGGGTCTCTTGACTGCGTCGGTACGACCCTTGAGCACGATGGCAGGGCATTTAAGCACGATGGTACGACCTTCCAACACGATATCACGAACTTTGTGTATGATGGCGTGGCCTTTGACCTGACCCTCATGCTTCAAGGTCAAAGACCACGCCATCGCACCCAAGGGTCGTCCCGCCTCATCTCAGAGGGTGTCGTAAAGTCGTGCCCAAGGGTCGTGCCGTCGCGCTCGCGAAGTGAACTCGCTAAATTCAACCCAGGTAAACTCTGGATCCAGACTGAGTTTAGTTAGCGGGACTTAGGACGAGGTGTGGAAGCTCTGTGGGGACTTATAGAGAAAGGTCTTGGGCCGGGTCCCCCCAGTTTTTCCTCTCCTGGACTTAATTAGTAACTTGGCTGACTTAGAGATATCAGGAACCAAGCAAACTCCGCGGGAGGGAGGAGAAAGCCCCGCGAGGTGGCTCTCCTGAACCACAGAGGAGACGGAGGACAGAGGAGACGGAGGAGATCGAGGATACTGGAGACAGAGGAGATCGAGGAGAGAGGAGACAGAGAAGATCAAGGACAGAGGAGATCGAGGATACTGGAGACAGAGGAGATCGAGGGGAGAGGAGACAGAGAAGATCAAGGACAAAGGAGATCGAGGATACTGGAGACAGAGGAGATCGAGGGGAGAGGAGACAGAGAAGATCAAGGACAGAGGAGACAGAGGAGATCGATGACAGAGGAGACAGAGGATATTGAGGACAAAGAGAAAGAAAATGGATGATCATTCGCAATCAGCGTAAGTAGTGAACGTACGTTAGTTGGGAGACCTGGTGAAGAAAACGGGGAGATGTATGGTATATATATATATATATATATATATATATATATATATATATATCCCTGGGGATAGGGGATTAAGAATACTTCCCACGTATTCCCTGCGTGTCGTAGAAGGCGACTAAAAGGGGAGGGAGCGGGGGGCTGGAAATCCTCCCCTCTCGTTTTTTTTTTTTTTTTTTTTTTTTTTTTTTTTTTTTTTTTCCAAAAGAAGGAACAGAGAATTGGGCCAGGTGAGGGTATTCCCTCAAAGGCCCAGTCCTCTGTTCTTAATGCTACCTCGCTAACGCGGGAAATGGCGAATAGTATAAAAGAAAGATATATATATATATATATATATATATATATATATATATATATATATACACATACGGAATAATGAAAAAAATGGGAAGATAACTGTGGGTATGTGTTGTGCATGGCAGTGTGGTGACGGTGTTGTGTAAGTGTGGGAAGGGGGAGAGGGTTTGTGGTAGTATACGATGGGGGTTGTGGTGCTGGCATGGTGGTGATATTATTTCCTGATAGACAATATCCATCATACAGAACCCTACCGTCTCTGTGTCCAGTCCTCAGTACATTCACTGGGGGTCGAATTTCATCCCTCATGTACCAGACCAACTTCGCAGTCTGTCTAGGTCCTGTTCACTTCCCTCGTGATCATCTGCAGACTGAGTCAAGTGAGAGGCTATTCCCTCTGGAAAGTCACTTACATAGATCAAGAGGAGTAACGGGTCCCAGAACAGATTCCTACGGCACTCCACTGGTGTGTGTGTGTGTGTGTGTGTGTGTGTGTGTGTGTGTGTGTGTGTGTGTGTGTGTGTGTGCGCTTCTTCTCTATCTAATTTCTCCAAAACACAACAATGCTCCGGACGCATCTGTACACACATCCTGAGAGATATGTCACAGGGTTCAGGCATCATCAAAATTACGTGAAATTTATACCAAAAGAAACTTTTTATTTCATTCCTTAAGTACATAAATGATGAACATTTAATACGTCTCCCATATCTAGAACGTAAAAACCTCTTCCATAACTATAACAACCAAACGACAAAGACGAAAGGACAGAACGAATACGTGTGACATATTTTATGCGTCTGATTTCCATTAGATATTTTTATAACACTGAGGAACGCGCGCTTGAGTTCGAGAATGTTGGCCCGGGTGGGGCGAACCGGTCGGGGCTTGTGACACTGGTCGCAATGTTACTCTCACACTTGCCCCCTGTCTGTACTCCTGCCAGGCTGGTTCTCTTGTGTCGCTATCTCAGGATGTCCTTGCGTGGTGGCCGTCAGTGTACTGCCCCTGAGGTCAACACTATCTGGTGTGTGTGTGTGTGGGGGGGGGAGGGGGGGGGATGTCCTGCCCGCCACCACACCAAGTACTCGGTAACAGATGACGAGCCTTGAGCTTCTTGCCCGGACACATGACTCCCCTGGCTTACCCTCAGCTCCCGCCCTCGTCCCATTACCTGCTCTCTCTCTCTCTGCTCACTCGCTCATCTCGATCTGGTTCTTGCTCCGGCACGCTCTATGTCCCCGCTGATCACCCTGTTCGCTAAATCTCACGCCATCGATAAATATTGAGGAATTGCAAAGGATTAGAGTGCAGAGTGGCTGCGGGCTGCGAGGCGCAACGGAATGTAATAATTCCGGGTTGCAAGGTCGAGTTGACAAGTTCTTGGGTTACAGAAGGAATTACAGACACACACACACACAGTTACAGTTCGCTGAAGACTTATAATCTAACTTACAACGCAATGCTCAAACTGGCGACAGACAAACGTGAATATAATCAGTCTTAATAAAAATGACCTCAATTTCTTGTATAAGTGTTATGTTAGCTGAATGAATGGTATTCATACTTATTTCTACTTATTATGCAACTAAACAAACAGATGATTTTTGTTGCATGTAATCTTAGAGTACTTTCAGTACCTCTCTTGTTTTATTTTGTCACTGAGAACTGTACATGCATGGCACTTTTTTTTCGAACATATAATATGGCATTGTAATTCGTTCAAATAACGGACACACAGCAGATATCATATACCACTGTTTGGTATTTCCTGGCGGACAGAAACATAAGAATATGACAATAAAAAAACTGTGATGATATTGTGATGAAAGTGAATTAAACACGATAATATTTAAATAATATATATATATATATATATATATATATATATATATATATATATATATATATATATATATATATATATATATATATATATTCATATCTATGGCGTCTTCCAGAGATCATGTGTGAGGCTAATGCAATCTCTTGTACGATGAAGTGTAAGACAACTAGTAATCTAGAACATATCTGTTGGTTCTGGCGGGAGCTAGTATCTTTAGTGTGTTCATATTAAGTTATATTACTACTATCTAACCGTGGTAAGACACTCATAAGCTGGCTGGTACGCAAAACCACACGTGGGAGTTAGTTGGGGAAAGATATCATACACACTCGATAACACGAGTGTGTTGAGTTACTGAAAGCGTGTGTGAGTGTGTGACAGACTTGGCAGGGTGGGTGTTTTGGGAATGAAATGATTTTGGACAACATGTGGTGTGAGGAAAGTTGATCGAGATGGTAATGATAGGGTAAGAGGGAGGTGTGGTAATAGGAGGAGTATGGTCGAGAGACCTGGAGGGTGCGATGTAATGGTTTGGAGATATGGAGAGGATGAGTGAGGAGAGGTGGACTAAGAGGGAATATGTATCATATGTGGAGTGGTTAAGGAGAAGGAGGAGACCAAACTGAGAAAGGGAGCTTCTGTGTCAGACTTCATAATCCTTCAGGACGAGGTATATAAGAACTTCAGGACTGATGGTTGGTAAGAATAAGTTCATTTTCACGTCAGTGAAAATAAACATATTATCATTGCAATACTCTACAGTAAATACGATACGTAGTTTTTCTCTGTAGCTTTAAATGCTCAACCTTCCTACAACTTTGGGTAAAAGAAAAGAAAAATGAAAAATAAAACTTGATCAGAGGTCTTGAGGCCTCACTGTTCACCTTGTGCTGATAAAAAGGCTAATAAAAAAGCTTGGTGTCCCTCAGCTAAGCTGGTCCGAATTCCACTTATTTATATATTGATGCTGGTCGTACGTGTACCTCATTTCTAGGCCGGTACTATGCCGCACCCCCACCTCCTTTTTCCCATAAGTCGCCAGTGTACCGTGGCATGACTCGTTGAACCGTGAAAAGCAGCTAATGTATAGCTCCTTCCCTCGTTGAACAGAGGAGGGCAGCTAATGCACAGTTCCTTCCCTCGTTGAACAGCAGAAGGCAGCTAATGTACCGTTCCTTCCCTCGTTGAACAGAGGAAGGCACCTAATGTACCATTCCTTGCTTCGTTAAACAATGAGAGTCAACTATGTACCGTCCGTGTAGCGATGAACATATAGTGGTGAACTTATTCCGATGAACAACAGGGGGGAACAACTGTACCCCCGATGTTCTGCCGAACACCAGGAGGGAACTTGTACACCACCTGCTATCATGCTGAACAACGGGACAACTTATACACTGTTCTATAGTGAAGAGTTATCTCACCATACGTCGAGTTCAAGGGTTGTCCCATCATACGTCGAGTTCAAGGGTTATCTTATCATACGTTGAGTTCAAGGGTTATCTCAATAAACGTCAAGTTCAAGGGTTATCCCATCATACGTCGAGTTCAAAGGTTATCTCATCATACGTCGAGTTCAAGGGTTATCTCACCATACGTCGAGTTCAAGGGTTATCTCATCATACGTCGAGTTCAAGGGTTATCTCATCATACGTCGAGTTCAAGGGTTATCTCATCATACGTTGAGTTCAAGGGTTATCTCAATAAACGTCAAGTTCAAGGATTATCTCATCATACGTCGAGTTCAAGGGTTATCTCATCATACGTCGAGTTCAAGGGTTATCTCATCATACGTTGAGTTCAAGGGTTATCTCATCATACGTTGAGTTCAAGGGTTATCTCATCATACGTCGAGGTTTCAATATACGCCGTCCAGTTCAAAGGTCTCTCTACGTCGTGCTTAAGGGTTGCCCTGTCATGCTCATGGGTCTTGTCGTCCTTCTCAAGGGCTGAGACGTCGTGTTCAAGGGTCTCTCTACGTCTTGCTCTAGGGACGTCATTCTCAAGGGTCGTTAAAGTCGTGCCCAAGGGTCTTACCGTCGTAATGAAGTATTGTAACATCGCCCTTGTTGGGGTAACACTTCCATAACCGAAGGAGCTACAAGGTCGTACGCCTGGCTGCGGGATACGAGCGCTGGTGTTGCCAATTTCTCTTCCTGCTCCGTGGTAAACACGTCACCAACCGTCAGGTCCTCATTCCAATTTTCTTTAAATGTCCTCTCATGATCACTTCAAATTTTCTAGGTTCTTTGATTTATTCTCAAGTATTTTTCTTTGATTTTACTTTCTTCTGGATCTCTCTCTCTCTCTCTCTCTCTCTCTCTCTCTCTCTCTCTCTCTCTCTCTCTCTCTCTGTTTTTCTTGCTATCATTCTTCTCTATCTTCCATCCCATTGTTCCATCATCTCCATCTTTCTTCTTCCTTTACATTTCTCTCCTTCTTTTCCTTCCATCTTCCCGCTCTCCCTCCATCCTCTCACAGTTGGCTTCTCCCCAACATTTTAACCTTGGCTTCCTCTCTAGGTCAGCCCTGATGCTTCGCTAATCGCCTTCATGCCCAATCACTGACCTCCCGCATTTATCCAATCGTTCAGACAATGACCTTGCCCTCTGAAACTTTCTAATGCCTACTAATCTCTCTCGTTTCACTAATCTCTGACCTTCCTCATGCTTAACCCAACCCGTTATTAAGCAACTGTAATCCTTTCTAATCCCTAATCACTCGCTCTTCTAACACAGACTCCTTCACGTTCGGTATCGCTGACCAGAGACTGATCGAAAGGATATATACACGTCTTGCCTTAACTCCTTTTGCTCGTGGCCTCAATGTTCGCCAGATAACTAGACATTGATCAGAAAGATATGACTACAGAGTTAACCTTATGTGTTCGACGGTACGACCCTTGAGAATGACGGTGCGACCCTTGAGGATGACGGTACGACTCTTGAGGATGACGGTACGACCCTTGAGGATGACGGTATGACTTGCGAATGACGGTACGACCCTTGCGAATGAAGGTAAGATCCTTGCGAATGAAGGTACGACCCTTGAGAATGACGGTGCGACCCTTGCGAATGAAGATACGACCCTTGAGGATATAATGGTGCGACCTTTGAGAATGACGGTACGACCCTTGAGAATGACGGTACGACCCTTGAGAATGACGGTACGACCCTTGGGTATGATAACCTGGCCTTTGACCAGATTCTTGACGGGGTCAGGTCAGAAACCAGGCCATCATGTCCAAAGGGTCGTACCGTTGTACTTAAGGACCGTACCATCGTATTCAAGAATCGTATCGGCGTGTTCAACAATCGTACTATCGTACACAAGGATCGTATCGTCCGTCGTGCTCAAGGGCAGTTAATTCCCGATTCTTCTTAAGTGCCAATTGGCAATAAATGATCCCTTAAATTACTTCTCTTATCACTTTGATAACCGCGGGCTATCAAATCATTACCTTCCTCAGCCACGCTCATTTGCATAACCTATATTAGAAATGCATTCATAATTCTTTTTCCTTTAGTATCATCTTTATTCTGCATTACATAGAAGCAGTTCTTTATAGCATCCTGGATTACATAATTATGGTACAATGATAGTATATTTGGCTGACAGCATCCTAGCATAGGTTAAATTCCACCAAGAGAGAAAGATTTTGATTATCAACAAATACGAAGCTAAATACCAACAGAAGTACCAGTTTGCACCACTGCACAAGGGCAGCGACCAGGCTATGCCTAGTTGCCGTAGCTAGTGACCAGGGAACACAAGACCAGGCTATCGCTGGCTCCCATCTCTGGTCTGAGGCTTGTGCACCGGGAGCACACATTATCCCACGGTGGGAGAGTCAGGGGACACGGCTTGTGAGGGTAAAGACTTTGTTGTTGGGGGAGAAGTTGACGCGTGTTATGTGGCCAGAGGAAAATAGCGAGGGTAGTGGTGTTGATGACTGGTGTACGTGGTTGGTGGCGGGCGGCCCACTCAGGGATCGTGGGTAGGTGGTAACCTATATAGGTGGTGGTGGTGGTGGTGGTGGTGAGGGGAGTGGAAGACGTCCAGACTCCCTCCCTGGTAGGTGGTGGCGGTGGCAACCTCTGGCAGCCGTGGGTGGTGTAGGTCGCCGGGTGCGATGGCTTGACAAATTCATGGTTTCCCATGACCCCAAGAGGATCCCATGGGGACGGCCCATAGAGGGCGATCGAGAGATTGGTGGGGAAGGGGAAGAAGCGGAGGAGGGAAAAGGAGGTAGAGATGGAAGGGAGGAGGGAGACAGGGAGAGAAAGATGAGAGAGAGAGAGAGAGAGAGAGAGAGAGAGAGAGAGAGAGAGAGAGAGAGAGAGAGAGAGAGAGAGAGAGAGAGAGAGAGAGAGAGAGAGAGAGCGGGGGGGGGGGGGGTTAAGAATGACCTATTTGTACAGAGGAAAGGAAGTTCTACACCAATGGGGTGTCTTTCTTTTTCTCTCTTTCTAACCACAAGATCTGTTCTGATTTCTGACTTTCATTACATCCTCTGCTCACTACATTCACTCGTGTCATGAGCCCGTTAATCTCTTGTCATACAAGTATTTCTGCCCATATTTCCTGGCTCTTCCATTGCATAGTGTCCGTCTTCTTCGTGTACCTGACCACTCTCCTATTTCCTGGAGTTCAGCATCTAATCCAACGAGGAACTTTGGAGTTTAATACCTCCATTTGTCCTTCTCTCCTCTCTAACTTGAGCATCTGTGTGGCTGCTAAGCTGGCCTTCAAGCTTCCCATCCATACGTAAGTAAGGTTCACTTGCTATTGTACGCCATTGTGCTTCAGTAACTAATACTCCATCACTCCCTGACCCAAGTGAGGATGTGTGTTCCAGCCCCCCTGACTCGCGTGTGCTCAGTGATACACTGGTACACAGACTTTCCACGAACGCTTTCGCATTTATCATGCCTCTACGTCACGCCTACCCCGTGTGAATCCGGCTATACCCGTGTGAATCCGGCTATCCCCGTGTGACTCAGGCTATCCCCGTGTGAATCTACAAGACCCCAGGCTGAGATCGACCCCTAAGGGTCTCTCTCTCTCTCTCTCTCTCTCTCTACGTCTATAGTAATTTAGGAATTACGATTAACGGACACCAACGTCATTGGACATCTCGCTCCAAGGGAAGTCCTTCACTTCCCTGCTACTGGATGCAGCGCAGCCCTCAAGCTGCAGAACCGTCGTAAAAGGGATCCTGAGAGTTACATAAATAAATTATGGTCACTGTTTACTGACCTTGTGCCACTTTATTGGTAGATTTACCGACTTTTCTTATAAAGTTGTTGGAATTAGCGAGATGTCGACAAAAAAAAAAAAAAAGAAAGAAAATCACCAGAGGACATGTTTATATTTGGGTAATGCCTCGGGACCATTGCTCAATCTGTTATTTTCACTTATTTTAAATTTATCGTTAGTCTCTGTCATCATTTATCATGTTTTCATAATTATCATTATTATCATTCATAATTCTGGGCAGTTTGATGATAAGGAATTTATGGTTTGAGATGATATTGAAGTGTGAAGTGCGAGACGAAGATGGGAAAAGATACTGGGGAAGAAACCAACTTCTACGCATGCCCGACCCCCGGGTGACGTACAAGCCAGCTTCTGCGCATGCCCGGCCCCCGGGTGACGCACAAAAAGCTCCTGCGCATGCCCGGCCCTCAAATGACGCATGCGCACTCCCAGAAATTTCAATCACTGACGGCAGAATAACTGGTTGATGCCCAGGCTGCTTACTTAGAGTTATCGAGTGATGGTCCATGACTGAATCAAGCTGGGGTACACTAGGTTCCAGGGGCGGGGCCATCTGGCCTAGGGCTGCCTTGGGGGTGGAATCGTTTGGACCCAACGATTTCCCTGCACTTCAAAAGGACATTCTTATATTTTATTCATTTTTACCTTTTTTAGTGGATTAAGAGAGGCAGTCTATGAATACAAAAAGCGTTACAGTCATTACAATGCCTTTGGTGGGATGTAGGAAATAATCATATGATTCTTCATGCAGCGACTCTCGCTAGACATGGATATTCATCGCTAGACATGGATATTCACCGCTAGGCATGGATCTTCATCGCTAGACATGGATATTCACCTCTTGACATGGATATTCACCGCTTGACATGGATATTCATCGGTAGAGATGGATATTCATCGCTAGGCATGGATATTCATCGTTAGACATGGATATTCAAGTCGATAACAGAAACATCAGAACCCCCACCTCACCCTCCGCCCCACACAACAGCCCCTCACCACCTCACCCTCCGCCCCACACAACAGTCCCTCACCAACCCCAGCCTCCACTCCACACAACAGCCCTCACCACCCCACCCTCCGCCCCACACAACAGCCCCTCACCACCCCACCCTCCGCCCCACACAACAGCCCCTCACCATCCCACCCTCCGCCCCCACACAACAGCCCTCACCACCCAACCCTCCGCCCCACACAACAACCCCTAACCACCCAACCCTCCGCCCCACACAATAGCCCCTCATCACCCCACCCTCCACCCCACACAACAGCCCTCACCACCCAACCCTCTGCCCCACACAACAGCCCCTCACCACCCTACCCTCCGCCCCACACAACAGCCCCTCACCACCCCATCCTCCGCCCCCACACAACAGCCCCTCACCACCCTACACTCCATCCCGCGACAGCTCCCACTATCGACAGCCCACAGCCGCACCCCAGCCACAAAACCTCCCATTACGTAGCCACAACTAAGGCCGCTGGTGTGGAGCACATTACTGGGGGAGGATCTCTCTCTCTCTCTCTCTCTCTCTCTCTCTCTCTCTCTCTCTCTCTCTCTCTCTCTCTCTCTCTCTCTCTCTCCCCCCGACACCCAACCATCGCTGACGAGAGAGAAAAAAAAAAAAAACACCCCAGACCCCCCCCCCCCCCCCCCAGCACAGCGCAGGTGGTGGTCCTGGAAGAGAGAGGGAAAGGGGAGACGAGAGGGCTGAAAAAGGGCGGATATAGAGGGGAGAGAAAGGAGGAGACAAAACAGGGGACATACGAATGTATGTATTTTGGTATGTATGTATGTATGTATGTATGTACGTATGTACGTATGTATGTATGTATGTATGTATGTATGATGTATGTATGTATGTATGTATGTATGTATGTATGTATATATGTATGTATATATGTATGTATGTATGTATGTATGTACGTATGTATGTATGTATGTATGTATGTATGTATGTATGTATGTATGTGTGTATGTATATATGTATGCATGCATGTATGTATGTATGTATGTATGTATGTCCGCATGTATGTATGTATGTATGTATGTATGTATGTATGTATGTATATATGTATGTATATATGTATGTATGTATGTATGTATGTACGTATGTATGTATGTATGTATGTATGTATGTATGTATGTATGATGTATGTATGTATGTATGTATGTATGTATGTATGTATGTATATATGTATGTATATATGTATGTATGTATGTATGTATGTATGTATGTATGTATGATGTATGTATGTATGTATGTATGTATGTGTGTATGTATATATGTATGCATGCATGTATGTATGTATGTATGTATGTATGTCCGCATGTATGTATGTATGTACGTTAGTCAGACGGACTGCCATAAAAGTGGGGGGGTGGGGTGGGGGAGGGATGGGGGTGTCTTGGAGTCATAGGGGAGAGGATGACCAGGGAGGAGCGAGGAGAAAGTTGAGGGAAGAGAGAGAGAGAGAGAGAGAGAGAGAGAGAGAGAGAGAGAGAGAGAGAGAGAGAGAGAGAGAGAGAGAGAGAGAATCCGCTAATCCATTTATTTTTTTTTTTTTTCGACGTGACTGTGATAAGAAATAGGACTTTGACGATATCAGTCACGTCTCGTCTCCACGCCAACACACACACACACACACACACACACACACATGGCGGCAGCTTGGTGTCCTGGCATTGTGAACGACACGCTGCTGAAAGCTTAATGGCGGGTACACGACGACGAGCAACTGCACTGCCGGGCGTACGATTTGGACTCTTGTCGTTTTCATCCCATTTTCTTTGAAGAAATCCCCGTAAAATGATCTAACCGCACCCGGCCAGCTTTCAATCAGTATAAGACTCAGAACATAACAAGGAATTAGCAGACAGACGACCCTTACGGAAGGTCATCGTAACAAGCCTCGCAGGGAGTAGAACAAACGCGTCATTATCAACACCGTCGACGAAGTAGCCAATCAGAACCCCCCCCTCCCCCCCGAGGCCCAACTTGGCTCTACATTTGTGAGAACAAGATGGCGGTCGACGTTAAAACGGGGGGGGGGGGGGGGGAGGAGGTCACCAACACACATGGCCCGCACCAGCTGAGCTGAGGGAGTGAGAGAGAAATTATTTAGGAGGTCCTCTCTCTCTCTCTCTCTCTCTCTCTCTCTCTCTCTCTCTCTCTCTCTCTCTCTCTCTCTCTCAGTCTTGCGCATTACTGAAATTTCCATCGGCTGTTGTGATTTCTTTTTATTTATTTTCCCCTTCATCAGCATTGAAACCTCCATCACCGGAGAGGCCAAGTATTATTGTACGACGTCTGGTGAGCATTATACCTTCTTGTGAGCATTGTACTTTCTTGAGAGCATTGTACTTTCTTGTAAGCATTATACTTTTTTGAGAGCATTATACTTTCTTGTGAGCATTATACTTTCTTGTGAGCATTATACCTTCTTGTGAGCATTATACTTTCTTGTGAGCATTATACCTTCTTGTGAGCATTACACTTTCTTGTGAGCATTATACTTTCTTGTGAGCATTATACTTTCTTGTGAGCATTATACCTTCTTGTGAGCATTATACTTTCTTGTGAGCATTATACCTTCTTGTGAGCATTATACTTTCTTGTGAGCATTATACTTTCTTGTGAGCATTATACTTTCTTGTAAGCATTATACTTTCTTGTGAGCATTATACTTTCTTGTGAGCATTATACTTTCTTGTAAGCATTATACTTTCTTGTGAGCATTATACCTTCTTGTGAGCATTACACTTTCTTGTAAGCATTATACCTTCTTGTGAGCATTACACTTTCTTGTGAGCATTATACTTTCTTGTGAGCATTATACTTTCTTGTGAGCATTATACCTTCTTGTGAGCATTATACTTTCTTGTGAGCATTATACCTTCTTGTGAGCATTATACTTTCTTGTGAGCATTATACTTTCTTGTGAGCATTATACTTTCTTGTAAGCATTATACTTTCTTGTGAGCATTATACTTTCTTGTGAGCATTATACTTTCTTGTAAGCATTATACTTTCTTGTAAGCATTATACTTTCTTGAGAGCACTATACTTTCTTGTGAGCATTATACTTTCTTCTGAGCATTATACTTTCTTGTGAGCATTATACTTTCTTGTGAGCATTATACACTCTTGTGAGCATTACACTTTCAATCCTGATCCAATCAACCAGGAGGAGGAACACATGGCCGAATTCCCTACCTAAACCAAGTCTTTTGTGTTAACACTTGAGGTGAATATCATCCACTGAGATTCCTACCACAAGGGAGTGGTCAGAGACGTGGAGGAGGAGGAGGACCGACCCTCGCTCTGTATCTACTGAACGACATCATCGGATCCAATCCTGAAGGCGGTACTATGCCGAAGCATCGTTAATCTAGTTCAGACTCCTTTCACGCAAGGCTTCTGGGTCACACCCATAGCATCTAACGCCACGCAGAGGCCGGGGTCCGCCGTGATGATGATGATGATGAACCCAAGGGCAGTGGTAATAACGCCACAGACCGACCCTCTTGCCCGAAAGATCTGGGGCGGCCACGGGAAAAGCGGGGCGGTATTACCAACAACAGCAGTAGCAGCAACCTCTGATATCATAACCTTGTAGCTCCTCTGCCGTACCATGGCGAGGCTTACAGTCCTATGGGTTCAAGGTGGCAACACTGTAGCGTAATGGGTATCTTGACTCTAGCGGCTTTCTGCTATGTTGCGGTTTTTGGGCTTGGAAAAAACATATGACAAAAATGGGGTCGTAGAATAGTCAAGTCCGCACAAAACACACTGTAGGATCTGTGGGTACATTTGTAGCTGGGTCGTAGACCACAGTGGCCGCAAAAAAGCCATAAATTCCAGGATAAAAGAGACAAAGCAGACAAGGAGGGATTGGGAACAGAACACTAGGGTGACGAGTAGCAGATGGGCAACAGCCACGAACAGAAGAAGGATGAGCGCAGACGGTAGAGACATCAGCGGCCTCCCTCCCGCAGGGACGGACGGACGGACGGACACCTGTGAGGACCAAAGAGAGAGAGAGACAAGGACGCGGCCGTCATCCGACACCCCCCCAGATGGTGGGCCCCTCCCTCCCACCTGCTGAGTCTGGTGCGCACCCACCCACACCCACCTGCTCACCCACCCACATACCGCCCACCTCCCTCCCTCCCACCCAGCCGGCACCCGGCGAGCATCCTCCCGTCTCCCAACATCGCCAGTCAGCCTGCCACACCCTCGCTACAGTGTGAACAACCTGACGAAGGGTTCCTCCCTGTAGCCTATGTGAACAACCTGACGGAGGGTTCCTCCCTGTAGCCTATGTGAACAACCTGACGGAGGGTCCATTCCCTACAACCTCTGTGAACAACCTGACGAAGGGTTCCTCCCTGTAGCCAATGTGAACAGCCTGACGAAGGGTTCCTCCTTGTAGCCAATGTGAACAACCTGACGAAGGGTCCATTCCCTACAACCTCTGTGAACAACATGACGAAGGGTTCCTTCCTGTAGCCAATGTAAACAACCTGACGAAGGTTCCATCCCCTATAACCTCTGTGAACAATCTGACGAAGGATTCCTCCACTGGAAGCTCTATGACCAACCTGACGAAGGGATCCTCCACTGTGGCCTCTGCGTTCAGTTCCTATCATCCGTCTGTCGGGGTCCGACGGCATGCCCACCGCCAGACAGGATAGGCCAGGAGGCCCTGGGGTCCTTCTTCAGGGCACTCGGTGCGGCGAAGGTCACTGCTCACAGGCGTAAAACAAAAAACCGTCGAGGTTTTCGTGACAGCTGTAACCTAGAAGGGCGGAGGAGTGTGGGGATGTCGGTCTAAGGGGGTCAAAGTACTTGGCCCGATAACTTGGTCTTGTCCTAACCACCTGTTGTCTAGACCAGCGAGCAGGTGATGATGGCTACAGATACGCAGGGGTTCTTCTTACTTCCTCCTTTAGCTTGCCCGGAGGAGGAAGACACCTCGAAGCGCAGTGAGTGACGAGGGTGGGAACGCAACATTCAAGTCAAGGACTGCGAAGTGAGGGACGGATGTGTAGATCGAGAGAAAACAATGGGATTGTAAAACACTGTGAGGGGCTCTTCATGAGGCAAGTGAGACTTTGAGATCACGCGTGTTAACATAATATGAGGATGAACAGGTGTGTGTGTGTATGTGTGTGTGTGTGTGTGTGTGTGTGTGCGTGTGTGTGTGTGTGTGTGAAGACCTACATCTCGTAAACAATGAGGGTTGGTTGTTCACAGTCTTTACTTACAGTGATATAGTTGGTTAGTCAACACTTTTATCTACAGTGGGTAAGGTTAACATCTTTATTTACAGTGGGTAAGATTAACATCTTTACAGTGGACAGTTAGTTAACATCTACATTCGCTGGTTGGTTAACACCTTTATCAGCAATGAAGAACTAACAGGATGGTTAGGTTAGGAACTAGAGTGATGGGAGGTGGGGGGGGGGGGGGGACGACATCCAGGGGGTTCAAGTTTCGGTAGAGAAGATGATGACGAGATGAGGCGTCACGGGAGCATATTATAATGCCCAATAGTCTGCGATGGAGAGGTGTGGCCTTGATGTGTCACGTGAGGAGGCCAGCGGTTCCTCCAAGTCTGACACGACTGGTGGTGAGCGACTGTATGTGAGAGAGAAGGGACGGTGGCGGAGGCTGCTGGAGGAGGTTGCCGAAGACCCTGAGACGAGGTCGTACATGAAGGACGTGATCAGCGGCTCATAAACCCCAGCGTAGCGCAGCTGGCGAGGTAAGTGGGTCGTCTGAAGGCGCGCGACTTCTCAACAGTACGTACGTCAAAGGACCAGTGTGCGTAGGTGGGCCACCAGGGTGGGCTGGTGGGCGTAGGGGTGGGACGAGTTAACTTGCTATTCTGATTCCAATGCTTGAGCGCTTGTGGGGTGTGGGGGGATGGAGGGGTTACGGATACTGTGGATCAAGGCCTTGATAACGAGTGTGTGTATGACGTAGAGATAAGTGGAACACAGAGATAAGAAAAAAGATTATACGACCCTGCAGGAGTATGAATGACGCTGGGAGATAACTGAGAACAGAGATTTAGAGAGAAGATACGGCCACTTCTACTGCTCAGAGGATGAGGGATTGATCGATTCCTTCTACTTTCGAGGCAAGAACTGCGAATTCACCCTGCGCTCCCCTCATCCTCCGGGCAACGGGGGGAAAAGAAGATGCAAAGTGCATCATAAAAAGGTCCGGTGACCTTAAAGTTATATCACCAGTTACTGTACAATGATAAGTGGGCTGTGTATAAGGACTGGGCAACAATGAATGAATTATATAACAATTTACATCGTAAGCGACTTCTTTACTAAGGCTAAGCAACAATAATCGGATTACATACAGAGATAAATGATAAATGAATTATTTACAATTGGGAAAGTTAGAATAGTTTTCATGGACAAAAGCCCACATCAAGGCCGGGCCTTAATTGAAATACAGAGAATTACGAAACGGAAAATGAATAGACAAGGGAAAGTATTTACGAATTTCTGAGAAAGTGGAAGACCTGTCTTTTGAAATGGTACCAGGTCATAGTTACTGGGAAAGACATGAGAAGGTAGAAAGTTGCAAAGTTTCGACGTGCAGGAAAGGTACTAATCTTGCGACAGACAGAGACAAAATGTTGCACAATGTGAAAACACCACTGACAAGGTCTACTTGGCGTCTGTTCATTATGAGTAGGAGGAGCAGACTCCCAGGAGAACAGACTCCCATGAGTATCTATAACGCAGCCTGAGTCCGGCAACAACAACATGAGGATGTCTACTGATCCTATACGTAGAGCCATATATGTGGGGGTTCTCCTTGCATGATGGAGTGGGGACACAATGGATCTGATTGCGTTGATTTTTCACTTCATCTTGAGTTCAATGGAGTTTGCTCAACATCTTTCTGAACGTCTTTTTGAGCTACTCATAAACTGACCTAAATCATGGTTATGCTTCTTAAGGCATAAGATTCTGGTAATTCATCTGTCGTCTTATGCATTCTGAAGACCATATGTGAGGGAATGCAGCAGAGAAACTGTACTTTCACTCCAACATGGGCGGTCTTATCATATCTGCTTATGCTTCAGAGACAAGCATATTGCAGTCATGCTTGAAGGGAGTTGAAGGCAGTGAGTGAGGAGGAGAGAGTTATAATTAGACTTAACTTTTTTTTCGGGGAGGGGGGGGGAAGACTTTAAAATGTTTAAGGGTAATGAGATTAACACACACAGTTCAGTTTGGAATGCGAGTGCCCCAAGTTGTTGATCCTGACTCAAATTACCGATCCTGATAACGAGTTATTAATCCCAACGCCCAAAAATGATTGATCTTGGCTCTCAGTTATTGATACTGACACCCACTTATTAATCCTAACTCCCAATTATTGATCCTGGCTCTCAGTTATTGATACTGACACCCACTTATTAATCCTAACTCCCAATTATTGATCCTGATTCCCAGTTATTGATCCCGACAAGCAGTTATTCATCTTGGCCCCTAATTATTATTCCTGACTCTTAGTTATTGATTCTGACTCTCAGCAAGAGATAGGGACCATCAGTGTGTGTGGCAACACCAGCAATGCTGGCAACCTTTTTGTGGAGGGATCCATCTGTAGGGAGCCATCTGGAGGGAGCCATCTTTTACGGAGCCATCTGGAGGGAGCCATCTGTTTATATAACTGATAACAGATAATGTTCACTGGTGAAGTTGTCATTGTCATTGGGGGCACCATGTTTGACTTTCAATCCTCAACTCAGGTTGCGCTCTGGGCAAAGCCCTCTCGGGGAACAGGAGCTCCTACGTCAAAAGGATTGATTTCATCTGGAGAACGACTGGTTCAGCTGCTGTCTCACATGATAAACTTCCTGGACACCGTACAGCCTGAGCTCAGCAGCAACTGTAGCAACCCATCCAGTCTTGGGAGGGGGGGGGGGGGGTTACGGGTATAAGGACTGGGACTGAGTTCCTCCGAGCATCGTGATCCCAGGAAGAGGATCGACTTCCTTTCATTAGTTTCTGATACAACGTAGACCAAGTTCTTTCCTTATATGTCGAGTCCTTTTGTTCTGGAGGGCAGCCGAGGGTAATCCTCAAGGCTCATATATCCTCAACCTCTTCTATCGGGCACTAGAGCAAGGGGAGTGCTGAGTAATCAGAGTGAGGAAGAACTTAAGCAACGTACGATATTTCAGCTATTCTGACGGCTGTGGGCTGAGGCCCAGCCACAACTGTGAGTGCTCTAAGCATTCTCGTACATTGATGAACGATCCTGGTTACAAGAATCTCTATGCACTGAAGCTTCTGATCCAAGATACCGATGCCTATTTATACATCATGTGTGTGGCACATTATTCCACTGGATTTTTCTGCTCGACTCCACCCATACTGAGAAGTCGTCAGTTAAGGATTTTCTTTCATTCTTTCCCAGGATGAGAGACAAGCCCAAGCCTTTCCCAAGTATCTCACACATGGCTGAATATATATTAAGTGTATCATTGTAGCGAGGGAGGTACCTGAGGAGGAGGAGGAGGGTGGGAAAAGTGGCTTTATAAATGCTGGGGGTCAGTGACCCCGTGTCGGGTAAGGGGACACGATGCCACTACGTGCTGGGATGAAGAGCTCGATGCCATGTCCTGTAGCCACGTCCACAGACCCCCAACACACACACACTCCGACTTGGGGGAATACGCCACATACCAGACCCTCCCACGCCACATATTCCCTCGCTAATGAAGATGTTCCGACAACACCTAATCTCTCCCAAGACAGCTTAAGAGTCCCCCCCTTGTCCAACACAAAGCTTACCCGCAATACTCTAGAAGCTTGCCAAGACCAACACAGCCAGGCCAAACACGCAGTCCCGCACAGACCATCTTACTTTAGTAGGGAATCCAAGACCAGCACAGACCATCTTAGGCTAGTGCGGAATCCAAGACCATCACAAACCGTTTTAGGCCACTGGGGAATCCAAGACCAGCAAAGATCGTCTTAGGCCAGTGGGGAATCCAAGGCCAACACAAACCATCTTACGCTCGTGCAGAATCCAAGACCATCACAAACCGTCTTAGGCCAGTGGGGAATCCAAGACCAGCACAGACCATCTTAGGCCAGTGGGGAACCTAAGACCAAAAGAGACCCTCAAGAAAGTTTCCTGATTGCTAAAGACGTAATCAGATCTAGTGAGACCTTTATAGATCATCAAAAGTCTTCAAAGAGCATTGGAACCTTCATTAAGCAAAACCAATCCTCCTCGGGCGGTGGGAAACTCTCTACACCAAAGGCTTGTTTATACCACCAGAAGCTTGCCTACACCACTACAAGCTTGTTTACACCAGCAGAGACTTGTCTACACCGCCAGGGACTTGTCTATACCACCAGGAACTTGTCTACATCAGCAGAGGCTTGTCTACACCACCAAAGACTCTACCGGCCATGTTGACACCATCCAGCGAGGTCTGGTGGAGCGTTACCAAGGCAGTGTAAGTGTGGCAAAGAATGACGAACGTTCGGTGAGCACTGCAGGACCGACCCTAACTTCTTCTAGGTCAAAAATGACATTTCTGATCACAAGATAACTATCTAGAACATCTAGAAAGTTCTCAAACTTAACCTGGCCTCTCCAGATCATCAGGCCTCTTTCTCGACCATCTTAAATCAACCTGGACTGTACCTGACCTCTATAGACTGCTAGATATCTCCTTAGAACAATTCAAATCTTCATAGACTATACCTGATCCTTCCAGTATCTCATTGCACCATCCAGCTACTCCCTAGACTAGATATGAGCTTCGTAGATCAGTAGATGTATTTCTAGATAATCTAACATCTCCCTACACAAGATGTGATTTTCATACATCACCAGATGTCTCCCTAAACCGGCCAGAACCTTCCTTGACTAAGTCCGACGTTTCTAAATCCCTCGACATCTTCCTAAACCAAATAAAACCTTCGTCGACTGGCTTTATCCTCTTTAGATCACTAGATATCCTCCTAAACCGGTTCAGACATTCCTTGACCAACGCAAAAACATTCATACCACTTGTGCATCTATCTCGCATCTACATACTTTACTGTGCATCTCTCAGTGGTTTTTTTTTTTATAGTTTTCGATCCTGTTTTAAATCCACTTTGTTTGTTAATCAGTGCTGTGTATTTCCACGGTGTGGCCTGCATTGATGCTATTAGACACCGTACCCGGGAGTCTCATTGTTATGATTGGTGATTATGATCTCTGAATCTAAACTGAAAGACATTACAGTAGTCCTGATCTTCGTGGACCAGCATTGACTAACACCAGTAATAAACCTTTCTAGACCAATGCGAATCTAGGATTAGATCAAATACTACTGAACCAATACAGAATGCTACAGGTTTTCACAGACCAGTTCAAACCTTTTCAGACTCTTCTTAGACCAGTCCAGACCTTCTTAAACCAGTCTGAATCTTCTCAGACCAGTCTAAACCTTCTCATACCTCTTCAAACCTTCCCAGGACCAGTCCAGACGCTTGAAAACTAGACCAAACGTCCTCAGACCAATACAAACATTCTCAGAGCAGTACAAACATTCCCAGACCAGCGCAAACATTCTCAGACCAGTGAAGGCCTTCACACACCAATACAAACATTTCTAAGTCAATACAGACCTTCTTAAACCAATGCTGTTCTTAGATCAGCACAGACTATGAACAGACGAGAGGCACAGGAGATGTGGGTAAGAGACACACATTCAACTGAGGGTAAACAGAGTTAAGACAAATTGTGAGAGGTTATAACAATGACCAAGAAGCGAGGTCAGGCTGGGACGGCCATTCAAGGCTGAGCCAATAACCAGGTTGTAAAAGGGGAGTCAAGGTCGTGGCAAGGTTGTGACACTGAACAAAGGTTGTGACAGTTTCAGTAACGTGACGGTGGGTCACGGTTGTGGTGAGTGGGACAGAGTTAGTTGTGACAGTGAAACCAAAGTTGTGACAGTAAAGGAAGGTTGTGAGAGTTAGTCGAGATTGTGAATGACAAAGGTATGACAGTGGCTCAGGGTTCATCACTAAGACCCCCCTTAAGGTTGTACTGATGAGGCAAGGTTTAGGTTAGGGAAGTTGTGAGAGGACCCGCGACCCGGGTACGCTGTAGCAAGGGCGCCTCCTCCCCCTTCCTCCCTCCCTCTCAGCCACTACAAGTGATGCCTGCTCTGGTGGGAGTGGGAGGGTGTGGGGTGGTGTTCCTGGGAGACGCAACAGAGGTGTTCATTTCTCAAGCCTCTCGGATCTCCGGGGTGATAGCTTAGCGCCCACCCGGTGCCACATGGGTCGAAGAGACTGCCGTAGGAGGGCAGGGTCCCTCCTCCCCCGCTGGAAGTGATCCTTCCCCCCCTGGGTGCGACAGAAGCTCCGACGGCTACCCCCGGGGGCCTCCCAGCTCACACCTGTGGCTCTCCGAGTCTGGCTGGACAAGGGCGGCCATTGAGGGCAAGGCAGGCGTGTATTGGTTGCGGCTATTTTTTCCCCAAGCGTGTCTGGAGAGTAAATAACCAAAGAGCGCGGTGGAAAAGGGGCGCCTCTGTGCCAGGAGGCGGCCGGCCGGCGGCGGCGGCCCATGTTTAGGTGAGACACCCGACCCCCGTCCCTCGAAGCCAGCAGCTGCGTCGGGCATTAATTTGCGTTATCACGACTGTCGAAGCTCCCTGTCGCCAGGCGTAGTAGTCATACGTACACGTCAGTACTGATACACGCCTTCAGTACTGATACATGCCTCCAGTACTGACACACGCCTCCAGTACTGATATACGCCACCAGTAGTGATACACGCCTCCAGTACTGATTACACGCCTCCAGTACTGACTACACAGCTTCAGTAGTGATACATGCCTCCAGTACAGACACACGCCTCCAGTGCTGACTACACGCTTTCAGAACTGATACATGCCTCCAGTACTGACACACGCCTCCAGTACTGATCACACGCCAACAGTAGTGATACATGCCACCAGTCAGGGATACATGCCATCAGTAGATCTCTCAATAGTGACACACGGCACCCCCCGCCCTACAAGCACGGACGGCAGCAAGAGCCTTGCGCAGAACGAGGGAGAAGAGGCGCTGACTGCGACCAACACCAAGACTCCAGCGAAGGAAGGACATCAGTGGTCAGCCGGGACTTCAGTGACTGACAGAAGAGGACTTCCTGGGAGAAGTCGAGGGTGATGTCGACATATCCGAAATGGACGTCAGTCAGGTTCTGGCGGAGGTCGAGGGACGTCTTTGATTTCTCGAGGTCGGATGAGGCGCACCCTGAGACGGACGGACGGACAGGCGGACAGACGAACGAGGCGCACTCTGGGACGGACGGACGGACGGGCAGGCGGATGGACGGGGCTGGGTGAAGGACGGAAGGCGACGTGCGGCACCTCTAGGGAGTTAATTAAGCAGACGAGGCGGCAAGAACGTCCCAGGACGAGTATCAACTGACACTAGTTCCTGAAGCCTGCCCGGGCCGGCCGCGCCTCATTCCCTCCCTCTCCCTCTCTCACTCTCATATCTCACTCTCACACGTCCCCTGACACCGTTAGCTCCTCTCACACTCATGCTTACACCATCACACTTTCACACGTCTTCTATTGCATGTCACGCACTCAAAACTGATTTCTTATCCCTGAACGCACCCTGGCCCTCAGAGTACACACTCATCCGGCCTCTGACGCACCTCACTCTCCTGAGGGCTCTCCAACTCACCCTACCGCCTTCGCACTGGCTCTAGCTTCTCGCAGACTTTAAAGTTTACTACACACATACATCATATATATATATATATATATATATATATATATATATATATATATATATATATATATATATATATATATATATATATATAATATATATATATCCCTTCATACAGGAAAATTCAAAGGACTTCTGTCAAATCCCCATCCCGAAACGTCCTTCTCCACTTTCTTGCACACAGCTCCCAAGACCGTTGCCCCCGTCCCACAGATGGAGACATAGCAACGCACTTCTAAAAACGCTTCCTTACGTCAGAATCCTTCACAAAGATAGATCCTCGATCGAATGCATCGAAAGTGTGGTATGTGGCGTGCGTTGTGGACTTGCGTGTGATCAACTTTATGTGTTTTGAATGTGTTGTATGCATCTGATTGTGCTGGTTGTGCTCTGGGCGTGTTATGTGTTTGGAGTGCATCCTGCGAGTTAGGATCTTGATACCAGACGAGGCAGGGCCACACAACACCCGCTGTATCAGATATAACACGGCCTTCCTCTTGCTACTGCTGCCTCCTCCTTCTCCTCCTCCTCCTCCACCTCCTCCCCATGACTCGTTCGGTTACTCTACACCACGACAAACAGAGCTTTGATCCCTTGGGCACGTCGGCGCGATCCTTGAGCACGACGATAAGGTCCTTGATCAAGGACGACGGCACGATCCTTGATGAAAGACGACGTTACGATCCTTGATCAAGGACGACGGTACGATCCTTGATCAAGGACGACGGTACGATCCTTGAGCACGACGATATGGTCCTTGATCAAGGACGAGGGTACGATCCTTGATCAAGGACGACGGTACGGTCCTTGCTCCCAACGGTACGATCCTAGAGCATGTCTGTACGACCCGCGAGACTGATGGAGAGGCCTTTGATCCTACCCTTAGAGGTCAGGTCAAAGACCAGGCTGTTATACTCCCAAAGTCGTGCCGTCGTGCTCAAGGATCGTACCACTTAGCTGATAAGTGGAATTACCCACGTCTTTGATTGACCCGTTCATCCTCTCCTACTGAACTAAATAATATGGAGCCAGATAACACAATCCTACGGATGGGTGAAGTATAACAGCCCAACAAGTATTCCTAAACCATCTATAATACTTACTTTCCTTCTGGCTGGTCCTCCTAACAGCTGCGTCTCACTGGGCACAGACGAACCTCAGCCCTGACCAGCCATCTTGAACACGAGAAAGTCTACCTTTCTCCCTTCCCTTCCTCCCTCCTCTCACTGTCTAGTTTTGCAACCTCTACAGCCGACCTACGTCTCTCTCCCCTGAGTTGCGAGAGAATGTGGGTTCTGAGAACTATACATCCTCTACAACCCAGATCTGCCCTCCTTTCTGCTCTGTGAGAGTTTAAGCTCGTAGAGCTGACGGGTGGAGTCATGAAGGACAACTGAACACCTCGGGACAAATTGGAGAAATCAACTCGTCTTTGTTTCTCCTCTCCCTTGCCCTACCACCCTGCCACCTTCCCCATACCGCCTCTCTCTCTCGCTCTCTCTCTCTCTCTCTCTCTCTCTCTCTCTCTCTCTCTCTCTCTCTCTCTCTCTCACGTATACAGACGCTCCAGATTGTCCAAAGACACGTCTACTGTTAGCCACTTTTACACATGTCTACATATCAACCCTTCTCTTTCCTCACAGACAGACACACATTTGCTCACACGTCATATGTGATCAAGTAGACAGCGTGCCCACCAGCATGCCTGATAGCAACTGTTTCCATATACTGATGGATCCTTGCAAGCTTGTGCTGTCGACAGCGCCAACAACCTCACCCACCTCGACTAAGAAAAGCTTAACAGGAGACCCAACCTCACCTAGTGCGAAAAGTCTGGTATTCTTATGGTTCTGAGATACGTTGTCCAGCACTCAGTCCAAGCTGTAATTCTCTTTTGACTCCAAATCAGCTCTTGCGACACGCTCTCTCGGGATCGAACGCCCTGCAAAGTAACTGTTCCTACCGCTTGTCACTCCCTGCTTCTTGAAGCCTATGATAATTCCCAAGGTATCCAGTTCCTGTGATGACCACATTCGTTGGATATAAGGGTCATGACCATGCTGGTTACCTTGAAGGATAAGCTTGTCTTCCCTCAAGCCCAACCCACCAGACTTGGTATAAGTAAGGCTATAATCCTCGTTACGGCCCGCGAAAACCTTACGTACAGCTCCAAGCTGTGGCGTCAAGTATCACGATTGCTTTAAGGCTTGAGAAACACCAGTTATATATCAGGCATGGACGATGAACCAAATATATTGTGACAGCCAGAGTATGTCTAGGTTCCAGCAAGTGTAGCGGTTAGCGCTACCGACCATGACGCACGCACGGACCCCGCCCGGCGTCGCTCCCGAATGGGTTCGAGTCCCGGGTGGGACAATTGGCCCTCATCAAGGCCATCTCGGTAACGCTATGTACGAATATATATATATATATATATATATATATATATATATATATATATATATATATATATATATATATATATATATATATATATATGTGTGTGTGTGTGTGTGTGTGTGTGTGTGTGTGTGTGTGTGTGTAACACTGCAGTAATGAGTGCCTCATGATCACTGGCCTCACACCATAAGGGACAGAAGTATCGAGAACTTTGTGTTCACTCCCATGACACTTACGTTCGTGAGGCCACCATCTTACTAGGCCAGTAACCCTCCCTAATATCTAATTATTGCACACCCTGAGCTGTACCACGCACACTGTAACTTGTGTTACAGTCAGTACATTACATAACCTTGTATCTGATATACCCTGACCTTCCCCTGTATCACCAGCAGTGTCAAATACATTATATATGCCATATACCTCAGGATGTGACATCATACATGCCATATCCCTCATAATGTGATATTCTGTATGCCATATGTCTCATAATGTGACATCATGTATGCCATATGCCTCATGATGTGACATTATATATGCCATAAGCCTCATAATGTGACATTTTGTATGCCATAAGCCTCATAATGTGACATTCTGTATGCCATATGCCTCATAAAGTGACATTATGTATGCCATATACCTCATAATGTAACATATTTCATCCCTCCATTATACTGTTATCAAGGCCAATATACTCTATATGCACACTGTATGTCGTTCTAGCATTATACAAGTACGATAAACACTTTCCCTCCTTTTTCTAGGTTCCTAAACCCACTAAAGCCCACCTGTCACCCTCCTATGTCCATGTATTGTATCCACTGCACGCCCCATGCATACCTCCACCTACCCCGGGCAATGTGCCCTTCACCTACATCGTCAAAGGAATGTTTAGTCTCTGTATATTTAGACAGACACAGTTTTTAGTCTCTGTATATTTAGTAGTTTTAAAACTACTCACAGAGTTACGTACCTACTTGTATACATACGGTATTCTAACACGTACAGTTCCGTACTTACATGTACAGTTATGTACTTACCCGTACAGTTCCCTTATTTACACGCACAGTTTCGAACATGCACTAGAGCCTTGTACTTACACATAAACCCCCACTGAATACACTTACGGACACTTACAACCCAGTACTTACACGTACAGTAAGTACAATTCTAATATTAAGTTAACGATGCATTTGTTAGCTGTTCTAACTTTTTGGTAACAGTACAGGAAGGTTACGGTAGTAATCCATCATATTCTTCCTTTATAGTGAAACCAACTTGAAACCAGCGCTGTGTGTGTACTGCGGTAAGAGGTGTCTAACACCTGGAGACTTCCCTACTCATTACCAAAGCGGAAGTGGTCAATGAAAATATCGTTACTCCGATAGTGATACACCTGTGCCAACCTCAAGGCGAGGGTTGAGAGAGAGAGAGAGAGAGAGAGAGAGAGAGAGAGAGAGAGAGAGAGAGAGAGAGAGAGAGAGAGAGAGAGAGAGAGAGAGAGAGAAACAGACCCCACGCGCGAAATTCTAGCCATGTCTTGAGCTGCAACATTAAGAGGAGCAGAAGGAAGAGCTCCGGGAACCCAGGGTGAAGTTTCAGCCCAAGGACGCTGACGAAACTTGTGGCCTGGTGTGTGTGTGTGTGTGTGTGTGTGTGTGTGTGTGTGTGTGTGTGTGTGTGTGTGTGTCGGGTTGTGGGGGGGTTGGAGTGAGTGGTGGGTGGGTGGGTGGTGGAAGCGGAGATGGGGGAGGGGGGTGTTGATATAGGAGTAGGAAGGGGGGAGGGAGGGGATGTGGAAGTACGAGGGAGGGGAGAGGTGGGGTTGAGACAGGGGTGCTAGAGTAGGAGGGGGAGGTTAGAAGCGCGGGGGAGAGGGTGGCGTGAGTGGGGGGGGAGGGGGAGAGGCAGAGGATACTGACGTAGGAGGGGGGAAGGGGTTGGGTAGAAATCCTGGGCCGGAGGGAGGGGGAAGGGGAGGGGGGGAGGGGGAGGGGGAGAAAGGAGGTATAAGATTTCCTTCAGCACTGTCATGGCGCGGGCAGGCGGGGGGGTTTACATACCCCAGTCATGGCCGGCTTGGATGTGAAAACGAGAGTATTGCACGACGAATGTGGACACTCTGCCACTTCCTCAGGTGACTGTTGACCTGAGTCAAAGCTGGAGCGGTCACTGGGGAAGGGAGAGAACAAAAGGGAATTGCGCATTCCACATCTTCGCCGTCATAACGGTCAATCCTCGTGTGGGTGGTCGCTACAAATAAACTATGGGAAGCAGCGTGGCACGGGCCCAAGCCTCAGTGGCAGGGACACCTCATGAAAGCAAACGGCTGAAATAACAACACCTGTAGCACAGGGAGGAGGCAGGAACACCACGGCGGACGGAGAGGGATGGCTGGAGAGAGGCGTTAGGTGTGAGACGATTTGGAGGTGTGAGATGGCTCGGAGTTGTGAGATGGTTTGGAGGTGTGAGGTGGTTTGGATTTTGGAGGTGGTTTGGAGTTGAGATAGTTTGGAATTGTGAGATGATTTGGAGGTGAGATAATTTGGAGGTGTGAAGTGGTTTAGAGGAATAAAAAGATTTGGAGGTGTAAATGACAAAATGGAGAATTAATACATTTAAGGAGAAATAATGAGGAAGTTGAGTACCAAATAATGAGGAAGGTGAGTACCAAATAAAACGGAGCAAAGTAGAGAAAATGAATGAAGAATGAGGCATAAGATATGAGAAATGAGGGTTCATGGATGACACAACCAGAACGACACATGAGTGATGGCAGACTGTTTATGAGGCACGAGAAAATGGAGGAAAACTACAAAGTCAAACATGAGTAATAGAGAGTAAAGGATGAGGGATGTTGTGAGAGCAATGAGGACATGAGATATTGAGGAAAGACGTGCGAGTTCTGGGTCGCCAGGCATGAGTGGTGAGGCATAAATCACGAAGAAATGAGGCATGAGGAATGAGACGAAGGGTCAGAAATATGCCCGCCATTTAATGCCGAGAGAGAGAGAGAGAGAGAGAGAGAGAGAGAGAGAGAGAGAGAGAGAGAGAGAGAGAGAGAGAGAGAGAGAGAGAGAGAGAGAGAGCAGCCCTTTAGTCGTCTATGGCTAAAAACTCGAATCAATATTCACTAAGATAATCCTACAAGTCAAAGATGGACGCTCATTGGTCACACACAACGTCATAAGAGGACGCTCATTGGTTACTAAATGTCAAAGGTCAACGCTAATTGGTCGCATAGGATCCTCAAGGGTGCGCTGATTGGCCACATATGACGCGTATAATGGATGATGAACGCGAGATGACGTCAGATTAAGACGCTGATTGGTTGATTATGACGTATGGGTATGGATGCCAATTGGTCGCTTATGACATCGGATGCGATCGATGATTGGCCGTCACATGAAGTCACAAGTGAGCGTTTAAACTCTTCTGTCGCCGCATGACGACGCTAGTGGGTAGAGGCTAGTGTCTGGGTACGATATAAAGCTCTCGATAGATAATATGTGATTACTATTTATCTATTACGGGGAGAGAGTTTTACACTGGTGTTATCTCAGTCTCTGAACCTCGTATACATGTACTATGTCTTCTCTCTTATGTGTATATGTACACACACGCACAGACCCTAAGCCAGGTACCCATTTATCGACTAGCCCTGAAGGAAGGATGAACACCTGGGTTGAATTGTGGACAGACTACCCAAGATTCGAACCCGTCCGGACTCGACAATCATCGGTGGACCCGTGTTGATTCATGGTCAGCAACGCTGTCCACCACACCACGGAGTCCCATGAAGATGGTACAGATACAAGAAGCCCCTGGGGTGTGCGTCTTCGGCTTGAAAGACGAGAGATGAGTCACGAAAGGTGACGGAGGAGGCTGCTCGCGTCACGAGAGGTGACGGAGGAGGCTGCTCGCGTCACGAAAGGTGACAGAGGAGGCTGCTCGCGTCACGAGAGGTGACGGAGGAGGCTGCTCGCGTCACGAAAGGTGACAGAGGAGGCTGCTCGCGTCACGAAAGGTGACGGAGGAGGCTGCTCGCGTCACGAGAGGTGACGGAGGAGGCTGCTCGCGTCACGAGAGGTGACGGAGGAGGCTGCTCGCGTCACGAAAGGTGACGAAAGAAGCTGCTCGCGTCACGAAAGGTGACGGAGGAGGCTAAAAAGTTGGCCACGATGAAAGAAAAATATGATACCAGATGGTCACGACCCTCACGTTCCCCGTCCACAACAGCATGCCAAGGGTGATCAGGTCTTGGTCACCAACCATGGGAGATCCACCACAGGCCAGAGAAATGATATGCAGAGAACGAGAAAACTGCTGGAAACCATGTAAAGAATTACTGCTATATCAGAGTTACCGCTGAGTGGGTGCTGACACACACACACACACACACACACACACACACACACACACACACACACACACACACACATAAAGAGCAAGTCATACAAAGAAAAAAAAATCTATGGAAGGGATATTTCACTACAGGTAAAGTCGAGGTTTTCTGACCCAACAAGTTTATCTATCTGAGACGGAGTTAGCTAGGTTATCTATGACAAAGAAGACGGAGTTAGCTAGGTTATCTGTGACATAGAACGAGACGGAATTAGCTAACAAACATGCTATGAATACCTTAGAGTTTTGAGAAGAGGCAGGGTCAGGTCAAAGATCCAGGCCATCTTACCCACAGGTCATGCCACGGTTGCACAGAGGTCGCACCGTCGTGGTCAAGGTGTCGTAGCGTCGTGCTTAAGAGCCATGCCTTCGTACTCAAGGCTCATACCGTCGTGCTCAAGGCTCGTACCGTCGTACTCAAGGGTCGTACCGTCGTACTCAAGGCTCGTACCGTCGTGCTCAAGGCTCGTACCGTCGTACTCAAGGGTCGTACCGTCGTACTCAAGGCTCGTACCGTCGTGCTCAAGGCTCGTACCGTCGTACTCAAGGGTCGTATCGTCGTACTCAAGGCTCGTACCGTCATACTCAAGGCTCATACCGTCGTACTCAAGGCTCGTATCGTCGTGCTCAAGGCTCGTACCGTCGTACTCAAGGGTCGTATCGTCGTACTTAAGGCTCATACCGTCGTACTCAAGGCTCGTGCCGCTGTACTCAAGGAATGTATCGTCGTATTCAAGGGTCGCAGCGTCGTACTCAAGGCTCGTACCGTCGTACTCAGCGGATGAAAGACGTAAACAAAAATCAAATATATACATATTTCCTCAGCGAGTGACTGAAATATTACTGTACTCTCATTACTGCACTCCCCCCCAATCTGAAATCCATCCTCGTGTGGAGCTCTCTAGGACAATTTTAATACCATGACAAACAGAGACACGACCATCACACATTTCTTCATTTGTGATATGTAAAAAAAATTTTCTTTCCTGCTGCAGGAACTGGTAATTATTCTCAGGCACATCATCACACGTACAGCAACTGACTGACGCTTAACAGTGGAATATCAAAAAGCTGAATCATATTTATTCTCCACTGCTAAAACCAGCGTGATACTTTCCACTGTCATGCGAAAGTGGAAGAGGGCTGGTTCAGATGGCCAACACATGGGTCCGCGTGGGTTCGACTCCCGTGACGCCAGGGAGCCACAGACAACCTCCACCCCCCCCCTCCCTCACGTCAAGGACATCCCCCCCCCCCAACCCACCCACCCCAATACCGAGCGACAACTCTGGCATGAAATTTATCAATTAACATTCAATTCGCTCCAACGCATTCGTAAACAAAAGGCGTCGAACGTGGGGTACTTGGCACGGGACGAGTGATGAGTGATTTGCATAGGCCTGGCTGGCTGTTCCACCCACCCACCTCTCTCTCTCTCTCTCTCTCTCTCTCTCTCTCTCTCTCTCTCTCTCTCTCTCTCTCTCTCTCATATTTCAAAAGCATTCAACCGCATCGGCATATACCACTCGCCCCGCCACCGTGAGGTCCCGGGTTCGAGTCCTTGGAGAGAATCGAAGCTTTACAATCGTGTAAGCCACACAGAAAATGGGACCCCATTATCAGGGACCACAAGTCCTAAGATTAATGGAGTTTTTAGGCGCACATCCCCATGTCTACCAACATCTGGGCCTCCCATCCCCAGGAGTCGTACCGTCATGTTCAAAAGTCGTACCGTCGTGCTTAAGAGTCGTTCCGTCGTACCCAAGAGTTGTACCATCTTGTTCAAGTGTCGCACCGTTGTGCCCAAAAGTCGTACCGTCGTGCTGAAGAGTCGTACCATCGTGTTCAAGAGTCGTACCGTCGTGCCTAAGGGTCGTATGTTATTAAGAACATCATCACAAAAAAAGTTCCGGAAATGTTTTGTTCAGTTTTGTTCATCTAGCGTCGAGAATTAGCCTAATGGTGCCGGGCGGCGCTACTCATAATGTCTGGGTAACTACACCCACCCCACGTTTTCTACGACATCCCTGATAACTCTGCTTTCAGTCGTTCCCTTTCGTGTGTCCGCGTTTTCTTTAGCGCCTCCTTATTACTCTTTTCTTCGTCTCTGTGATACAATATCTTGACGCTACGCTTCCGTTGTAGAATACGCATCCTTCCCTCATAATGCGTATCTATCTGTAGCTAACCGCTAAAACCAAAGCAAAGAATATTGACGCATTTGATAAGACACTAAGCAATGTCTTCTATGGTACAATGCTCATTTTCTGATTTTTTTTTTTTTTGGAGGGACACCTCGTTTTCTACGGTATCTCTGTGTTTATTGACTAAGGTAGGACCATCTAAATACAGGCCCTTGGGAACGACGGCACGACCTTTTACGCGAGACCTCGTACGACCCTTGGGGATGATGGCGTGACCTTTGACCCCCCCCCCCTACCCCCAGGAGTCATGCTAACGTCAGAATCTGTGGCAGAACTCACCCGATGCTCCAGTATAGTGTGTGTGTGTGTGTGTGTGTGTGTGTGTGTGTGTGTGTCTACACGCTTCACAACATGACACAAACTCTATAACATCATAACCAAGTTTGTATGTCTCATGTCTGTTTCATAACATTCACGCAACGCATTAGTGAGTTATCTTCCCCCTCAGGAGTGGGGTAACACAGGGGGCAGTAGTTGTGTTGGGCAGTAGTTATCCTGTACTGATCAGTAGTTATCTCGTGTTGGGCAATAGTTATCCTGTACTGGGCAGTAGTTATCTCGTGTTGGGCAGTAGTTATCCTGTACTGGGCAGTAGTTATCTCGTGTTGGGCAGTAGTTATCCTGTACTAGGCAGTAGTTATCTCGTGTTGGGCAGTAGTCATCCTGTACTGAATAGTTGTTATCTCGTGTTGGGAAGTAGTCATCCTGTACTAAATAGTTGTTATCTCGTGTTGGGCAGTAGTTATCCTGTACTAAGCAGCAGTTATCTCGTTTTAGGCAGTAGTTATCCCGTGTTGGGCAGTAGTTATCCTGTACTGAGCAGTAGTTATCTCGTGTTGGCTCCGGTTACTGAAAGACTTGTCATCTTTCACCGCAAGTTGTCAATGAAGGTAACTCATGACTCATAACTCGTCGCTCTTGGTGTTAGTTATGTATGAGGAATATGAGGCTCAGAACAAATGAGGCTCACAACGTATGAGACTCACAAGATATGGGGCTCAGAAAATATGAGGCTGAAAACATCATGACCCTGGCAGAGGTAGTGCCTGGCTCGCCCTCTGGCGTCCCAGGGTGATATAATTCACATGAAATTAATGGTCAAGGACTGGGAGAACAATGGTGCAGTTTATGGCATCTGGTTATGGGTGGGCCAGAGGATTATCACCAGGGCACGTGGTCACGGGTGCGACAGAGGACCATCACCAGGGCACGTGGTCAAGGGTGCGACAGAAGACCACGTGGTCAAAGAGGGTGCGACAGAGGGCCACCAGGTCACCTGGTCAAAGAGGGTGCGACAGAGGGCCACCAGGTCACCTGGTCAAAGAGGGTGCGACAGACGACCATCAGGTCACCTGGTCAAAGGGTGAGACAGGCGATCATTACTAGGACACGTGGTCACGGTTGCGACAGTGGGCCATTACCAGCACACGTGGTCACGGTTGCGACAGTGGGCCATCACCAGCACACATGGTCAAGCGTGCGACAAAGGGCCATCACCAGCACACGTGGTCAAGGGTGCAACAGAGGGCCACCAGGACGCGTGGTCAAGGGTGCGAGAGCCACACAGCCACAGTCTTGGCCAGTAATGATATGTGAACTATGGGGACACACCAGTCGTGGGGAGGACGCGTGCGTGCACCACCCACATATCACAGGTCCTCCTCACTGCTTACAGACGTTACATGACTGGGCTCATCGTCCACACCCCCAGCAGGAGCTTCGGTACAGGCTCGCATGGTCTCTCGCTGCAGCCGAGAGGCTATTCATCGGACAAAGACCACTTGGTCTCTCGGTCTCTTTGCTCTGGCTGAGGACTCCCCTAATTTCTTCTCGGAATACCAGTACTGTTAAATCTGTCTTCCAGCTCCCCGGCTCAACAATGACCCACTGTATCGACGGTGATGGTTAAGAATTCAGTTGATGTAGCATGATTCAGTTCAGTCTTAAGTCTCAACAAATTACATTCTCAAGAGAACAGAGGATCCCTGTCTATATCTGCACTGGATTAACATGGCCAAAGATCTCATACCTACGGTGCACTGTGAACCGGTTCTCATCATCGACTTCGACAGCACATCCTTCCTGAACATGATCCTGAGGATGATAAGGACTAGTGTAGGACCCTCGTCTTATGGCTCCTAGTTCACCATATCCTTTGCTCCGACACAGAGAAATATTAAGTAACTATGTTGCTGAACGTCTTGTTGTTTTTCTCTGCTCTACTCTGCGTTGTATCTATTGTGGGAATGATATCTTTCTTGTGGTCATAATATCCTACTAATGTTCCCCAGTCATTCACGGTCATATATGAACGTCTGGCTAAGAGATGAGTTGGCCTCAAAAGTCTCATTTTCTTTTCATTCATTTAAAAGAATTTTTTCTTTTCTTCTATCGGATGTTGAAGATGAGGTCATCCTTGCTTCAGTGTTCTGGTGATAAAGATCAATTACCCAACATACATCCTGAACACATATTATAAAGTTTCATTAGAAAAAAATAGAAATTTTCTCTATCAATGTATGGCACATCTTCACAAATTACTCAAAATCTTATACCACGTATGACATAATACGTCGTCTTTGGGAACCTAACTTCTTCATGCTGAAGCTATGGTTACGAGATATAGAAAACAGGGACTGGGTGACCGTCTGGTGAAGCTATGGTTACGAGATATAGAAAACAGGGACTGGGTTGACTATCTGGTGCTAACAGTAGCTCCATCCAAGGCTCGAACCCTGGGTAAGGTCACAAATCACTCCTTCACATGACCTCTGATGACCTAGCTTTATCAAGTTAATCCCTCAATGACCTCTAATGATGTAAGACTGTCAGGTTACCCCCCCCCCCTCCCGTCACATTATTTCTGATGACCCGACAGTATCAAATAATAAGACCTTTGATGGCCTAACATCATCAGGTCATCTTCTCACATGACCTCTGGTGACCTACCAAGGGACCGAGTCTCTAACTAAACCATCAAAGACACATGAAACGATCCCTCCTAACTATTCATCTGACCCCTGAGGGTTTACCCTATGCTCAGTCCTAAATGACCCCAACGATCCTAACCTTTGACCTGTAACCCGTGACCTCTGTGTAAGTGGCACACTAACCATCATACGTCCCAAGATTTCATCTGATTTTTGACCCTCGAGCAGTGGGTTCATAATCAAACGAATCCCATTCGAACCCAACTCCAGCCAGTTATTAAAACAACTGTGAGGCGACACCAAACCTCAGATATTGTGACCAGATATGCTTTGTGGAGGATCGTGATCAACAAATCAAAACTATTTCGAAAAATAAATGATGGAAGGAACGTTGATATAATGCGCGAGAGAACTAAACAAAAAAAATTTTTTCCTAGTAAGAATGATCAAGGCAAACCTCACTTATTGGGAATAAAAAAAAAGTATAAACCATAAGGTTGGGTGTATTTATAGACACAGTGGGGTCACACCAGGCCTCAGAGGGAAGAGCGTGACAGTTGTTTCTGCGACGAGAGCGTCGAATCCAATCCCAAGTCTGATCCAATATGAATGGTTTCGGACGTCAGCAGCAGAGGAGGGGGGGGGGGGGGAAAGGAGGGGGAAAGGGGGGGGGAGTTTGACAGAGGTGGGGGGAGGGGGATATGATGATGGGCGGTTCCCGGCCTGGGGTTCTCTTCCATCACCTCAATATGGAAGGCCAGTCACATACCTTCGCCATACACCCACTCAAGCCTCGGGTCTCGAATGCTCAGTGACGAGAATAATCATGGCTGAATCTCCAACGATAATATGATGTACAGATCTGATTCATGGGGGTATCAGGACACAGGGAGTCGAACCCCACACCAGTCACCATGTACGACACTACGACCATCACCATCATCACCACGCCCACATACCACGCCCACACGCCACACCCACACCCACGCCCACAGATAACGGTTTGTCGTGTTATAAGAGCAGCATGTAGTGAGTACAAGGGATGACCTGGGTCAAGGAGGTCAGAGGTCGCCATGACCCGAGGGGTGGTGTGGCATGAGGCAGGTGTGAGGGCAGGCCCGGGGGCATGAGGCAGATGTGAGGACTGGCACAGGGGCATGAGGCAGGTGTGAGGGCTGGCCCGGGGGCATTAGGCAGGTGTGAGGGCTGGCCTGGGGGGCATGAGGCAGGTGTGAGGGCTGGCTTGGGGGACATGAGGCAGGTGTGAGGGCTGGCTTGGGGGACATGAGGCAGGTGTGAGGGCTGGCCTGAGGGGCATGAGGCAGGTGTGAGGGCTGGCCCGGGGGCATGAGGCAGGTGTGAGGGCTGGCCCGGGGGCATGAGGCAGGTGTGAGGGCTGGCCCGGGGGCATGAGGCAAGTGTGAGGGCTGGCCCGGGGCATGAGGGACGGCGGATGAGGACAGATGCTGATCGTAATACAATTAAAGATAATGAATGACACATGGATGAGCAGAGAGAGAGAGAGAGAGAGAGAGAGAGAGAGAGAGAGAGAGAGAGAGAGAGAGAGAGAGAGAGAGAGAGAGAGAGAGTACCGTCGAGCATGAAAGACGATATATTTGCCTGAGTGCAGGGGGGCTAGCGAGTAGCGCTCACCGCACACTTCGCCTGATGCGTAAGCCTGGTTTCCACCTCCCCGGCGCCACGCTCATCGAACACCCACCATCTATCTTGAGTTCGTCTGGAGATGACTTCGACCACGTATCAGGTTTTCTTTTAAATGTCTGGCCAGTTGTTCCGTGCGTGTTTCTTCTTTCCTCTGGTAGAGCATTGTTCTTATCTCCCCATCTCTCCTGCATGTCTCTCGTAAAAGAACATCTGATGGGTTTTTGGGAAGTATTTTCTCAGGTGTCCTTGTAGACTTTTTACGTCTCAGCTCATTGGCTGCTAATGGGTTCTTGAGTTCACATTCATCCCTTCAAATTGTTGCCACCCGCAAATTACCCTGCGTCTTCTTCCTCCTACTCCAGCGTTTTCTCTTTCGTCCTCTCGTGGAGAGAGAGAGAGAGAGAGAGAGAGAGAGAGAGAGAGAGAGAGAGAGAGAGAGAGAGAGAGAGAGAGAGAGAGAGAGAGAGAGAGAGAGAGAGAGGTATTTCTGGGAGACGTGAGAGAGGCAGACAGACAGGTAAGTGATAAGGAAATGCTACCCGCATCACGTCACCGGGTAAACTGGGATGGTGAGGGGGTTTAGAGCGAGGGGAGAGGGCAGAGGAGGAGAGGGGAGGTGAGGGGTTAAGCGGTGACGTGAGGAGAGAAACGGGACCTTTGGAGAGGGGAAATGTGAGGGGGGTGGGCAGGAGGTGAGGTAAGGTTGGAGGTTGAGGACTGGGGATATTCTGTAGGACAAGGGAGGTCTTCTACCCCTACAGCTGGGGTCTGGCACCTAACCTTACGTATACCTTACGATGGTTTGGGAGGTCTTCTACCCCCCACAGCTGGTGTCTGGGACCTTTCCTTACCTTACGTATACCTTACGATGGTTTGGGAGGCCTTCTACCCCCACAGCTGGGGTCTGGGACCTTGCCTTACGTATACCTCACGATGGTTTCTGAGGTCTTCTACCCCCATCATCTGCGTCTCGGACCAAGCTGGTAGTTGCTCCTCTACTCAGTCAGGTTGTTAGAGGCCGCAGTATGCAGGATTAAGTAATAACACATACGCTATGGTCTGGTACACGCTGCAGGGAGGCACGTAGACCGTCTATCAATCCTTCATCTGAACAATCCAATGCTTCTAATGGATTTAGGTCGTTCGTTAAAAGATTGAAGACCCCGGATGCTCAAGCTATGTCAACGCATCTATTACACCTTCCTGGTTTCACCAGCTGTGTTATTCTCTCCAGTGCATGACGTGCCATTAGGGAGCTGTTCTTCAGTGAACATACTGGGAACTACTCCTTCCAGGATCATCCATGGAAATTATAATGGATCTCTCTCACATCCGCACCCTAGAGAGCACAGCCCCACTGTTTACAATCGTTCCCAGATGTTTCGACCTGTGAACACGTCAGTCGGGGATGTGGAATATTTTTCCACACGTTTCTGACGGCAGTATTTCCCTGGCCGACACATGATGTCAGCACACAGCCAGTGTTCTAGCCTCTGGTAGGGTATATAAGTGCCTTGAAGAGGGTCATCGTTGGTTTTGCTTCTCTCTCTCTCTCGAGGATCCGTAGAATCCGGCCTGCCCTCCTTCCTTAAAGGGGCGACCGTGGCTCTCTGAACGTTCGCTGGGAGGAATGGTCGCCAGACATTATCATTCTGAGGGGGTTGTATACACAGATCTTCCTAGCGAAGAGGTGATGATATGAGGAGGCCAATAAAACAGCAACACGGCTAATAAAGAACTGAGAATAAGCAGCAGACGAATGAAGGAATACCTTACGGTAGACGAGTCAGGGACAAAGAAAAACGCGCGGGACTAAGAAAGACATGTTACGAAACAGAGACACTTGGGGGTGAGGAGGAGGTGGGGGGAGATTACATGGAAAGCCATTAAAGAGGAGATATCCTACGGCGGAGACCAGGAGAGACGAGAGAGAGAGAGAGAGAGAGAGAGAGAGAGAGAGAGAGAGAGAGAGAGAGAGAGAGAGAGAGAGAGATCAAACGGGAAATTAAAGAGATATAACAAATAAAAATAATTAAATTATCACGAGGAAAAAGGAACTACGAGATCAATAAAGAGAGGAGAACACGTGCGTGTGTGTGTGTGTGGTGGGGGGAGGGGGGAGGGGGGGGGACATAAGTGAGGAAGCAATGACATATTAAGAGGAGCCAGGCCGGGGCAGCGTCACTTAGAAAACGAGGAATTCAACTCAGCCAGTCAAGTACGGCGGCATACTCTGAGAGAGCGAACTGCGGCGCTGCTTACGAGAAACCCCACAGTAATAACCGTATGAATATCACTGTAAACAAGCAGATGACAGACACAACAGAATGAGTGGAGAAGACGTGATAAACAAATAATAGAAAGAGAAAAAATTGAATCTTAGTGAAACGTCCAACAAGATTTAAGAAAATATGAATCCAAATCATCATTTCTTTCGTAATATCAGACGAAAAAAAATCTACCAGTGCAACGGGAGAAAAGCCAGGTTTGAGGAGTAAGAAGCCACATATGAAGAAGTTTAAAAGCCGGGTTCGAACGCACAAGACACGACTGAGAACGCCGATAGACCGCCAGGATCTACGATGAAGACATACATAAAGAGACGAAGAAGATGGTAGAGATGGGGCTGGTGCACATATGATGGGGCGGAAAGAAATAGTTTGAGAACACAAGTACGAGACTTGTAGATGTATTACTACCGTTCACCTTACCAGTGGCGCTCCCGTCACTACAATCTGATGCTGGGATGTGTAGCACAGACTCACACTGGGAGAGTTTGAGATCAATTCTATGCGGCACAGACCCACCCTTAGGGTGGATGGGGGTCTAAAATACTTGTATGTGGCATATATTCACGGTGGTGGAGTCTAAACCACTTTTCTGTATCACAAGTCCACAGTGGGAAAGTCTAGACCACTTCTGTGCGGCACAGATTCAGACTGGGAGCATTTAGAATATTTCTGTGCACCGCTGATCTACAATGAGAGTATCTAGAACCCCCCCCCCCTTCCATTAACACTAGGAATGTCTAGAATATTTCTAGGTAGCACAGACTCACACACATGTGATCACAGAATTATACTGGGAAAGTTTACAACACTTCTATGTAGCACAGCCGCTCATCTCGAGCAGCGGGGGTTGTCACACTGCGCTTCTCGGAACCCTGGCCTTCCGGGAAAGTATTCACTATTCATCCTCAAGGGAAACTGGGCCCCAGCCACAGGCCGGGGAGCTAGCTGCTGCCTTGCGCTGCCGTGCACTCAGAGGCGTCTGGACTCCAGGCTCAGCAGCTGTGAGAGACACTGGAACGTCCAGTCATAATCCAGGACCCAACTGTGGCCCTGGGGGAGTGGCAGGATGCCTGGCGACATGATGAGGGCGCTGGGCCACACCACCACGAGAGCTGTGAGGTGCTGGGCCACACCACCACGAGAGCTGTGTTGCGCTGGGCCATACCACCACGAGAGCTGTGAGGTGCTGGGCCACACCACCACAAGAGCTGTGAGGTGCTGGGCCACACGACCACGAGAGCTGTGAGGTGCTGGGCCACACCACCACGAGAGCTGTGAGGAGCTGGGCCACACCACCACGAGAGCTGTGAGGTGCTGGGCCACACCACCAGGAGAGCTGTGAGGTGCTGGGCCACACCACCAGGAGAGCTGTGAGGCGCTAGGCCATACCACCACAAGAGCTGTGAGGTGCTGGGCCACACCACCACGAGAGCTGTGAGGTGCTGGGCCACACTCTCAGGAGAGCTGTGAGGCGCTGGGCCACACCACCTCATCTATCAAGGGTTGTGACCCTTCGTATATCGACCTACCGCCAGGTACCCCACTCACCTCACCGCCAGGTCACGTCACGCCGTGGCTGGAGAGGCTACGATCCCTCGCTGGATATATAAGACACCGCCAGGTGCAATAATACCAAAGACACACACGCCTTCCTCCCCTACTAAAGACATGTTCAGGGATCAGTTGACGTACGCACAGCTACTCAAGCAAGTGTGTGTGTGTGTGTGTGTGTGTGTGTGTGTGTGTGTGTACTGGGGTGGGGGAAGAGGTATAACCATCGTGATCTGCCACTTAAATGCACTTAGTCTACCATGACTGGCGCTGCTCCCCCCCCCTCAACCCCCCCCCCCTCCTGCCCCCCCCTAGACTCACCAGATCAATAAGAAATGCACCTCCAAATTTTTTTTTGTCAGTGTTTCCCCCCCCCTCTCTCTCTCTCTCTCTCTCTCTCTCTCTCTCTCTCTCTCTCTCTCTCTCTCTCTCTCTCTCTCGGCTGACGAAACGTGAATTCTAGGAACGACTTGTATTACTTTACGGCTCTTGAAACATACACACACAAACACACACATACACACACACACACACACACACACACACACACACACACACACACACACACACACACACCATCTTACAATATGAAGTATATAGAAACAATATGATATATATAAACTCGTCATATATCTCCCAAGAATGAACAGGTCTGGCTCCATGAAAAATTCTTGAAGTGTAAAATCTGTGTCGCTGTTTGTGATATAGACGAGCGCTGGTGACGTGGACTATCATCATGGAAGTTTATTACAGTGATGGCTATATTGTGGGCGAGGAGTTATCATTATTCTTATCTCTCCTTACGAGCAGCAGCAGCAACAGCAGCTACAGCAGCAGCAGGAGCAGCAGGAGCAGGCAGCAGCACTCGGACAGATGACATGCGAGAGGCAAGAGAGTGTAGCAGCGGCTATATCAGCAGCAGCTACAGAAGTGGCTACAGCAGTAGCGGCTATATCAGCAGTAGCAACAGCAGTAGCAGCTACAGTAGCGGCTACAGCAGTAGCAGCAACAGCAGCAGCGGCTACAGCAGGAGCAGAAGGAGCAGCACTCGGACAGATGACATACGAGAGGCAAGAGAATAAAGGTAGAACATCGGATGTCGGCAGTTAAGTTAGGAGGACTTGTGTGGATGTGAGGGAAGACGACCCGCAAGGGTGTGTGTGTGTCAAGTGGACGACCTCTGTGTCGCACTTCCCTGACGTAGGCGACATCGAGGACCTTGTGGGTGGACATCGCTAGATGCTCAGGCCGCGTCGTGGCTAGCTGACACCCGGAATCACCAGCTGCTCCACCTGTAGCCCTATGAGGGGCCCCACCTGCACCATCTGGTCTACAGGGCAAGAGGTCTTGTACACCCCAGGTGGCTAGTCTTGTACACCCAGGGGAAGCCACAGGGGGGAGGCTGCGGCGTATACCAAAATCTGGCTCGTAAAGGAACGACGTAAATAGACACAAGTCAGCAGGGGTAATGATGAAGGCACACTGGAGGCGTATTTTGAGGCCCTGGGGTACGAAAGGATATTCCGACATGAGAGAGAGAGAGAGAGAGAGAGAGAGAGAGAGAGAGAGAGAGAGAGAGAGAGAGAGAGAGAGAGAGAGAGAGAGAGAGAGAGTTTCAGTAACCTTAAATAACCTTAGCTCGCGTTCTTAACATCCAAGAACAAAGGCTATCGTCTGGGGTAACTTCAGAGACCATCGCTAGCGTCTGCCTCCCTCCACACGATAGCCGGGGATTGCTAAGGTTAGCGAAGACTTCCCTCCCCTCCCTCCTCCCTTCCTCGCTACATTTGGCAGATAGACATATCAGTAACACGTCCTCAGGATGCCAACGTTTAATCCTCACTTCTTTCTACTATATCTGGGAAGCGGTTACGACCGAGCCACCGTAAAACCCCACGGCTTCCCTTACGGAAGGCCACCGCCGCACGGGAATGCATTGGAAGCCACGTCAAGTCTGAAAATATTCCCGGGTGTCACAGACGAACATCTGCACAAAGGAGAGAAAGCGTCTGAGAACGTGTAGCATCCCTCACCCTCTACCTAAGTCGCTAATGACGTAGCCAACCAGACGGGGAAATATGGCAGGTGTGTTTCTCACCATTCAACTGCATCGTATGTGCACCAGTACTAACCCCCCCCCCCCAAGGTACTCTGTGCCCAGGTCATGACTTCAGCGACACGCACACACGAGCGGGTACAAGGTCACGGGGTCATCCGTCAGCACGAGGGTAGAATTACCAAATCAAATTTCAACAATAAACGTAAACAATGGGGAAGACACAATAAACAATGAAGCATCGACGATACGAAAGGAAAGACTTCTGTCTGGGTGGCAACACGCCTCACGTCAGACCTACGAGGCTGACTACAGACTCACGATAGTACGACCCCTATGCACGACAGTACGACCCTTGTGCACGACGGTACGATCCTTGTGCACGACGGTACGACCCTTGTGCACGACGGTTCGACTATTGAGTACGATGGTACGATCCTTGAGCACGACGGTACGACCCTTAAGCACGACAGCACGACCCTTGAGCACGACGGTATGACCCTTGAGCACGACGGTACGACCCTTGAGCACGACGGTATGACCCTTGAGCACGACGGTATGATCTTTGAGCACGACGGTACGACCCTTGAGTACGACGATGCGATCCTTGAGCACGATCGTACGACGTTGAGCGCGACGGTGTGACCCTTGAACGCTATCATAGCTGAGTATGATGGTACTTAACTTGAGTATTATGGTGTGGCCTTTGACTTGAACCTTCAAGGTCAAGCTAAAGTCATCCCATCACGTAATGAGGGATGGACATTTTGAGAAAGACGCCACACGGGTCACGAAACAGAGAGATACATCTCTCACAACGAATGAGACATAGAATACGATCATAAACTCTGAGAGAAGAAATGAGACAAACACAAGAAATACTCATAACCATTTTTTCAAAACTAAATTTTGAGGACCTCGGACCAAAATGGCCCATTAAGAACACTAGAACAAATAGTTCCACTGGCCTATCATGAACAAAAGGAGGACATATAAGATTATACTAACCCAGTATGCACACGAGAACACCTCGTACCACTGGCCCATAAGAACACTAGAACACATAGTACCACTGGCCCATAAGAACACGGGGAGAACATATAATACTGCTGGTCCATTAAGAACACCAGAACACTTAATACCATCAGTTCATTAGGAACACTAAGGGGACGCACACCCCTACTGTCCCATTAAGAATAAAACGCATGGTACTTCCCGCGCATTTAGAACGCTAAAGCACAAATTCCACTAGCCATTAAAAGCCAACAGATGGACGTATATCAACGCTGGCCCATTAAGCACATATGGAGGACACATGACGCCATTGACACATGAAGAACTCTAGAACAGACAACATCACTGGTGTATGAAGAACACAAGGAGAACCAAACAACATGAAGAACACAAAGGAGACACAGAATATTGTTGATCCACGAAGAACATCAGGCAGAACACGTACGCAGAACGATAATAATGAGACAGGAGTCAAACGCAGAACAGCAGCAGGAGTCAGTGTTCATTGAACCAGTAATCATCTCGAAGATAAATGACTTTAATGAGTTCTTAAACAGTGATCCCCTCCTCCCTCCTCCCCCGACCCCCAACACCCCTTGGACGCCACCAAGCCAATGGACTTTGAGGGAACCACGGACGCTGTAGCCACGTATGTTAGCCCCGGGACCAGGACCAGAGAGAGAGAGAGAGAGAGAGAGAGAGAGAGAGAGAGAGAGAGAGAGAGAGAGAGAGAGAGAGAGAGAGAGAGAGAGAGAGAGAGAGAGAGAGAGAGAGAGAGAGAGAGAGAGAGAGAGAGAGAGAGAGAGAGAGAGAGAGAGAGAGAGAGAGAGAGCAGAGAGAGAGAGAGAGAGAGAGAGAGAGAGAGAGAGAGAGAGAGAGAGAGAGAGAGAGAGAGAGAGAGAGAGAGAGAGAGAGAAGTGAGATCATGAGGTAAAATTAAGCATATGAAGGAGCCAGGTCCGTATATGGCCCTTATCCCTGACGGCATCTCTCCCTAATTACTCATGGCGTGTACAGAGCCGCTAGAAACACAATACTTAAGATGTTGTTTAAAACTCTCGCTGGGAAAGGAATCAGTGGCAAATGGAAGGGACCAGATGTCGTGCTCATCTCTAAGCAAGGCAACAGAGGAATTGTGCTAAATTGCAGGCCACTCCCACATCAGTCACATTCTGTAAACCCTTGCAAAAGGTGATCAGGAAGGATATGGATGAATGCTTGCAAAGGAGGATTCTGAGGGAAGATGTCTCGTATCACTTATCTGGAATTCTATGAGAGAGTGTAACAGAGAAAGATAGATAGACTGAACTCCCAAAGGATGCTACTAAAGAATATTGATATCCAGGCAGGTGTAAGACAAAGGGAGTT